>NC_092714.1:59847298-60163822 GCF_047496885.1 Scyliorhinus torazame | reverse complement strand
GGGCGTGGAAGGGGTGCAGTGGTTGGGGCGGAGAAGGGGGGCGGGGATGGGGTGCGGTGGAGGAGGCAGGTTAGGGGGCGGAGGGGGAGGGCGTGTGGAAGGGGTGCGGAGGGGGAAGGGGTGCGGGGGAGGGCGTGGGGAAGGGGTGAGGAGGAGGAGGGCGTGGGGAAGGGGTGAGGAGGAGGAGGGCGTGGGGAAGGGGTGCGGGGAGGGGGCGGCGAAAGGGTGGGCAAGGGGTGCGGAGGGGAAGGGGTACGGAGGGGGATGGCGGGGAAGGACTGTGGGGGAGGGGGCGTGGAAGGGGTGAGGGGGAGGGCGTGGGGAAGGGGTGCGGGGGAGGAGGGTGTGGGGAAGGGGTGCGGAGGGGGAGGGCGTGGGGAAGGGGTGTGGGGAAAGGGGTGCGGGGGCGGGGAAGGGGTGCGGGGGATGGGGCGGGGAAGGGGTGCGGAGGGGGAGGGCGGGGAAGGGGTGCGGAGGAGGGGGCGTGGAAGGGATGCGGGGGATGGGGCGGGGAAGGGGTGCGGAGGAGGGGGCGTGGAAGGGGTGCGGGGGATGGGGCGGGTAAGGGGGGCTGGGAAGGGGGAGGGGGAGGGTGCGGGGGAGGGGGGCAGGGAGAGGGTGGTGCGGGGAAGGGGTGAGGGGAGGAGTGCGTGGGAGGGGGCGGGGAATGGGGCCGGGGAATGGACGAGGGGGCGGAGAAGGGATGAGGGGGCGGGGGAGGGATGCGTAGAATGGGGTAGGGAAGGGGGGCGGGGAATGGAGGCGGGGAATGGAGGCGGGGGAGGAGGCGGGGCGGGGGAGTGGGCAGGGAAGGGAGGCGGGGGCGGGGAATGGAGGGTGTGGGGAATGTGTGGGCGGGACAGTGTGGCGAATGGCTCAGTGGGAGGGTGGGGGAAGGGATGTGGGGGAGAGTGGGGGAAGGGATGAGCGGGAGTGTGTGGGGAAGGGATGAGCTCTTCTTGTCTCACTGACATCGAAATCCGACTGAAAAAAACTGAAAAGTGACATCTCAGGATGGCTGTGATGTGATTGGCTAATAGGGAAGCTGTGCTAAATTTGTAAATCCATTTAAATTACAAGTTATAAATTGATTTCAGACTGAAGTAATATGGAGAAATATATTTTTTTAAAGTTTAAATTAAAAAAACAAATTAAGAACTAATTCAATACAGGATAGAGGGCCAGGTGATATGTTGCCGCTGCATGATGTGAGAGTTGGTGGACCCCATTGTGGTCCCCAGTGACCACAGCTGTCGTAAGTGTTGGTTGCTTGAGGAACACCAGCTCTGAGTTGATGAGCTGGTTTCTGAGCTTTGGATGCTGCAACACATCAGGGAGGGGGAGAGTTATCTGGACACTGTGCTCCAGGAGGCAGTCACATCCCTTAGATTAAATATCTTGAATTTGGTCAGTGGTCAGGATCAGGAGGGTGTGGCTCGTCCTTGTCCAATAGGTTCGAGATTCCTGCTCCCTGTGTGGCCAGGAACGGGGATTGTAGGGATGATGAGCAAACTGACCACGGCACCATGATACAGGGGGCCGTTCAAGTGGTGGGAGAGAAAAGAAATGTGGTCGTAATTGGGGATAGTATAGTTGGGGATAGTATAGCTAGGGGCATTGATACTGTTCTCTGTACCAGGATCGAGAATCCCGAGGGTTGTGCCTTGTTCTCGTGTTCGGGATATCTCATCTGGGCTGCAGAGGAACTTGGAGTGGGAGTAAAGATCCAGTTGTCGAGGTCCACATAGGTACCGACGACATGGATAGACCACGGACAGAGGTTCTGCTAAGGGAATATGAACAGCTAGGAGCTAAATTGAATAGCATAACCCAAAAGGTAATAATCTTTGAATTACTACCTGAGCCATAAGCTAATTGGCACAGGGTCAATAACATGTGGTAAATACGTGGTTCAAAGATTGGTGTGGGAGGAATGGGTTTGAATGCATGGGACATTGGCACCAGTACTGGGGAAGAGGGGCCCTGTTCCATTGCGACGGTCTTCATCTGAATCATGCTGGGACCAGAGTTCTGGCGAATCACATAACTAGGGCTGTAGATAGGACTTGAAACTAAATAGTGGGCGGGGTTGGGGGAGGGGGTTCAGTTGTATGGAGAATTAGAAAATCAAAGTTAAAGGAGAAGGTAGAATGACGAGGACTTTCAACTAGTTAAAGGAACTGAGAGCTCAGGAGAGATGAGTAAAGTTTCCAGACCACGTAATATAATAGAGAGTATAGAAGGTGGCAGGAATCTAACCTCGGGCAGAGCAAAAAAATGTGACAAGTGTGAGAAGGGAGGTGATCAATGCAGGACTGAGGATGTTGTATCTAAATGTGCGCAGTATACGGAATAAGGTAAATGTACTTGTTCCGCACATTGAAATTGGCCGGTATGATGTTTTGGGCATCACAGATGTGGCTGCAAGGAGATCAGGGCTGGGATTTGAATATCCAAGGGTATGTGTCCTATTGAAAGGACAGGCAGATGGGCAAAGGGGGCGGTGGAGTTGCACTGTTAGTAAGGAATAAAATTAAATTGACAGCAAGGTGCAGCACGGTGGCACAGTGGTTCGCACTGCTACCTCACCAGCCAGGGACCTGGGTTCAATTCTGGCCTCGGGTGACTGTCGGTGTGGAGTTTGCACTTTCTCCCCATGTGTACGTGGGTTTCCTCCGGGTGCTCCGGTTTCATCCCACAGTCCAAAAATGTGCAGATTAGGTGGATTGGCCATTCTAAATTGCCCTTTGAGGTACCCTCAATAATGACACTTAGAGATTAAACTGTAAAGAAGGCTTTATTAGACTAATAACTATATTAGAGCTAGAGAAGAGAGCTGACTGTTACAGACCATGGGGCAGCCCTTATGTATGGCTCCCAGATGGGCGGAGCCAGAGGCGGAGTCCCCAGGGTTACAAGCCCGGTCTTAAAGGGGACATCACCGTACATGATGATAAGGCATCACACCCTTAGTATCCAAAAGGTTAGGTAGGGTTACTGGAATAAGGTGGGGCTCTTTCAGAGGGTCGGTGAAACCCGATGGGCCAAATTACCTCTTCCTTCACTGTAGGGGGTCTGAGTCTGTGATGTAGGATGAGAAGCTTTGAATCTGTGTTGGTAGAGTTGAGGAATCACAAAGATAAAAAGACCCTTATGGGAGTTATGTACAGGCCCCCGAGCAGTAGTCAGGATGTGGGGCAGAAAATAAATCATGAGGTAGAAAAGGCATATAAAATGGGCAATGTTACAATAATCATGGGGGACTTCAATATGCGGGTGGACTAAGAAAATCAGGTTGGTAGTGGATCCCAAGGAAAGGAATTTGTGGAATGTCTCATGTTTTTTGCATGCTTGATTAGGGAACCCTTAGGGGGTAGTGATCACAATATAATAGAATTTACCCTGAAGTTTGAGAGGAAACTGGAATCAGATGTGATGGTATTACAATTTCATAGAATTTACAGTGCAGAAGGAGGCCATTCGGCCCATCGAGTCTGCACCCTACCCAAGGTCAACACCCTAGCCCCATAACCCAGTAACCCCACCCAACATTAAGGGCAATTTTGGACACTAAGGGCAATTTATCATGGCCAATCCATCTAACCTGCACATCTTTGGACTGTGGGAGGAAACCGGAGCACCCGGAGGAAACCCACACACACATGGGGAGGATGTGCAGACTCCGCACAGACAGTGACCCAAGCCGGAATCGAACCTGGGACCCTGGAGCTGTGAAGCAATTGTGCTATCCACAGTGCTACCGTGCTGTCCTAAAGAAATCTGTGATTGGTTGACCAATTTGAGGGGGAGAGCTGACTGGTGGTGATTTAACCTGAGGATCACCACACCTCGGGCGAGGGGCAAGGTTGAGAAGGCAGGGCCTTAATGAATAACTTCAGCCGGTATGGGAATTGAACCTGCAGTGTAGGTCTTGTTCTGCACAACAAACCAGCTGTCCAGCCAACTGAGCTAAACTGGTGCCCATTACATTAAATTAAATAGAGGTAACTACAAAGTCGTGTGGGAGGAATTGGCCAGAGTTGATTGGAAGGGGTGCCTTGCAAGGAAGATAGTGGAACAGCAATGGCAGGAGTTTTGGGGGTTATTTGAGAGGCACAACAAAAATTCATCCCAAGGAGGAGGAAACATGCTAAAGGGAGGACGAGGCATCCATGGCTGACAAGGGAAGTCAAGGACAGCATAAAAGCAAAAGAAAAAGCATACAAAGTGGCGAGAATTAGTGGGAAGCCGGAGAATTGGGAAGCCTTTAAAAGTGAGCAGAGGACAACTAACAAAGAAATCAGGGTGAAGAAGATGAAATATGAGTGTGAGTTAGCTAATATTATAAAAGAAGATAGGAAGAGTTTTTTTCAATATAGATTGTGGAGGCATTGGTGGTGATCTTTCAGGTCTCACTGGAGGCGGGGCAAGTCCCAGAGGACTGGAAAATGGCTAATGTAACACCCTGTTTAAGAAGGGAGCGAGGCAGAAGAAGGGAAATTATAGGCCCGTTAGCCTGAGTTCAGTCATTGGTAAGATTTTAGAGTCCATTATTAAAGATGAGATCGTGGAGTACTTGGAAGTGCATGATAAAATAGGACTGAGTCAGCACGGCTTCGTCAAGGGGAGGTCATGTTTGACAATCTATTAGAATTCTTTGAGGCGTTAACAAGGAAGTTATTCAAAGGAGAACCAGTGGACGTGATTTATTTAGATTTCCAGAAGGCATTTGACAAGGTGCCGCATAGGAGACTGTTAAATAATTAAGAGCCCATGGTGTTAAGGGTAAGATCTTGGCATGGATTGAGGACTGGCTGACTGGCATAAGGCAGAGAGTGGGGATAAAGGTGTCTTTTGCAGGATGGCAGCCGGTGACTGGTGGTGTGCCTTAGGGGTCGGTGCTGGGACCACAATATGCATTAATGACCTGGAAGAAGGAACTGAAGGCACTGTTGCTACGTTTGCAGATGATACAAAGCTATGCAGAGGGACAGGTAGTATTGAGGAAGCAGGGGGGGCTGCGGAAGGACTTGGACAGGCTAGGTGAGTGGGCAAAGAAGTGGCAGATGGAATACACTTTGGAAGGAGGAATGGAAGCATAAACTATTTTCTAAATGGGAAGATGTTTAGGAAATCAGAAGCACAAAGGGAGTCCTTGTTCACGATTCCCTTAAGGTTAACGTGCAGGTGCAGTCGGCAGTTAGGAAGGTAAATGGAATGTTAGCATTCATGTCGAGATGGGCAGCACGGTAGCATAGTGGTTAGCACAATTGCTTCACAGCTCCAGGGCCCCAGGTTCGATTCCCGGCTTGGATCACGGCCTGTGCAGAGTCTGCACGTTCTCCCCGTGTGTGCATTAGTTTCCTTCGGGTGCTCCGGTTTCCTCCCACAGTCCAACGATCTGCAGGTTAGGTGGATTGACCATTCTAAATTGCCCTCAGTGTCCAAAATTGCCCTCAGTGTTGGGTGGGGTTACTGGGTTATGGGAATAGGGTGGAGGTGTGGGGTTGGGTGGGGTGCTCTTTCCAAGAGCCGGTGCAGACTTGATGGGCTGAATGGCCTCCTTCTGCACTGTAAAAAGAAAAAAAAAATACAAGAGCAGGGATGTAATTCTGAGGCTATGTAAGCCTCTGGTCAGACCCCATTTGGAGTATTGTGAGCAGTTTTGGGCCCCGTATCTAAGGAAGGATGTGCTGGCCTTGGAAAGGGTCCAGAGGAGGTTCAAAGAATAATCTCTGGAATGAAGAACTTGTCATCATGAGGCGTGGTTGAGGACTGGGTATGTACTCATTGGAGTTTAGAAGGATGTAGGGGGATCTTATTGAAACTTGCAGGATACTGAGAGGCCTGGATAGAGTGGACGTGTCCACTTGGAGGAAAAACTAGAACCAGAAGACACAACATCAGACTGAAGGGATGATCTTTTAAAACAGATGAGGAGGAATTTCTTTAGCCAAAGGGTAGTGTATCTGTGGAACTCTTTGCTGCAGAAGGCTGTGGAGGCCAAATCACTGAGTGTCTTTAAGACAGAGTTAGATAGGTTCTTGATTAATAAGGGGATCAGGGGTTATGGGGAGAAGGCAGGAGAATGGGGATGAGAAAATATCAGTCATGATTGAATGGCGGAGCAGACTCGATGGGCCGAGTGGCGTAATTCTGCTCCTATGTCTTGCGGTCTTAATTCAGCAAGACTATTGTTTTTAAAACGTCAATGTAAAGTATTTTGACAAGATTTATTAATAAAGTACATTGACATGAGTCTATGATTAGACCATGCTTTTGAATTAATTTTTTTTTGTCTTTTACAGTAAGAAACAGCAAAATTGATTCAAACCCATTAAGCAATAACTTCCTTTTCTTCCCAGACATGACCCTTCTCTTAGAATGCAGTTACAAATACAGCAAGATCCGCAAGTGACTGGTAAGAACCGGTACAAGTACTTCACAAGGTAAGATAACTATAAACATTTGTTTTTGTTTGCCAGTATATTTGTAAAAGGCAGCAGTGAAGAATCTTACTGTATTCTCATGTTGTTCATGTTGCTTAATTTGAATTGCTGAATAATTTGAATTTGAAATGTGCCATTAACATCTCTAGTACTATCCTATTCCAACTGTTCAAGAGCTGCAGACAGAAAATCAGAGGAGGTTTTAAATGATCTTTATTTGTATTGTTAAATATTAGAAATAAGGGGCGTCATTCTCCGACCCCCCGCCGGGTCGGAGAATGGCCGTAGGCAGCCGTGAATCCCGCCCCCGCCGAAGTCTCCGGTACCGGAGATTGGGCAGGGGCGGCAATCGGGCCGCGCCGGTTGGCGGGACACCCCGCTGGATTCTCCAGCCCGGATGGGCCGAAGTCCCGCCCAGAAATTGCCTGTCCCGCCGGCGTAAATCAAACCTGGTATTTACCGGCGGGACCAGGCGGCGTGGGCGGGCTCCGGGGTCCTGGGGGGGGGGGGGGCGCGGGGCGATCTGACCCCGGGGGGTGCCCCCATGGTGGCCTGGCCCGCGATCGGGGCCCACCGATCCGCGGGCGGGCCTGTGCCGTGGGGGCACTCTTTCCCTTCCGCCTCCACTACGGCCTCCACCATGGCGGAGGCGGAAGAGACTCCCCGCTGCGCATGCGCGGGAAACTTTCAGCGGCCGCTGACGCTCCCGCGCATGCGCGGGAAACTTTCAGCGGCCGCTGACGCTCCCGCGCATGCGTCGGGAAACTGTCAGCGGCCGCTGATGCTCCCGCGCATGCGCCGCATTTCCGCGCCAGCTGGCGGGGAAACAAGCGCCATTTCCGCCAGCTGGCGGGGCGGAAATCCCTCTGGCGTCGGCCTAGCCCCTCAATGTTGGGGCTAGGCCGCCAAAGATGCGGAGCATTCCGCACCTTTGGGCCGGCGCGATGCCCGTCTGATTGGCGCCGTCTTTGGCGCCAGTCGCCGGACATCGCGCCGTTGGGGGAGAATTTCGCCCAAGGTATTGTGGTAGCTTGACCACTTTAAGGGGCGATCCCTCGCGGTCCACGTCCGAGG
This sequence comes from Scyliorhinus torazame, assembly GCF_047496885.1. NCBI lineage: Eukaryota > Metazoa > Chordata > Chondrichthyes > Carcharhiniformes > Scyliorhinidae > Scyliorhinus > Scyliorhinus torazame. The sequence continues at coordinate 60,156,299 of NC_092714.1, read as the reverse complement.
CCTATCGTGTGTGGTCACGCGAATCCCGACCAATGGGAAATACCACAGGGCCCTGGGACCAGGGGCTCAGGCAGTGTGGATGTGGGAGTTGAACACTATCTGTTTCAGAGACCTCGGTGGCTGAATATAGTTAACCGTTGCTTTGTTCTCAATCGACCCCTTTTGGTTATACAAGAGGTCTCCGCAGTATTTCCTCAAGTCACCACAGGTATAGATTCAGTTGGATTTAATTTAGTGTCTTTATGTAAGAAAGGGTACAACTCTTGTACGATTCATGTTAAACAAAGGTGTTTGCATGTATGGGGGAGGAGGTGGTTGGTTTCAGTTCAAACTGTGGTTCTATTGTGCTGAGAGGGTTTACAACATATAATGGAAATAAGAGATTGGTGAAAGAATGAGCTGTTGCTTAGTTTAGTTTGGTTTAGTTTTAACTAGAAGCCAGAGTAGAAGGAGCTTCACGTGGAGAGAGGGAACATCCCTTACAGCTTTACACAAAGAAAGGCCAAACAGCGGATTAAGGAGCAAGGAAACAAGTGTCAGAGACATAAAGAGCAGCTAGTTAAGGAAATTAGAAAAATGGAGAGGTTTCTAAGAAGTCTGCAGTTAAAGGAACAGAGGAACCTGCTGTTGAAATGGGGTATTGATCGCTGAAGCTAAAAACAGAACTGGAAATGCAAACCTGGGTGAAATTGGTTAGAGAAAAGCCAGAGATCAGACGCAATTGTAAGTTTGGTGTCCTTCTTTTCAGCCTTTGGAAATAATAGTATTCTGTTGTGGACTGAGTACCAGCGCTTTTGTGTAGACATTTGGCTGCTGTGGCAATTCAAGGCAGGAAATCCTGAAAGGAAAACCTGGAGGCGGATCCTTGATGAAAACAGCCGAGGGAAGGCATTGTTTAAAAGAAGATTCCGAAGCACGAGAGTTTGAAAACACTCGTGACAATCATCTGGGGAGAATTTGAGGAGAAATCCACAGGATATCAATCAACCCATCTGCCACTGGGTTTCAGAGGAGGGTGTTATCCTTGAAAGTTATGTACATTTGTGAAGATAAGTTAGAGTGAAGGAGTATTGTATTGTCAAACTTTTCATGTTTAATTTTTTTTGTTGTTAAATGCCAATTGACATTCCTGTCATTCTGTTCCCTAAAATAAGTAAAATATTATGATCTTCTGTGCCATTCTGTGACCTTCTTGTCCAGTAGTAACAGTAGCTAGGGTTGTAACACTGCCACAAAGTATGTGGATGAAAGAGAACCTGAAGACTAAGCAGCTGCAAGATCTGAACCTGGACCAAATTGCACTTCTTACCTGGCCTGTATGATCTGACTCTTTTACTTACACTGACTGGGTCATGAGCTGCAGGTTGGACGGATCTTCTGCAATATGTCTCGGTGAGCCAGAGTGGCTTGGATAGGACTGAGGAGTTAAAGGACCAGAATCTGGGTTTTGGAGAGCGCAACTATAGAGATCATCGGCTGAAGGCAGAATTTAGGGTCCAAGGCACAAGAAACAAAATGAGAATAACTTGCTTGGAATTAAGTTACTGAGTGTTTCTCTGTAAGAGAAAAAGGGAGGATAGAATTGAAGTGGAAAATCTTGTTGCAAAACAGAAATGCAGTGCTGGATTCTCCGATTTTGAGGCTATGTCTGGAGGACGTGTCTAGGTTTACAATGAAAATGCCGGCGCCGTCCCCGCACCAATGCTCTGCTCGGTGGGGGGGCTGGCAGCCGCGCCACATAAAACTCTTGCCATTCCTGACATAAACAGCCGGAGAATTGCCAGGTCTGTGGCCGCGCATTGCGATGACCTGCAGTGATCGCGCCATACAACATGGCGCCAGCCATGCATGGACCCGGCTGTCCAAATAGTGTTCTCTTGGACACCCCCTGGACAGTCCACCCAGCCCTCGCTGAAGCCCCCCTTGCCAGCATCAGAGCTCCCGCCCAACCGTGGAGGCGATGGACACAGTCCACAGCCGCCACGTCGGGATTATTAAAACTCAGACCACACCCGACCCACGGTTGGGACGGAGCATCGGGGGAGGGCCTCAAAGTGACGCGCTGACATCGGCGCAATGGCGTGCACTGCGCACCTCGATGACACTGATTTGGAGGGGGCGGAGCATCCGAAAAACGGCACCGACCCCGATTCGGTCGCAAACGTGGATTCTCCGCCCGATTGCCGAATACGATTTCTGCGTCGGACAACGGAGAATCCCGTCCGTAGTTTACAAGGTAGAAACACAGTAGGGTTTGCTGAAGGAAGACCGAGGAGGCATGGGATCTATAGAATGGGATTTGGCCAGATGGCAGGGGAGAGAATGGTGCACACGGTTACAGAGGGCAGTACTCTGTAATAGAGTAGAAATGGAGAGGAAGCAGAGCACTATCAAAATGGGGAACAGAGCATGTGAATCAGGAACAAGCACTAAGGTGGACTAAGAAGAGAAGTATTCAGCAGGAAACGAAACACTTGGACATGGAATGTAGCACTGTAGTGAGGATGGGATGATTATTTGGAATCTCAGGTTAGCTGTAAAACAAAGAGTAAGCACTGAACTGGGATGAGAAGTAGACTCCAAGTTCCAATGCGAAGCATACACATTTAATCAGTCTCCAGTAACCACATAACTGATAATCCATTAAATGCTACATGATTACCATGAAGCACTGAAATGTCTGCCAACGAGCAAACATATGTCATGTTAAAAAAGGGAAGCTGGCACAGATGTAAAAGGTATAATAATGTAGTTGGTAGGATACTGACCTTGCAATCCAGAGATTGTGGGCTGAATTGTATCAACTTTTTTGAGACAGGTTGGGATGCAGGAATGCTATGGCAAAATTGCAGCAGCAGGAAAGCTGGCAGACAAGCCACCCACCTAGAGCCCAAGTGACTCACTTAAGTGGCCAACTAAGGGCCACTTCCCTCCTGTATCGGCATTTTTTCCACAATGCAGAGCCTGCTGCTGTATAGGGAGGCCATCCATTGAAACCTGGCAGCCTCTTGTATCAAGTGTTGCATCAGAGCATACTTAACTGCTCTGTTGCAATATATCCATTCTACTGTTTCCTGTTCAGTGACTCTCCCATTAAGCAGTTCCAGCACTTGCTTCATCCAAAAATCACCTCATCTTCAGATGGTGCTGTCAGGCTTTAAGTTTAACTTCAATTGGTGCTGGTCTTGCATGAACTTGAGACCCCTGCTGAGGCATGCAGCCACTCAGCAATGGGCTTATCTGTATTATTTAATCTATATCCAGGTTATCCATAAAGGCCTCCACTACCCAACCTTGTCTCTCACTTGAGGCTTGGTGACCCTCAGGTTAAATCATCACCGGTCAGCTCTCTCTCAAAAAGGGGAGAGAAGCCTATGGTCCTCATGGGGAATTTCACTTTCATCATTTAACTTAGCAGACACACTTATGGACAGGCACAAGTTAATCGTGCATCTTAATGACCAAGCACATTCTCCGGCCAAATCCATTTTCTTTCCTGACATCTCTAACATTAACACGACTCCCTCAGCACATACTCAAATCCACGAGAGATACTTGCTGACCTGTAACTTGCTGATTTCAGGTAAGTACGCTACCAAAAGGTTTACTATATCTAAAAGGCATTGCAAACATGCACCTTCTGTGCAAAAGGACGAATATATATACATCCAGCAGCACAGTGGTTAGCACTGCTGCCTCACATCGCCAGGAACCTGGGTTCAATTCTGGCCGACTGTCGGTGTGGAGTTCGCACTTTCTTCCCATGTCTGCATGAGCTTCCTCTGGATGCTCAGGTTTCCTTCCACAGTCTAAAGATGTGCAGGTTAGGTGGATTGGCCATGCTAAATTGCCCCTTTGGTCCAAGGATGTGTGTAGGTTAGGTGGGGATACGGGGATAGGGCAAGGGAGTGGCCTAGGTAGTGTGTTCAAAGAGTCAGTGCAGACTTGATGGGCCAAATGGCCTCCTTCTGAGCTGCAGGAATCCTATTTGCATGCAAATATATCTTGGATGCGGTGGTATTAGCTATTTTCTAAAAAGAACTCCGGACTCAAAATCCAGATACAGGCATTGGTACGAAGAAAACTTTAGTTTGTTGTTGAATATACTCAGCCAATTTCCAATTGGCAGAACAAAGCCAAACAATGAAATATTTTGTTTTCAAGAGACATGGGCGGGATTCTCCCCTACCCGGCGGGGTGGGGGGTTCCGGCGTAATGGAGTGGCGGGAACCACTCCGTCGTCGGGCCAAGCCCTCACCTTGAGGGGCTAGGCCCGCGCCGGAATGGCTTCCGCTTCGCCGGCTGGCGGGAAAGGCCTTTGGCGCCACGCCAGCCGGCGCCGAAAGGTCTTCGCTGGGCGACGCATGCGCAGGAGCGTCAGCGGCTGCTGACGTCATCCCCGCGCATGCGCAGGGGAGGGGGTCTCTTCCGCCTCCGCCATAGTGAAGACCATGGCAAAGGCGTAAGAAAAAGAGTGTCCCCCACGGCACAGGCCCGCCCGCGGATCGGTAGGCACCGATCGCGGGCCAGGACACCGTGGGGCACCCCCCGGGGCCAGATCGCCCCGCGCCCCTCCCCAGGACCCCGGAGCCTGCCCGCGCCGCCTTGTCCCGCCATTCAAAAGGTGGTTTAATCCACGCCGGCGGGAGAGGGTTGACAGCGGCGGCTCTTCGGCCCATCGCAGGAGAATCGCCGGGGTGGGCCTGCCGACCGGCATGGCGCGATTCCCGCCCCCGCCGAATCTCTGGTGGTGGAGAATTTGGGACATGGTGGGGGGTCAGAGAATTGCACCCATGGGGTGGGATTTTCCGACCCCACGCCGGGTTGGAGAATCGCCGGGGCTGGCGTGAATCCCGCCCCCGCCGTGTCCCGAAGTCTCCGCCACCAGAGATTCGGCAGGGGCGGGAATCGCACCGCGCCGGTCGGTGGGCCCACGCCCGCTCCGGTCAGCGGGGGCGGGAATCGCCCCGCGCCGGTCAGTGGGCCCACGCACACTCATTCTCCGGCCCGCGATGGGCCGAATTCCCGCTGCTGGAATGCCTGTCCCGCCAGCGTGGATTAAACCACCTTTTGAATGGTGGGACAAGGCAGCGCAGGCAGGCTCCGGGGTCCTGGGGGGGTGCGCGGGGCGATCTGGCCCCAGGGGGTGACCCCAAGGTGGCCTGGCCCGCGATCGGGCCCACCCATCCACGGGCGGGCCTGTGCCGTGGGGGGACTCTTTTTCTTACGCCTTCGCCATGGTCATCACTGCGCATACGCAGGGCTGATGTCAGCAGCCGCTGACGCTTCCGCGCATGCGCCGACCCGCGTGCCCGGCGTAGACCTTTCGGCCCCAGCTGGCGTGGCGCCAAAGGCCTTACCCGCCAGCCAGTGGAGCGCAAACCACTCCGGCGCGGGCCTAGCCCCTCAAGGTGAGGGCTTGGCCCCTAAAGGTGCGGAGACTTCCGCACCTTTGGGGCGGCCCGACACCGGAGTGGTTCCCGCCATTCCATTACGCCGGAACCCCCCGCCCCGCCGGGTAGGGGAGAATCCCGCCCATGGTATGGAAACTGACCAGATCATTCTAATTCTGCATTAATGTACGTCTTGTTGGCCATTTGTGGATTACATTGCTGGAAGTCAATAAAATGATTGTTTTGCTCTGATGGGCAAAGAAATTGGGTGGGAGGAGACTAAATGATGAAGAGAGAAAAAATTTGAAATCTGTTTGATGTATTTTCTTTTTTTTAATATTGATTTTTGGTTCATGCCATCAGTCTTGCATTGCAATTTTTAATGGTTATATTTTCTGCCCACTTTACAGACCTGCCATTCCCTTTGTACAACAGTTACCTGTGAATGCAGTTCTGGACATATCAAAGTAAGTTCCTATTAATGTTTTATGGAGCTTAATGATATTCTGGCTTGTCATATTACCCTTTTTCGAGAGAAGGTTGGTCGGAAGGGAAGTAACTGAATCAATTGGGTTTACGTGTGAAAATAGTTTCTGTTCTTAGACTAGACAAGTAATTTAATAAAAGTAAGCCATTTGATTGAGAAAAATTATCTTGTGAAAAGTCATCTGCTGCTTACTGTGTTTTATGTTTTTTTTTTTTAAATATGTTTATTAAGAATTTTTAACACAATTTTCAACCATACAAAACAACCCCCCCGCCCCCGTAACACAAAAGAAAGAAAGCTCGCATAGCAAGACATGAACATGGCTAGTCAATATGATACAGAGCTTTGTACATTGGATTCCTCCCGTACATATCAGTTTCCCGGATCGTTCATGTATTTTCTTGCTCAAATGCCCCCCAAAAAGGCCCCCCTTCTCCCCCACCCCCCTCCTCTCCCCCTCCCCTCCTCTCCCCCCCCCCCCCCAAAGAAATATGTCCACCCCTCTTTCCTCCCCCATCCCCCCCCGGGTTGCTGCTGCTGCTGCTGTCTGACCTTCCTCTAACGGTCCGCGGGATAGTCTAGGAACGGTTGCCACCGCCTGTAGAACCCCTGCGCAGACCCCCTCAAGGCAAACTTTATCCTCTCCAACTTGATAAACCCTGCCATATCATTTATCCAGGCCTCCACGCTGGGGGGCTTCGCCTCTTTCCACATTAACAAGATCCTTCGCCGGGCTACTAGGGACGCAAAGGCCAGAATGCCGGCCTCTTTTGCCTCCTGCACTCCCGGCTCGTCCACCACTCCAAATAGTGCTAGCCCCCAGCTTGGCTTGACCTGGACTTTCACCACCTTAGATACTGTTCCTGCAACTCCCCTCCAGAACCCTCCAGTGCCGGGCATGACCAAAACATATGGACATGGTTCGCCGGACTTCCTGAGCACCTCCCACATCTGTCCTCCACCCCAAAGAACCTACTCAGCCTCGCCCCCGTCATATACGCTCTGTGAACTACCTTAAACTGTATCAGGCTAAGCCTGGCACACGAGGAAGAGGAATTAACCCTACTTAGGGCATCAGCCCACAGACCCTCTTCAATCTCCTCCCCTAGCTCCTCTTCCCATTTACCTTTTAGGTCCTCTACCAAAGCCTCCCCCTTGTGTTTTATGTTTTATGACGAGAAATGGTGTTACTGAGATTTAATCTTACAGGGTATAAATTCAAGTTTGAAAGTTTAAATATTTTTTCTTTGTTTTAATAAAGTTTATTTATAAAATAACCAAGCCCTATTTCTTATCACTCCTGGAATGAATCTTTCTGCACTGTTTTCAAACTTTAAAAAAATATTGTCCTGGTCCATCCAGTCTCTGAACCACTGTTGAGAACTAACCAGGCTTCCGTAACAATAGCATCTTTGATATAGTAAAGCATCATGAAGCGCTTAACGGGAGAGGTTGAGTTTCAAATAAAATTTGACACCAAGTCACATAAAGAGACCAATATGACAAAAAACCTGGTTAAAGAGTCAAAGTTAAAAGGAGCATCTTAAAGGAGGAATGAGAAGTAGAGGCCAGAGGCTTAGGGAGGGAAGCTCCAGGCAACAGAAGGCACAGGTACAAATAGTAGCAATTAAAATTGTGGATGTGCATGTGTAGAGGGAGTAATTGTACTGTAGTGTACTTGACCCTCGTGCTCATGAGAGACCAGACAAAGACTCTTGTAAAAACTAGTCTTTATTTACAAGCTATAGTGAGGGCTATTGGCATTCCAACTTGGGGCACCAGAAACGCCCAGATTTAATGATAGTACAGACAGTTATATTTCAAGGTTCGATAACAAGAAATTAGCATATACCAATCATTGTTACCAGTTATCTATGTCCAATTATGATTATCAATTACAGTTACATCATGCATAGTATGGGAAAATAATTAACCAATCACATTAAAATTCCTCATTGGTGATCCGATATCTGGGGTGTAGCCATCAATCACCTTCCCTATTGCTATCAGCATACATACTGGAGCCATCACAATGGTACCCTGTTACACATTGTAGAATAAACGTTGGATTCTAACACCTGCAGTTTCTCTGCCTGAAGCTGGCCCCTCAGAAAGTCTGAGTCGTTGTAATATCCGTTACAATTAGCAGTTCCCACAGTCAGAATTGATGATTTTAACTTCCGCGGTAAATAATGGAACTGTAGGTTTTAAACTGGTTCTAATATCTAAAGATCCCCAAATCTCCCTCTTCGGTCCATCCTGTTTGGCCCTTGGTTTTACGCAAACGGGACAATTATTACTCCCTACTCAATGTGCAACTTGGTCAGTGAAAGCTGCCGTTTGTTAACTAATCGGGTGCCACAACATACAGTGTGATCAATCATGCTATTAGCCTAGTTGGGCATGATCGATTTCTAATTTGTCCTTTGAGAGTGATGGTCATCTATTGATATAATTTCCCTTGTCAATTTTTGAGTATGATGCTAAGTACAAGTCATGGGCTGAACTTGTGTCACTGAATTCATTCTAAAATCATTTGGAGTTGACATACTTAGGTATGTTAACTCAGCTAAAATAATTTAACATTGGTTTCTCTACCTTGAGGCTGAGATTGAGCATTTGATGCCCTACATAATAACTCTACTGCGCTGTGTCTTATTTTGTTTCTCCTGTAATTGTGTGTACTAGACTGGCTTCATCAGTGTCATTGTAAGTCACAAAGCATTTACAACAATCAAAATTTGACCAGTTGCTATGTTATTAATTTAATTAATTGCTTTCTATGTGGATTAAATGGCATTTCAACTTGTGAGTCACATATAATAAGGGTCCAGGGTTATATCTTACTCCTTCGCCCCGTGCCACAAAGAGCAAAGAACAGTACAGCACAGGAACAAGTCCTTCAGCTCTCCAATCCTGTGCCGATCATGATGCCTGTCTAAACTAAAACCTTCTGTACTTTCAGGGCCTGTATCCCTCTATTCCCACCCCATTCGTGTATTTGCCTCTTAAATGTTGCTACCGTACCTGCTTCTACCACCTCCCACAGAAGAAAGTTCCAGCCACTCACCACCCTCTGTGTAAAAAATCTTGCCTCGCACATCTCCTCTGAACTTTGCCCCTCGCACCTTAAACCTTTGTCCCCTATAAATTGACTTTTCCACCCTGGGAAAAAGCTTCTGTCTATCTCATTATTATTCTTGATCACTTTCTTTCTCTAATCCTTGAATGGGGTGATATGTGCAAGGAGAAAATCCACTTTTTATTCCTCTTCAGTTCCCTCTTCATACATCTTGTGTTAAATTCCATCTTCTTCCATAATCTATTCTAACTTGAAAGTGATCTCCGAATAATTAGATTGATACCCCTTTCTCTCCGACAGCTCACCTCTCTCAATATCATTCAAAGTAACATGATGCATGGCCCTAAAGTATTCTCCAGCTCACCATTCATCTGTGCTAATTTTGTGACTACTTTTCACCAGATTTATTTGCTACCAGGCCCTTAATTATTCCTATCCAAATGATTTACCCTTTAACTTGAATTTTACTTATTCTTTATAGGTAATGGTGTGTTTAATTTTATCTCACTTGTTATAAAGCCAATTTCTCTATGAAGTATGTGCCAGTGCCCTGATAATTGAAAGGTGTTCCTTCACTATATTGACCTCATCAGCCATTTCATGCCATGCTGTTTGTCAAGTAGTGTGCAAGCATAGGATCTGCTCTTCAAGGGAAACCCGCAACCCTGGTCCCTGGAGCACCACAGCAGTGGGTTGGGGATTCATCTGCAGTTGGAGTTTCCAGGTGCCTTGTGCGGAGCCCATCTTCCAGCCTCAGAATGTTCCTGGAGATCCATTTTAGTTCTCAGGAGATCCATCCCCTCATTTCAAAGTGCAGTCCATATTTCTTCAGTAGTGGGTCAGTGATGTTGGGTGCTTTTTCAATATGGCACTCAGACACGGCGGCGAACTACACGCCATCCAGATCTGCTCCACCATGGAATACGGCGTAAAACACCCCGGTGCATAACTAATGTGATCGGGGCCAGACAATTTGGCTGATATTTTCCTACCAGCCTTCGCAGCATGAAATACTATATGTTCCTGCCTCCGTCACAGCACTTAATCTCAAAATAAGAAATTTCTCATCTCAAAATAAAAAATTTCCACCAAACTTCCTGTAAATATTTTAATTAACTCCAGATAGGTTTATAAAGGGCCTAGCAAATCTTGTGCACTTTGTAAACCAGGTTTGATGCCACATTGAAGTTATATTTTATATGTTGTCAAACTCAATCTATGTGAGACTATCTCCCTGAGGCAAACCTCATATTATTTCTCTCTTGAGTGTTCTGGATTATATCTCTAAAATATGACTTTTTAAAAATCGATTGTGTTCATTCCAAATCTAGGAGCCTTTAAGTATAATACCCAAGTTCTCCCGCCGGCTTAGCTCGTCATCCACTTTCTTAAGTAGGGCGCATGGTACTGGATGGACCATGAAATATTTAAGTTGGGCTTCTGGGTCAACGTAAATTTTAGCTGTAGCGTCCTTTTATCTTCCCCAGGCCTTCCTGGAAGACTTCCATGTACTTTCCAAGGACTTTGTACAAACCGCCTGTACCCATCCAGAAGATTTGTTGCCAGTCCAAACAGAGTCTTTGTAACCAGTCATGGCCTAGGAGGCTGGGTCCAGGTCTTTGTACCACTACCAGTGGTAGCCAGATTGATTGTTGTCCAGGGTCACCGTGGTCCCAATAATTGTCAATGGCTCCCCGGTATATGTTGTCAGTCGGGCCCTAATATCCTTTAAAGTCAGATGCATAATCCCGACATGGAGTTTTTGGAACGTTTGTTGTCCGATGACCAAGACAACAGGCCGCCCCCCACTGTCTTCCATGTCCACGGGGTGGCGACTTACCGGCTTACTTGGGGCATTATTTTTATTGGGGCTTCTTTGGGTGTCGAGATGCAATTTAACTGTATGCAATCATCTTCCTCGGGCTGGGCAGTGTGTAAAGCCCTGGCTCGGGGAGCTTGTGTTACCCAACCAAGGTGGCATGTTCACTGTCAATTCTAGTAGCCTTGACTGCCACCGTTCCTGCGACTGCAAGTGCAACACTGTTGTGAGTACTCTTACTTGTCCTCTGAGGAGGTGTCTTGTCAGGCTAAGGTGGCTCTTGGCCAGTGGGTCTGACCATGACTTTGTTCCGGTGGTGACTGGGCTCTTGGAGAGGCATTACTCGTCGGAACGGTGGCCTGCCAACACTGTATATATTGTAATCCATGGAACCCTGGAACCCTTTTTTCTGCATTCTCACAGGAAAGTGACAGTTCTGTGGTCCTTTTTAGATTCAAGGTTGGTTCTGCTAAGTTTCGTTTGGGTCACCATGTTATTAATACCACACACCAGATGATCTCGCAATATCTCAGGGAGGGATAGCCCAAATATAAAAGCTCAGGAGGCCCGAGAAGGTGAATTTAAAATGCAATTTATTTCAAACCTAAAGAAAAGGCCGTAACACGAAATACAGCACGAAGATTCAGGGCTACCGATCACGTCGGTTCTAATCCAGGTCCACTTTTATGAGGCGATCTCTACGAGCCTCAGCAGAAGGGCCTCTGCCCATTAGCAGGGGAGCGCGAATTCCACGGGTTGCACGGTGAGATCAATCAGGCCCTCCCTGTGGGTCTCATGCGGGTTATCGCAACTTCAAAAATAATTCATTAGCTCTGAACATTTTGGGATATCCTGAAGTTCTCTAAGGTTTGAAATGAATGCAAGTTTTTCTTTTCTTGAATTGACTGGGGAAATATTTGTCGGACCTGGAGATCTGAAGTCTACTAGAATCTCAAGAGCCAGTTGTTACCTGTGATATTATGGTTCCATCCTGGTTTAGCTACATGCACCATTAAAATGAGATCATGGAGGTAATTTACTTTTAATCATCACTGCTCTAAAAAAATATTTTCCTATAATTATTTTCAGGGGCAGCTCCCCAACTAATTTTGCGGAATTAAATGAGCAATTTCTACCTATACGGACAGTAGGGGTCCAAACCGATTTCAGGGACAGTGAAACACAAACTGAGCCATACTCTCCAGAATATGTGGTGCGACCTGGATCAGCTCCTGAACTCCTTACTCTTGCTGCATTAAAATTTGGTGAGTCATGAGCCAATATGCAAGAATAAATAGTAAACTGATAACAGTTAAAGCAGAATAATGCAGTACTGATGTTAGGTCACTTGAGGAGCACTCAAGGCTGCTCTTTCAGTTCTCATAGGCAAAGTTAATGTAAATAATTCCCCATAGTTGTTTCCCCCCCCTCCTAACAAATATTCAACAAACCAAATAGAGTGGTCCACACTGCACAAAATGAAAAAGATCAGGGACATTTGTTTTGATTGCGTGAAAGCTCACAGCTGTTTTAAAATCTTGTTTTCACAGCTATGTGTGGTCTGGTAAATACTGTTAAATCCTTTCATAGATCTGATTTTCAATAATGCCTATTAATTTGCTTTTGCATTACGTTGTTGTGATGCAGTCATGCTGAATACCAAATATGCAGCGCAAAATGGCAAAACTGATGCTACCTGAAATGGGGATAGCAATACGTTTTAATTCAAAAGCAACTGGTGTGAGGGTTGCCAAATAAATTAACCTTTTAAAACTAAAAACAACTTATATTTTAATGATTGGAACAACAGATGGCCTATCCATGCAGTGAATAATTGAAGCATGCAGATTAGGAAGTCCTACACTTGATTCTCTCTTTGTGTTGACAGATTTCAACCAAGATGAAGGAAGGTATGTTGCACTTGGCCTAAGTACATCTCAGAGATGAAAATAACGTTCGGAGTTTCTGTTTCTGAACTCTTTCCTATCACTCCTGGCTGGAAGTGTACATAGTTAGTCTTTGGATGAGGGCAGAATCAAACTTGCCTGCAGGGGCAGCACGGTAGCACAGTGGTTAACACAGTTGCTTCACAGCTCCAGCATACCAGGTTCGATTCCTGGCTTGGTTGACTGTGTGGAGTTTTCACTTTCTCCCTATGTCTGCATGGGTTTCCTCCGGGTGCTCCAGTTTCCTCCCACAGTCCAAAGATGTCCAGGTTAGGTAAATTTCCATTAAGTGTCCAAAAAAGGTTGGGTGGGGTTGCTGGGTTACGGGGATAGGGTGGAGGTGTGGGCTTAAGTGGGATGCTCTTTCCAAGGGCCGGTACAGACAGGATGGGCCAAATGGCCTCCTTCTGCACTCTAAGTTCTATTATTCTATATCGACATACTGTCTTGCCAACAGTCACATCGCATCTAGGCTCACAAATAATAATGCCTCTTGAGCCAGAGAACAGAAGGCAACTGATACCAGTGTAGTTGTAACTCACCAAGGAGCCAATACATTCCAGAGAGGTGGAGGGAATACTGATGAATAAAGAAAATAAATTAAAAGAGTAAAAGATGAGGCCAGAAATAGCATTGCATGCACATGTTTGGATCAAATTATTGATATAAGTACTGCTTTTTGTTCCGTTGATGCACTGGACCAATCTTGCATCACATTTGTTGATTCTAAACTAGACAGGTAGTCCAAGTTTATTCTTGGCTGATTGAACTCACTCATTAAAATAACTTCTCCAACACCCTTCCTATAATTTTAAATACCTTAACCTCTTGCGTTGACTTGGCTGGCAGCGGGGAATCATGAGTATCAGCATGGAGATTTTTTGTTTGTTTAACCAGAAGCTGCAAGCGTTCTTGCCTTGTAAATGCTGACCTGTTAATGCTGAGCATTATAACAATGTTTTTTTTTCTATTTCTCTTTATCTTTATTTACTTTCCTCTTTCTCTTCACAGCCTGCCAATAAAGTTTTATTAAAACTGTGGGGCTTGGAGAGAGAAAGAAAGAAAAAATTGTCAGACAGTGAAACTGCCAATTACTGGTGCAGTCTGTACATGTGGGACAAATATTTTGTTCACTGCTGGAACTAGATTGTCCCACTGTGAAACACTAAAGACGTAAGCTACCTGATGAATTTCTGTTTAACTATATGGAGGCTAATTTAATTCAAAAGAAAGTCAGAGCATACTGAAGGAAGTGAATCCAAAATTTTAACATTCACTTACAGTAATCCCCTGTGGATTTACTGAACGTGTAAATGCTAATGTAGTGGGCATATTTTCACAACGGTATTTCTGACCTGCAAAACAAGATGCTGCAATGTGCAAAAGAGATCTTTTGTCCTGTGTAAATGCTATAGGTACAACTTGGGTAGGTTTTTTAAAATAAATGTAAATTAGGCTTCTAAACAGACAAAAGGATGCATTGTCCTAAGAATCCTTGAACTATTGTAGAAAATCTTTGTTTTCCTCTTAAAACAAGACGTTTTTTAAAAACTATTTAATGAATGAAACCCTCTTGTGTAATCGCAGGCCGAGGCTTACCAGCAGGCTTAGCAGAAGTGGAAATGATTGAACGTGCACGAGCAAAACATGCTTGGGAAGCTACCCTGCCTCCATTGAGTGATCACGCACAACGTGAGAAGAGGAAAAAGATGATGGAGGCTATGGAAAGAAATGAGTGGGCATTTCGGGAACAGGAAATTGAAAAGTAGGTATAAAGCTACACCCTAACCCTGAAAGCTGTAACGGAGTTTCATTTTCTGGGCATATAACCATAGGTAGAAGGTAATTATGACTAGGACAATAGATTATTTTATCTGGACTTTGTTGTAGGCTGTCACTTCACTGCAGTAGATTGTATGATTCACTGTCAGACGTACCATTTTGCAAATTAACTTATAAACTGAGGCCACATCTGCTTTTTTGGACATAAAAGATTTCATAGCACTATTCAAAGAAGGACATGAACATCTCCTGGTGCCTGGGCTAACGTATATCTCTCAATCAATACCAAATAAAACAGATGATCTAATCATTTATTTCATAGCTATTTGTGTGGGATTTTGCTGTATGTAAATTGACAGCCAATTCTTTGTTACAAACGGAGAACATTTCATAAGTACTTCAAGGCTGTAAAGCACTTTGATATGCCCTTTGGACATCCTTTGGCATCTTTATCTCTGTAATCTCTTTCAGTCCCACAACCATCTAAGATATAAGCACTCATCTAACTCTGGCTTCTTGGGCATTTCTAATTTTAATTGCTCCATAATTGGTAGCCATACCTTCAGCTGCATAGGCTCTAAATTCTGGAATTTCATTCATTAGCAGCGCCATCTCTCTAACTTCCTGTCAACCTTCAAAACACTCCTTAACCAGGCTTTTGACCATCTGCCTGAATACTCCTTATTTGTCTTGGTGTCAGATTTTACTTTATTACTCTCCTGGTGAAGCATCTTAGGAAATTGTGTTACATTAAATGTGCTACATAAATAGAAGATGTTGTCCATAGATCATGAAAGATGCTTAAGACCATATTCTGGCTATCCATTTTTGTAGTATTCTCTAATTTTAGCACATTCTTCATCTGCTTTTTCCACTTGTGAGATTTCATTTATCCTCTGTGTTGCTGATAGGAATTGTATTCAGTGAAGTATGTGACTACATCCTCAACAAAACTTAAGTCTTCCTGAGCAAGCTTTTCAACAGGAATGTGTGACAATCCATCTGTTGTTGTTTGCCTTGGTCAATGTTTGTCTGGTTCCTTTGCCTGCTGTTCTCGGAAGTCCTCCTAGTTTGCTCAAAGAGTTCTAATCCATCAATTTTATAGGTTGATAAATTTATGGATTTGGAGAGCTTTTCGACTGAACAGTGAACATCCTTGATTATAGATCAATCCAAAGTTTTTGTGATTTCTCTTCCTTTGTACTGGTGTTTTCCAACTGTCCTCTGACCTTCAATTGAATACTTCCTGGACCCTGGAGTCGATATGACCAATGGCTGGAGGAATTCTGATTCTAACCACTGCCTGCGTCCGAAAGAATTGAAACTTCTACTTCAATGTCTAATTTGAAGTTTGTTTTATGTCCGTTGTGCATAATGTCTGTGCTCCAGACTTCCGGTGTTGGCCATGCTGTGAGTGGTCACACACACAGCAGCTCCTGCTTGAAGGCACAGAAAAGAGCTCTTTTTAGCCGGTACAGGGTGGAATTTTGATGAAAAGGCGTAGATGAATGTTGGAGGAGTAGTTTCCCCCAGGAGTGATATGTCTGCTGGTTATCGGACCCGGCAGAAAATAGTTAGATCAGGCTAAAGAGTTGGAGCAGGCCTGTACTGCAGCCACTGTAAGCATGCAGGCCGGGGAAGGGCTGATGCAAGCTGGAAGGACCCAAATGAAGCAGCTGATAGCTTTTATTAAGGAGGAATTCCAGCAGCAAAGGAAGGAAATGCATGAGGATCGCTCGAAGGCCATCAAAGGAATTGTGGCACCCCTGAAGAGTTTGTTGGAGCGGGTGGAGGTGTTTGGAGGGGCAGGGGTCGCAGATTCGGGAGAGGGGTCGCAGATTCGGGAGATCAAGAGTGATCTCGGACCATAGCGGTTGTGTGGTGTCTCTGGAGGCGGAGGTCAGGCTCCTATGGGACCTCTGTAAAATTTTGGGGGCAAAGGTAGAGGAGCAGAAGAATACGTCGAGAAGATAGAACCTGCGACTAGTGGGCCTGCCTGAAGGAGTGGAAGGTGTGAGTGCCACGAGATACCTCTCGAAGATGCTGGCGGGGCTGGTGGCAGACGGGGTGCTAGATAAGGCACCTGAAGTGGACCGAGCGCATCGGTTCCTGAGGCAGAAGCCTCGAGCTGGGAAGCCACCATGGACAGTGATCATGGGACTCCACAAATTTGAGGAGAAAGAGAAGATTTTGCGATGGGCCAGGGAGAAACGTACCTGCGACTGGAAGGGGAATAAGGTCCGAATCTATCAGGACATTGGAGCCGAGTATGCAAAGCAGCGGACAGGCTTCAACAATGCCAAGGCGGTGCTGTACCGGCAGCAGATCAGGTTTGGGGTGCTCTACCCGCCGAAAGTATGGGTGACGTTCGGATGCCAGGAGTATTATTTTGAGACCCCAGAAGCGGCCGAAGACTTCACTAAGGAGCATAAACCGGGGAAGAACTGAGCGGCCAATGCTTGAGAATCGGGGTGCTGGCATTTTGTTAAGATTGGGAGCATGTTTGAAGTGGGGGTTGGGATTGGGGGAGGTTGTAGTGCATGGCAGGGGAGAGAGATGACATGGTCAGGGCGGAGAAAGGGGCCATCTGGAATGGGCTAGGTATCGGGTGGAATTAAGGGGGCGGGAGTTAAGTAGGGAAGATGACGGACGGTAGAGGGGATTGGAGGCGTAAGCTTCCAGTACGGTTGGTAACGTGGAACGTCTGGGGACTGAATGGGCGGTTAAAAGGTTGTGGGTGTTCGCGCACCTCAAGAGCTTGAAAGTGGGGGGGGTCTTTTCTGCAGGAGACTCATGTGAAGGACCAGGTTAGGTTAAGGAAGGGGTGGCTTGGGCAGGTTTTTCGCTTGGTTTGATTCAAAATCAAGGAGAATGACGATTTTAATGAGCAAACAAATGGGATTTGTAAGTGCGAAAGAGGTGAGGGATCCGGGTGGGAGATATGTGATTGTGAATGGGGTATTGGAAGGGGCAACGGTGGTGTTGATGAATGTGTATGCCCCAAATTGGGATGATGTGGGTTTTATGAGAGGGTTGCTGTCAGCGATCCCGGATTTGGCCACGTACCAGTTGATCATGGGAGGAGATTTTAACTGTGTCCTAGAGCCGAGGGTCAATAGGTCGAGTCCCAGGCCGATTGAGCTGAGGGGGGTTTATGGAGAGGATGATAGGGTACGAATGGCAAGGGAGCTGGGGGGGTATATGGAGAGGGTGGGTATGGCAGATCCATGGCGCTTTCAGAACCCAGGGGAAAGGGAGTAGTCCTTCTTTTCACACGTCTATAAGGTGTAATCGAGGATTGATTATTTTGTAGTGAGTCGGGAGATTTTGGTTGGGGTGGAAGGGGAGAGTATGCGGGGATAGTTATCTCGGTCCATGCGCCCCATTGGCTCGAGATTCGGTTTAGATTGGGACGAAAGCAGAGGGCGGGATGGAGGTTTGACTCTGGGGTGTTGGCGGATGGAGGTTTTTGTGATGAGGTGTGGGCGGCGGTTAAGGAGTATGTGGAGTTGAATCAGAATGGGGAGGTGTTGGCAGCCATTTTTGGGGAAGGACTGAAGGCAGTGGTCCGGGGGCAAAATTATTTTGTTTAAGGCTTGTGCAGATAGGGAAAGGAGAGAGGAACATGACCGTCTAGTGAGCGAGATAGTGGAGGTGGATAGGGAATATTCGAGGGTGCCCACTGTGGAGGGATTGGCGAGGAGGAAAAAGTTGCAAGGGCAGTTTGACAGGCTGACAACAGGGAGGGCGGTTAGGCAACTGTGTAGGGCAAGGGGGTGCAATATGAGTATGGGGAGAAAGCGTGCCACATGCTAGCACACCAGCTGCGGGGAGCCAGGCTGCGTCTAGGGAAATATTGAAGATCCAGACTGGGGCTGGGGGTGTGGTGTCGGAACCAGGGAAGATAGATGAGGCGTTTAGGGAGTACTACCAGGGACATTACGAGGCGGACCCGGCGGGAGAGGAGGGGGACATGGGGCAATTTCTGGATGAGCTCAACTTTCCCCAGGTGGAGGAAGCAAAGAGGCAGGCATTGGAGGAGCCCCTGGGGCTGAGGGAGGTGCTGGATAGTATCAGGGGTATGAAGTCGGGGAAGGCACCTGGGCCAGATGGGTACTCGGCAGAATTTTATAAGGAATTTGCGGCGGACCTGGCACCACACCTGTTGGGCGCTTTTAAAGAAGCACTGGAGAAGGAGGAGTTGTCGGAGACGATGACGCAGGCAGTAATCACACTAATCCCGAAAAAGGGGAAGGACCCGGTGGAATGTGGGTCGGATAGGCCCATATCACTATTGAACACAGATGTGAAAGTATTGGCTAAGTTGTTAGCGGGGAAAATAAAGGATTGTGTACTGGAGGTGGTTGCAGAAGATCAAATAGGCTTCATGAAGGGCAGGCAGCTTGCGAGTAACATAAGACGACTGTTGAATGTGGTGATGAATCCGTCGGGGGCTCTGGTACCGGAGGTGGTGGTGTCCATGGACGTGTAGAAGGCATTTGATCGGGTGGAGTGGCGGTACTTGTTTGAGATTTTGGGAAGATTTGGGTTTGGGCTGAGATATGTGGCATGGGTGCAGTTGCTGTATGTGGCACCGAGGGCGAGGGTGAGGACGAATGATATGAGCTCAAAGCTTTGACTACATGGGGGTATGAGGCAGGGGTGCCCATTGTCGCCGTTGCTGTTTGCGCTGCCCATAGAGCTGTTGGTGATGGCTCTTAGGGAGTCGGTGGAGTGGCTGGGGATTATGAGCATCGAGTATCGCTCTATGCCGATGATCTCTTGATGTATGTTTTGGATCTGTTGCAGAGTGTGGGAAGGATTATGGGCCTGGGGAGGTTAGGAGGGTTCTCGGGGTACAAACTGAATGTAGGGAAAAGTGAGGTTTTCCTGGTGAATGAGCTGGGACAGCGGACTAATTTGGGGGGGATGCAATTTACGTTGCATTGTCAAACTTGCTTCATTATTATTGGGCGGCGAATGTGGACAAGGTGTGGTGGCGGTGGGAAAGAGGAAGAAGGGTAGAGTGAATTAGGATGGAGGAGGAACCTTGTAAGGGGCCTAGTTTGAGGGCTATGGTGACGGCAGCATTACCAATGGCTCAGAGTAGGTATTCAGGGAGCCCGGTGGTGCAGTCCACGGTGAAGATATGGAATCAGTTGAGGCATTTTAGGGTGGAAGGGATGTCGGTGTTAATGCCGCTGTGCGAGAATCATGGGTTTGAGGGGAGCGGGGCGGTGATGGATAATGTATACAGGAGGTGGAGGGAGGAGGAGCTGGTCAAGGTGAGGGATCTGTATTTGGAGGAAGGGTTCACCAGTTTGGAAGAGCTAAGGGAGAGGGTAGAGTTGCCGAGGGGAGAGTTCAGGTATCTGCAGGTTAGGGACTTTGCGCGAAAGGTCTGGAGGGGGTTCCCCAGGTTGCCGGGATACACCCTGCTGGAGTGACTGCTGCTTCTGGATGTGGAAGGGGAGGGAAGAATTGGCGATATATGCAAGTGGCTGGGGGAGCAGGGAGACGAGCGGGTGGTGAAGATCAAGGAGAAATGGGAAGCAGAGTTGTGAGGGGAGATAAATTGGGGAGTATGGAGTGAGGCACTGCGTAGGGTAAACAGGACCTCCTCTTGTGCAAGTATGAGTCTGATACAGTTTAAGGCGATGAACAGGGTGCATATGACTAGGACAAGAATGAGTGGGTTCTTTCAGGGGTTAGCAGATGAGTGTGAGAGGTGTGGGCGGGGGCCAGCAAATCACACGCACATGTTTTGGGGTTGCGGAAAATTGGGAAGATTCTGGGCGGGAGTGTTCGTGGTCTCAGCTAGGATAGTGGGGGAGGAGGTGGACCCTTTGGTGGTGATAATTGAGGTTTCAGAGAAGCTGGAGCTCATGGAGAGGAGGAGGGCCGATGTCATGGCCTTCGCCTCTCTAATTGTACGGTGGCGAATATTACTGGAGTGGCGGTCAACATTGCCATCAGTGGTAGCGGCTTTGTTGAGTGACCTGCATGACTTCCTGCGGTTTGGAGAAGATAAAGTATGAGTTAAGGGGCTCTTCAAGGGGGTTTGAGAAAAGGTGGGGGGATGTTTATGATCGTGTTTGAGGAGCTGTTCGTCTCAGGGAATGGGGGGGGAGGTGGAGGGTGAATAAGAGAAAAGATATGTACAGACTGTATAGTTGATTGAAGTATGTTTCCCGGTTGTTTATTTGCTGTAACCTGTTTTGATACATTAAATACATTTTAAAAAATACAAATAAGGACCATCCTCGCTACAAATCCAAGCTTAAAGAGCTGCCCGAATTGTCTCCATATTCTTAAAGTGGACATGACCACCGGTTTTGAGGAATACCTTGCTGGAGAAAACATAAGCGAGGCCGTCACCAGTGCATGAAGACTAGATCCCATATACGACTCCTCTCCACCTGTCTCCATATTGAACCTGGGTCACTGCACCACCCCAGCACCTTCTCAGCATTGGTTGCCCAATAATAAAAAAGCAAATTCAGCAATGCTAGGCCCCCTGACTGTTTCTCCCTTTGAAGAACTGCCCTGCAGATTCTCGAGGTTTTGCCTGCCCATTAAAGGATGAGATCAACCTGTAAACCCTCATAAAAAAAGATTTAGGGAGAAAAACAGGAAGACATTGAAAGCAAAACAAAAACCTTGAGAGAATATTAATTTAAATAGACTGGACTCTACCCGCCATGGATAGGGGAAGGTTACCCACTTTTGCAAATTGGATTTAACCTTACTCACCAGACCTGCGTTATTCAATTTTTGGAGCCGGGCCCAATCATGGACCACCCGGGCACCCAGATACTTGAAGCTAGAGCTGGCCAGCACCCCAAAGTTGGCTCCCTGGGGTATTAACTGGAAAGTACTTGCTCTTTTCCAGATTCAACTTGTTTCCCCAAAAAGCACCAAAGCTCCTCAATAGCTCCATTATTTCACCCATATTGGGTACTGGGTCCATAACATAAAGCAGCAAATCATCAGCATATAGGGACACTATGTTCCACCGCTCCCCTCTTTATCCTTTCCCACATATCCAAAGCCCTCGCAGCAATAGCCAAGGTTCAATCGCTAGCGCAGATAAATGAGGGGGGGGACATCGGGCACCACTGTCTTATCCTCCTATTGAATTAAAAAAAGCCCGAGCTCAAGCGTTGGTACCAACACTAGCCTTGGGGCCCTGTACAATAACCAAAACCACAAAATCAATTTTGGCCCTCGACCTAACTTCTCCAGAATTTCAAAAAGGTACCTCCACTGCACCCTATCAAATGCCTTCTTGGTATCTAAAGACACAATCACCTCTGACTCGGGTCCAACGGATGGGTAGAGAACAACATTCCACAGCCTCCGAATATTGGCTAACCACTGCCGGCCCTTAAGAAAGCCTATCTGATCCTCCGCAATCAGCTCCGGGACACATGACTCCAACCGTACCACCCAACACCTAAGCCAGTATCTTGGCATCCACATTTAACAGTGAAAAGGCCGGTATGACCCACACAGGACTCCAACCTTACCACCCACACCTAAGCCAGTATCTTGGCATCCGCATTTAACCATGAAAAGGCCGGTATGACCCACACTCTGCGGGGTCCTTGCTCTTCTTCAACAGAATGGAAATAGATGCTTGCGAGAGTGTAACAGGCAGGGATTCCCAGGACAAAGAATCATTAAACATGTCTACCAGCAATGGAACCAACTGATCCGCAAACTTCTTGTAGAATTCCACAGGAAATCGATCAGGCCCAGGAGCTTTACCTGTTTACATCCACCCAATACTCATCAAAGTCTCCTCGGTGCCTCCAAACCTCCCGCCTCTTGTCCCCCACCACTGGAAATTCCAACCAGTCTAAAAATGTTGACATGTCCAACACCCTCACCATAAAAAGCCTCAAACGCAGCGTTAACTTTATCTGGGGTGGAAACCAAGCTACCACTCTAATCCCTAACCTGAATAATCTCCTGGGAGAAGAGACCTACCACCAAAAAAAAGTGGACCCTGGAATAAACCTTGTGGATAGAGAAAAGAACGAGAATTATTTTTCCCCAGGTGCATAAACCGCCACGGATATGCCCCCTCCACTTCCCCGTCCCTCCATCTATTCTATAAATACTAACGGCATCTTCGCCATGCCTGAAGAAACTTCGACCTAGAATATTACAACTTCGGGTCAATTACACAATTTAAATCTCCCCTAAAAATCAGCTGCTCTGTATCCAAATCTGGAATGGAAGAGAACAGCTTCCTAATGAATGCTATATTGTTCAAATTCGGGATCAAGGTCCTGGTGACCATCACGTACCTGCCATATGGGTCAGCCAAGACTATGTCCGCCGAAAAAATAATCCGTTTATTGATTAAAATTGCTGCCTTCCATGGCTTGCCATTGAAGCCTGGGTGAAAGACCTGGACCCACCCCTTCTGCAATCTGGTCTGGTCCCTCATCTGCAAATGACTCTCCTACTATAACACCACATCAGCCCTCAGATTCTTTAGGTGAGAGAACTCTCCAGGTAATTGTAGCACAATCATCCACTCACGAGATGAGATGAGAAGGAGTCGAACAATGGCTTTATTACGCAGACTTGTTCCCCAGCAGCACAGTTACAGAATGCGGCTGCTGGGAGAACCCGGGCTCTTATACTCCGCCTTACTGGGTGGAGCCAACAGGCGGCTGATCCAATCGGGACTCAATGGCTATCCACCAATTGCCTCTCGGCATCGCAGGGTACCTTAATACTCCTAATTCATACCACCACAGTAACCACCCTGAACCTGGAGTCAGCAATTTCTACCTTGAGCGATTATCAATCACCTGCCCAAAGGATGTTGGACCCAATGCCAATCTAAGATGGCTGCCAAACCCCCTCATAAAATGAAACAAAGAAAACAGTAAACTAACCCTCCACCCACCCCTCCCCTGACCAGACCCCATCCAAATGTACATGTTGGTTACATACCAAAGAATATTCGATCCTGGCCCCGGGTTACGGTCTGTGTGGAGTCACATTCTCCCCGTGTCTGCGTAGGTTTCACCCCCACAACCCAAAGATGTGCAGATTAGATGGAGTGGCCACGCTAAATTGCCCCTCAATTGGAAAACAATAATTGGTTACTCTAAATTTATTTTAAAAACATACCAAAGAACAATACTCCCTCCTAAACAAACAAAATCCCTAACAAAACTAAAATGCTTGGCTCATTGAACCAGGAAAAACAGTTCCCCCACCTCGCTCCCTTTTGCTAGCTAAGAATTTACTACCAGCGAGGTGGCCCCCACCCAGGGCAGAAAAAAGAGAAAGAAACACCCCTCCCCGTCCCGGCTTCAAAATTTAAAACCAAATTCAACACCCCCACAAAGGTCAAAGTCTCACCGGGAGCCATATATTTCCAAAAATACTACCTTAAACAATACCCCTCAGAACAGTTAACCCCCACCCCATCCCCCACCATGCAACCTATGCAAAACACTCCCATCCCATCCTGAGAACAGACTCTTCTTTTCCTCTGCCACTTATGAGATCCTGGCCTCCAGTGAGGCCATTTGATCACAGTGCCTTGACAGAGCTGTCTCCACCCCCTTCAACACCACACCACGCTCCTTCACAGCATCTGAAGTTCTCTTCAACTTTTCCCGGGCAGAGCCCAGGCCCAGCGTCTCCTCAATTAATTTTAAAATAATAATTTACGGAATGGGGGTGTAGTTAGTTAAGCCAGCATTTATTTCCCATCCCTCAATGCCCTCCAGAAGATGGCAACATTAATCTATGAGTTTGTGGATGATACGACTGTGGTGAGCCGTATCTCAAACAATGACAAATCAGACTACAGGAGGGAGATAGATCACTTGGTTGCATGGTATACCGAAAACAACATCTCTCTAAATGTCGGAAAGACCAAGGAACTGATCATTGACTTCAGGAAGCGTAGCACGACACACACTCCCATCTGTATCAATGGCTCCGAAGTGGAGATGGCCGATGGCTTTAAGTTCCTGGGGGTCACCAGCACCAACAGTCTGTCCTGGTCCACTCACGTTGATGCAACAGTTAAGAAAGCCCAACAACGTCTCTACTTCCTATGGAATCTAAAGAAATTTGGCATGTCTGCATCAACTCTCTCAAACGTCTACAGATGTGCGATAGAGAGCATCTTATCCGGCTGCGTCACAGTCTGGTATGGCAACTGCTCGGTCCAAGATCGCAAAAAACTGCAGAGTGTGGTGAACTCAGCCCAACACATCACACAAGCTTGCTACCCCCACATTGATTCTGTATGCACCTCCCACTGCCTCAGGAAGGCAGACAGCATTATCAGAGACCCCTCCCACGCAGGCATTGCCTTCTTCCTGACCCTTCCATCAGGCAGAAGGGACAGAAGTCTGAAGACCCGCACATCCAGACATAGGAACAGCTTCTTCCCCACAGCTACAAGACTCCTCAATGACTCCCCCCTCGGACTGATCTGTTCCCTGTAAGAACACTATTCACGACACCCTATGCTGCTCTTGCTCATGTATTTGCTTTGTTTGGCATCTTGTTCCACATTGTAAACAATCACTGTTTGTCGATGTACTATTTTCAGTGTTCTCTATTGATTATTCTTTTTGTCTACTATGTACGTACTGTATACGTTCCCTCGGCCGCAGAAAAATACTTTACACTGTACTTCGGTACATGTGACAATAAATCAAATCAAATCAAATGCCCTTCAGAAGATGGCATACGCATTTAGGTTGGTCGCTGAGTTCTTAAATATGGGCCAATCCACTGACTCCAAGCAGTCAAGTAGGAATTCTTCTGTTTCCTCGGACCAGAACTGCACAACCTTCTTAACCGGATTCTCCCACTTAAGTTTCTGTTTGTATGCCGGGAGAATCTTATGATCTGATTTTCCAAAAGTGTGGTCGGGGGATGGAACGGTAGGCGCCATTGATTTTTGTGTTGAAGTGGTCGAGAGTGTTGTCGCCCCTGGTGGAATTTTGGCAGTACACTCTTGAGGTTGGCCTTGTTGAAGTCCCCAACCATGATGAACAAGGCTTCCGGATGCTCTGTTTCATTGTAGTTTCAAACTGTGTACAGTTCGTCCAGCGCCTTCTTCATTTCTGCCTAGGGTGGGATCTAGACCGCTGTGATAATGGCTGAAGTGAACTTGTGTGGAAGGTAGTACGGGCGGCACTTCACATTCAGGTATTCCAGGCCCTGGGTACAGTAAGGTCGGCAGGATCGCCACATCTAATCACCAGGAGGAGTTGATGAGGAGGCAAGCCCCTCCACCGTTTGCTTTGCCTGACGGTACGATCCATCCGGTGAATTGTGAAGCCTTCAGGTTGTATGGCACAGTCCGGTGAGGCAGGAGTGAGCCATGTCTCTGTGAAACTGAGCACACAGCAGTCCCTTTCTTTCCTCTGAGAGATAAGTCTAGCGTTAAGTTCGTCCAGCTTGTTTTCGATTGCTTGGACGTTTGCCAGGACTATGCTCGGGAGAGGAGTCTTGAATCCGCGTTGCTTTAGTCTCACCTGCAGACCGCCACGTTTCACTCACTTCCTCGGTCGTCGGCTGCATCAGGATGGACCCGGGATTTGATGAGAGAAGTCTGACCTTGTGAAAGGTAGGTGGTTGCGACTGGTGGGGACCAGAGCGCTGGTTTCGTTTCTGGGGTCGGGCCTGGCAGGGTCCCGGGTGCTGGTTGCGGTTTTGGGGTTGCCGGCGGGGATGTTTGCGATCTGATCAGATCCTGGCGTTCTGCGAGTACGGGAATACCTTGTGGCGTGTTCGGGTATTCGGAAAGGGGTCTCCGTCATTCTGGGGGTCTTGGGTCACAGGCAGGGGCTTCCTGAGTCAGGTAGGAAGAACCAGAAGATGCAATATAAACCAAAGGATACAATTCCACAGGGGGTGCAGAAAAGCAAAGTGACTTTATTGAAGCATGTAAAATCCTGAGGAGTCTTGACAAGGCCGATATGGAGAGGATGCTTCCTCTTGTGGGAGAATCTAGAACTAGGGCTGCTGATTAAAAATAAGGGGTTGCCCATTTAAGACAGAGATGAGTAGAATTTCTTCTCTGGGGGTGTGGTATTATCAGGTATTGCAGTACCCGAGAGGCTGAAGACCATTGGTTAAACCTAGGAGTTTACCATTGCCCGTTTGGTATGTAGGTCCGCCCTGATAGGCGGGGTATAAGAACCGGTGCCGTCCCAGCAGCCCTCATTCTGTACCGAAGCTGCTGGGGAACAGTTCTAGTCTATTAAAGCCTTCAGTTATGTTACTACCTAGTCTTTAATGTAATTGATCGTGCATCAATTTAATAGACTACAGCTAAGCTGAAAGGATGGATATCCGAATCAAGCCGGAGTGTCTACAACTCAGCCCCCACGCGGAGAACTCGGAGGCGATATTTAAGAACTGTCTGGCGTGCTTTAAAGGCTACCTCGAGACGGCCAGAGGCACACCCTCAGGAGAACAGAAACTGCATCTCCTGCACTCAAGGGTAAGCCCTGAGATCTACACCCTCATCGAGGAGGCGGAGGACTTCGATGCAGCGAACTGTTAAAAGGACATTATATCCGCCCTGTAAATCAGATCTACGCTCGTCACCTGCTTGCAACTAGACGGCAAAGCCCCGGGGAATCGTTGGAGGAGTTCTACCGTGCGCTACTGGTGCTGTGCAGAAACTGTGGCTGCCTGCAAGTTACGGGGAGCGAGCACACGGAACTCCTAATCCGGGATGCCTTCGTAGCAGGTATGAGCTCCTCAGAGATCCTCCAAAGACTCTTAGAAAAAGTCACCCTGGGACTTAGAGAGGCACGGGCCCTGGCAGGGTCCATGGACGTTGCCTTCAGAAACGCGCAATCCTATGCGCCCGACCACGCGGCAGCCCCCTGGGCTGCATGGCATCTCGCAGCGACAGCCCCACAGACCTTCCCCGTGTCCCCGCAGGCCTGCGCTGTGAGACAGCCCGCTAACTCCGTTGGGCCCCGCTGTTTCTTCTGCGGGCAGGCGAAGCACCCCCGCTAGCGCTGCCCGGCCCGTACCTCCACCTGCAAAGGGTGCGGCAAGAAGGGCCATTTTGTGGGGGTCTGCCAGGCACAAGTCGTGGCTGCGGTCTCCAGCGACTCCGGACCGCCGCGGCAACCTTCCCTTCGGGCCCTAGGCAGCCAGCACTCACCGCCACCCCACTATCCTAGGGCCACGTGCGACCCATGGGCGCGGCCATCTTGCCCCTCGGACACCACGCTGGACGGATGGGCGCCGGCATTTTATCCATCCCTGCCGCCATTTTGTCCATCCCGACCACCATGTGCGACCCATGGGAGACGCCATCTTGGATGGGGCCCCAGGCCCCCAGCACGGCCGACTACACGCTGCCTGATCAAAACCCGCAACTACTTCATCTGGCCTCGGTGATTCTGGACCCAAATCGACCTCGGACACTCGCAACAGCATCGACGACGGTCTTCGTCAACGGCCACAAGACGTTCTGCCTGATTGACTCTGGGAGCACGGAAAGCTTTATACACCCCAACACGGTAAGGCGCTGTTCAGTTGTTACCCACCCTGTAAATCAAAGAATCTCCCTGGCCTCCGGGTCACACACGGTGGAGATAAAGGGGTTCTGCCTAGCAAATCTCACTGTCCAAGGCAGGAAATTCAACAAGTTCCGCCTTTATGTCCTGCCGCACCTCTGCGCGGCTACACTCCTGGGGTTGGACTTCCAATGTAACTTGCAAAGCCTGACCTTCAAATTCGGCGGCCCTATACCCCCCCCTTACTGACTGCAGCCTCGCGACCCTTAAGGTCGACCCGCCTTCCCTGTTTGCGAACCTCACCCCAGATTGCAAACCCGTCGCCACCAGGAGCAGACGGTACAGTGCCCAGGATCGGACCTTCATCAGGTCAGAGGTCCAAAGGCTACTGAGGGAAGGGGTCATTGAAGCTAGCAACAGTCCCTGGAGAGCTCAAGTAGTGGTGGTAAAGACCGGGGAGAAACATAGGATGGTCATTGACTACAGTCAGACCATCAACAGGTTTACGCAGCTGGATGCGTACCCTCTCCCTCGCATATCCGACCTGGTAAACAGGATCGCGCAATATAACGTCTTCTCCACGGTGGATCTCAAGTCCGCCTACCATCAGCTACCCCTCCGTACTAGTGACCGCAAATACACTGCCTTAGAGCCGCCCATATGCTTCGATCATTTTTTAAGGGTTCCCTTTGGTGTCACTAACGGGGTCTCGGTCTTCCAACACGAGATGGACCGAATGGTTGACCGGTACGGCTTACGCGCAACGTTCCCGTATCTTGATAACGTCACCATCTGCGGCCATGACCAGCAGGACCACGACACCAACCTCCGAAAATTTCTCCAGACCGCGGAAATCCTTAACTTAATGTATAATAAGGATAAATGCGTATTTAGCACCGACCGTCTAGCCATTCTAGGCTACGTAGTGCGAAATGGAGTTATACGCCCCGGCCCTGAACGCATGCGGCCCCTTATGGAGTTCCCCCTCCCTCACTGCCCCAAGGCCCTGAAGCGCTGTCTCGGGTTTTTCAGTTATTACGCCCAGTGGGTCCCTAACTACACAGACAAAGCCTGACCCCTAATCCAGTCCACAACCTTCCCCCTGTCGATGGAGGCCAACCAGGCCTTCAACTGCATCAAAGCAGACATTGCAAAGGCCACGATGCGCGCCATCGACGAGTCCCTCCCCTCCCAGGTCGAGAGCGATGCGTCCGACGTAGCTCTGGCCGCCACCCTCAACCAAGCGGGCAGACCCGTGGCCTTCTCCCGTACCCTCCATGCTTCCGAAATTCGCCATTCCTCAGTCGAAAAAGAGGCACAAGCCATAGTAGAAGCTGTGCGACATTGGAGGCATTACCTGGCCGGCAGGCGATTCACTCTCCTCACTGACCAACGGTCGGTGGCGTTCATGTTCGATAATGCACACGACAAGATCTTGCGGTGGAGGATAGAACTCTCCACCTACAACTATGAGATCTTGTATCGTCCCAGGAAGCTAAACGAGCCTCCTGATGCCCTGTCCCGTGGCACTTGTGCCACCGCACAAGTGGACCGCCTCCGAGCTGTCCACGAGGACCTCTGCCACCCGGGGGTGACTCGTTTTTTCCACTTCATTAAGACCCGCAACCTGCCCTACTCCATCGAGGAGGTCAGGACAGCCACCAGGGACTGCCAAATCTGCGCGGAGTGCAAACCGCATTTCTACCGGCTAGAGAGGGCGCACCTGATAAAGGCTTCCCGTCCCTTTGAACGCCTCAGTTTGGACTTCAAAGGCCCCCTCCCCTCCCACGTACTTCCTGAACGTGATTAACGAGTACTCCCGGTTCCCATTCGCCATCCCCTGCCCAGACATGACTGCAACCACCGTCATCAAGGCCCTCCAGGGTATCTTTACACTGTTCGGTTTCCTCACATACATACACAGTGATAGGGGATCCTCCTTCCTGAGCAACGAACTGCGTCAATTCCTGCTCAACAGGGGCATTGCCTCAAGCAGGACGACCAGTTACAACCCCCGGGAAAATGGCAGGTAGAGGGGGAGAACGGAACGGTCTGAAAGACCGTTCTGGCCCTACGATCCAGGAATCCTCCTGGAGGCCCTCCATGCCATCCGGTCACTGCTCTGTACAACTACCAACCAGACACCTCATGAACGTCTCCTTGTCTTCCCCAGGAAGTCCTCCTCCGGGACCTCGCTGCCAACCTGGCTAGCAACACCCGGACCCATCCTGCTCCAGAAGCACGTGCGGGCGCACAAGTCGGACCCATTGGTCGAGAGGGTCCACCTGCTGCACGCTAACCCCCAGTACGCCTACATGGCGTTCCCTGACGGCCGGCAAGATACAGTCTCCCTTCGGGACCTGGCGCCCGCCGGAACCCCACGCGCACCCGAACCATTGCCCCCACCCCCACCTCCCCCACAACACCTCACTGGAGGGTCAGTCCTCCCGCCGCTCCTGCCTAGGCCCTCCCACCCACCGATGCCCCCTACAGGCGCCCCCCTCTCATGTCAACCGTTTGCCCCACCAGCGCCGTCGAGGGGTGACAAAGCTGCCATGGAGGCCAAAGCCACGCTCCTGGAGTCGCAGACGTCCGGACCCCCACCAGAATCACTACTAAAGCTCAGACGATCCAGGAGGACGACCAGGCCACCCGACTGAGTGATTGCTTCAGTGTAACTGTAACTGTAAATGAACACTGAATGTATATATCTTCCACGCTTGTAAATATTCTCGACAGCTCTGTAAGGAGGTATCATGGTACCTCCATATCTGATCATACCATGTTAGATGCAATTGTAACCACTGGCCACCACCCCCGCCGGATCCTTTTTTTTTTAACAGGGGGTTAATGTGGTATCAGGTATTGCAGTACCCGAGAGGCTGAAGACCATTGGTTAAACCTAGGAGTTTGCCATTGGCTGTTTGGTATGTAGCTCGGCCCTGACAGGCGGGGTATAAGAACTGGTGCTGTCCCAGCAGCCCTCATTCTGTACCGAAGCTGCTGGGGAACAGTTCTAGTCTATTAAAGCCTTCAGTCATGTTACTACCTAGTCTTTAATTGTAATTGATTGTGCATCAGGGGGTTGAGAGTCTTTGGAACTATCTTCCTCAAAAGGCAGTGGAAGCAGATTCTTTTAATATTTTTAAGGCAGATGGATAGATTCTTGATGAACAAGGGGGCGAAAGATTATTGGGGTTAGGTGGAAATGTAGAGTTTAGGCTACAGTCAGATCAGCAAAGTTCTTATTGAATGATGGAGCAGACTCAAAGGGCCAAGTGGCCTGCTCCTGCTCCTGATTTGTATGTTCACATGTAAAGAGACCAGAGAGAATTTATACACAAATCTTTGAGGGTGTCGGGGCAGCTGAGGAACTTTTTAAAAAGGCATACAGAATCTTGGTCATTATAAACAGAAGCATAGAGTACAAAAGTAAGGAAATTATAATGAGTCTTTGTAGAACACTGATTTGGCCTCAAACAGGAGTATTGGGCGGGATTCTTTGGAAACCGGTGGGGTGGGCACCTCCGGCGCGAAGGAGTGGTGTGAACCACTCCGGTGTTGGGCCGCCCGAAGGTGCGGAATCCTACGCACCTTCAGGGGCTAGACCGGCGCCGGAGTGGTTTGCGCCGCACCAGACTGCACGGAAGGGGCTTGGCGCCATGCCAACCGGCGCCGAAGGGCCACCGCCGGCTGGCGCGAGTTGGCGCATGCGCGGGAGCGCCAGCGTGTTCTGGCGTCATCCCAGCGCATGCGTAGGGGGGGTTCAGCTCCACGCCGGCCATTGCGGACTGTTACACCAGCCAGTGCAGAAGAATAGAGTGCCCCCACGTCACAGGCCCGCCCGCGGATCGGTGGGCTCCGATCGCTGGCCATGCCACCATGGGGGCACCCCCCCGGGGCCAGATCCCCCCGAGGACCCCGGAGGCCGCCCGCGGAGCCAGGTCTCGCCGGTAAATACCTGTCATAACATAGGCCGGTGGGACTGGCCGAAAATGGGCGGCCATTTGGCCCATCGTGGGCCGGAGAATCGCCGGGGGGGGGGGGGGGGCGCTGCCAACGTCCCCCAACCGGCACGACGCGATTCCCGCCCCCGCCAAATCCCGGCGTGAAGAATTTGGCAGCCGGCGGGGGTGGGATTCACGCCCCCCCCCCCCCCCCCCCAGCGATTCTCCGACCTGGCGGGGGGGTCGGAGAATCCAACCGATTGAGTCCAATTCTGGGATTGCTTTTCCCCACAGACAATTTTCTGGGATCCACTGCCTGAAAGGGTGGTCAACATAGGTTACAAAGTAACTTTCCAAAGAGACTTGTGATGCGCAATCAATTACTCTCAAGACGAAGTGATTCATAACTGAAGGCTTTAATCTGCTAGAACTCTTCCTCAGTAGCTTCGATACAGAAAGTGAAGGCTGCTGGGATGGCAGTGTCACAAAGTGTTCATAGTGCAGCAATCAGTCGATTGGGTGGCCTGGTCGTACTTCTGGAGCGTCTGGGCTTCGGCGGTGATTCTGATGGGGGGCCCGGCGGTCGCGACTCCGGGAGCATGATGTCGTCCTCCCAGGCAGCTTTGTCACCCCTAGGCTGTTGGGGCAAAAGGTGGACGGGGGGGAAAGCGCCTGTTGGGGGCGTCGGTGTGTGTTCGGACCTAGGCAGGAGCGGCGAGAGTACTGACCCTCCAGTTAGGTGCTGTGGGGAGGGTGGGGGCACTGGTTCGGGTGCGCGTGGGGTTCCGGCGGGCGCCAGGTCCCGAAGGGAGACCATGTCTTGGCGGCCGTCAGGGAACGCTACGTAGGCGTACTGGGGGTTGGCGTGCAGCAGGTGGACCCTCTCGACCAACGGGTCCGACTTGTGCGCCCTCACATGTTTCCGAAGCAGGATGGGTCCGGGTGT
Organism: Scyliorhinus torazame; assembly: GCF_047496885.1. Classification (NCBI taxonomy): domain Eukaryota; kingdom Metazoa; phylum Chordata; class Chondrichthyes; order Carcharhiniformes; family Scyliorhinidae; genus Scyliorhinus; species Scyliorhinus torazame. The sequence goes on along the minus strand of NC_092714.1, from coordinate 60,123,359 downwards.
CGCTAGCCAGGTCGGGAACGAGGTCCCGGAGGAGGACTTCCTGGGGAAAACAAGGAGATGTTCATGAGGTGTCTGATTTGTGGTTGTACAGAGCAGTGACCGGATGGAGTGGAGGGCCACCGGGAGGACTTCCTGCCAGCGGGAGACTGGGAGATCCCTGGACCGTAGAGCCAGCAGGACGGTCATCCAGACCGTTCCGTTCTCCCTCTCTACCTGCCCGTTTCCCCGGGGGTTGTAACTTGTCGTCCTGCTCGAGGCGATGCCGTTGCTGAGCAGTAATTGACGCAGTTCGTCGCTCATAAAGGAGGACCCCCTTTCACTGTGAATGCATGCGGGGAAACCGAACAGTGTAAAGATACCCTGGAGGGCCTTGATGACGGTGGTTGTGGTCATGTCTGGGCAGGGGATGGCGACTGGGAACCGGGAGTACTCGTCAATCACGTTAAGGAAGTACGTGTTGCGGTCGGTGGAGGGGAGGGGGCCTTTGAAATCCATGCTGAGGCGTTCAAAGGGACGGGAAGCCTTTATCAGGTGCGCCCTCTCTGGCCGGTAGAAGTGCGGTTTGCACTCCACGCAGATTTGGCAGTCCCTGGTGACGGTCCTGACCTCCTCGATGGAGTAGGGCAGGTTGTGGGTCTTGATAAAATGAAAAAAATGAGTGACCCCCGGGTGGCAGAGGTCCACGTGGAGGGATCGGAGGCGGTCCACTTGTGCGGTGGCACAAGTGCCGCGGGACAGGGCATCAGGAGGCTCGTTCAGCTTCCCCGGACAGTACAAGATCTCGTAATTGAAGGTGGAGAGTTCTATCCTCCACCGCAAGATCTTGTCGTTCTTAATCTTGCCCCGCTGCGCATTATCGAACATGAGGGCAACCGACCGTTGGTCAGATAATGCCTCCAGTGTCGCACAGCTTCTACTATGCCCTGGGCCTCCTTTTCGACCGAGGAATGGCGAATTTCGGAAGCATGGAGAGTACGGGAGAAGAAAGCCACAGGCCTGCCCGCTTGGTTGAGTGTGGCCGCCAGAGCTACGTCGGACGCATCGCTCTCGACCTGGAAGGGGAGGGACTCGTCGATGGCGTGCATCGTGGCTTTTGCAATGTCTGCTTTGATGCGGCTGAAGGCCTGGCGGGCCTCCGTCGACAAGGGGAAGGTTGTGGACTGGATCAGGGGTCGGGCTTTGTCTGCGTAGTTGGGGACCCACTGTGCGTAATAGCTGAAGAACCCGAGGCAGCGCTTTAGGGCCTTGGGGCAGTGAGGGAGGGGGAACGCCATGAGGGGGCACATGCGCTCAGGGTTGGGGCCTATGACCCCACTTCGCACTACGTGGCCTAGAATGGCTAGATGGTCGGTGCTAAACACGCATTTATCCTTATTGTATGTCAGGTTAAGGATTTTCGCAGTCTGGAGAAAATTGCGGAGGTTGGTGTCGTGGTCCTGCTGGTCATGGCCGCAGATGGTGACGTCATCCAGATACGGGAATGTTGCGCGTAAGCCGTACCGGTCAACCATTCGGTCCATCTCTCGCTGGAAGACCGAGACCCCATTCGTGACACCGAAGGAAACCCTTAAAAAGTGATAGAGCCGCCCATCTGCTTCGAAGGCAGACTTGAGGTCCACCGTGGAGAAAACCTTGTATTGCTCGACCCTATTCACCAGGTCGGCTATATGGGGGAGAAGGTACGCATCGAGCTGTGTAAACCTGTTGATGGTCTGACTGTGTCAATGGCCATCCTATGTTTCTCCCCGGTCTTTACCACCACTACCTGAGCTCTCCAGGGACTGTTACTCGCTTCGATGACCCCTTCCCTCAGTAGCCTTTGGACCTCTGACCTGATGAAGGTCCGATCCTGGGCACTGTACCGTCTGCTCCTGGTGGTGACGGGTTTGCAATCCAGGGTGAGGTTCGCAAACAGGAAGGCGGGTCGACCTTAAGGGTCGCGAGGCCGCAGACAGTAGGGGGGGGGGGGGGGGGGGGGGGGGGGGGTATAGGGCCACCGAATTTAAAAGTCATGCTTTGCAAATGGCACTGGAAATCCAGCCCAAGGAGGGTGGCTGCGCAGAGGTGCGGCAGTACAGACGGAAATTGTTGAATTCCCTGCCTTGGACAGTGAGGTTCGCTAGGCAGAACCCCTTTATCTCCACCGAGTGTGACCCGGAGGCCAGGGAGATCCTTTGATTTACGGGATGGGTGACAAGAGAACAGCGCCTTACCGTGTTGGGGTGAACAAAGCTTTCTGTGCTCCCAGAGTCAATCAAGCACGACGTCTCGTGGCCGTTGATGGAGATTGTCGTTGTAGCTGTTGCAAGCGTCCAGGACCGACTCTGGTCCAGAGTCACCGAGGTCAGCTGAAGTAATTGAGAGTTCTGGTCGGGCAGCGTGTAGTCGGGTGTGCTGGGGGCCTGGGGCCCCATCCATGGGTCGCACATAGTGTCCGGGGATGAAGAAGATGGCGGCGGCGAGGGACAAAATGGCGCCGCCCACACGTCCAGCGTGGTGTCCGGGGGGCAAAATGGCCACGCCCGCGGGTCGCACGTGGCCTTAGGATAGGGGGGTGGCGGTGAGCGCTGGGCGGTCGGGGCCTGAAAGGGGGGTTGCCGATAGTCGCTGGAGACTGCGGGCCTGGCAGACCACCACATAGTGGCCCGTCTTGCCGCACCCTTTGCAGGTGGCGGTGCGGGCCGGGCAGCGCGGGCAGGGATGATTCACCTGCCCGCAGAAGAAACAGCGGTGTCCGGCGGCGTTAGCGGGCCATCTCGCCCCGCAGGCTTGCGGGGTCAGTGGAAAGGTCTGAGGGGCTGCCGCTACGGGGTGCCGCCGTGCGATCGGTGCAAAGGACAGCGCGTTTTTATAGGCAACGTCCATGGACCCTGCCAGGGCCCGTGCCTCTAAGTCCCAGAGTATCCATTGCTAGGAGCCTTCTGCGGATATCAGGGGAGGTCATACCTGTCACGAAAGCATCCCTGATCAAAAGTTCCGTGTGCTCGCTCCCCGAAACTGGCGGGTAGCCACAGTTTCGGCCCAGCACCAGCAGCACCCGGTAGAAGTCTTCCAAAGTTTCCTCGGGGCTTTGCCTCCTAGTCGCCAGAAGGTGACGAGCGTAGACCTGGTTCACAGGGCGGATATAATGTCTTTCTAGCAGCTCGATCGCGGCACCATAATTCTGCACCTCCTCGATAAGAGGGTCGATCCCAGGGCTGACCCGTGAGCGTAGGAGATGCATCTTTTGTCCTTCCGTGGGGGTATTGGCGGCCGTGTTGAGGTAGCCCTTAAAGCACACCAGCCAATGTTTGAAAATAGCAGCAGAGTTGTCCGTGTGGGGGCTGAGCTGATACGGAGATCCATCCTTCTAACTGAAGTTGTAGCAGATTAAATTGATGCGCAATCAATTACTCTCAAGACAAAGTGATTCATAACTGAAGGCTTTAATCTGCTAGAACTCTTCCCCAGCAGCTTCGATACAGAAAGTGAAGGCTGCTGGGACGGCACTGGTTCTTATACTCCGCCTCTCAGGGCGGAGCTACGTACATCAGCCAATGGTAGACTCCTGGGTCTAACCAATGGTCATCCACCTCTCGGGTACCGCAATACCTGGTATTACCACAACTTGGAAATATACTTGAAAAGGAATAGTGTAACATTTTGGTTCCTCTGTTACTGAACCTTCTATCAAATGTACTGCTAAACTTCAATTAGGTTGTAGTAGTTGTAGCTGTCAGCCTTGCATTGTGAATGTAATAAATGCATCCTTTTATATATTTTTTTCTTAAGGCTTCAGGAAATCAGATTAGAAGTTTTGCTGAATTTATTGAGCCAACGTGAAGCAAAACAACAGGAAATGAATGTAAAACGGGTTGACGCAATTTGGTCAAAAGTACAGCAAAGAAAAGTAATGGCTATAAAGAGGATAAGATTGGAGCACATCAAAGGTACTGTTAGCTTCATTTAGAAGAATACGAGTGATTATTTCTGCCTTGACCTGTCTTTTGTTCACATTTTTTCTTGTTACTTTTCATTGTTTCCCTTGTAAGCAAGTAGAACCTCTGCCAAAGCATTATGCAGCTTGCCTTGGTGGGGGGGGGGGTGAGTGCCTGGAGAGATGGGCAAACGGTCCAGCGGTCAGCCCGCCTTGCAGTAGGAAGTGACGGAGGCATCATAATGGTTGTGCGCATAGGTGTTTAATAATAATAATGATAATCTTTATTTGTGTCACAGGTATATAACGCTGCAGGGTTACTGTGAAAATCCCCAAGTCGCTGGAGATGGGGATTTTCTGGAGTCTCTGGCTGGAGTCTCTGGCGCCTGTTCGGGTACACAGAGGGGGAATTCAGAATGTTCAATTCACCTAACAAGAACGTCTTTTGGGACTTGGAGGAAACCGGAGCACCCGGAGGAAACCCACACATTGGGGGAACTTGCAGGCTTCACATACAGTGACCCAAGCTGGGAATGGAACCCCGACCCCTGGCATTGTAAAGCAACAGTGCTAACCGCTGTGCTATTGTGTTTAATGTGCCCCACTCCAGATGGTGTCGCCGTGCCCCCCCCCTCCCCCACTCTCCCCCTCTCCCGGTACCCTCAGTGATCCTCAATGTGCTTTGCCCTCCTACCTCTACTATGATATCTAGGTGTTTCCCCAGGATGCACATCTGAGGTGGAGGCAGCCAGCTGCCTACCTCGGCCTGTGGCCTTCGATGCCCCTGGTGGACATCCTCTGGGACCAGAGGGCTCGGCTCACTTGTCGGCAGCACATGCATAGCCGTGTCGCCCGGTCCTGTGTGCCGACTTCGAGATGCGGCCTCATCAGAGGGGCGAAACTCAGGGGAGCTGGTGGCCACCGTCGCCACTGCATGGGACGGCTTTGGGTTGCCCCACAATGCCCCCTCCTCCCGGTCAGCGCCCTTAGGGCCCTGTGGTTCACCTTGAGCCAGAGGGGCAGTTGGTCGGGCCTAGGCTGCCCCTGCATTATCTGGCTCTGCCAGCCCCGACGGTTCCCCATGATCTGCACCATCATGTCAAGGATTCTCCTCAGTGACTGGGCCATGCTCTGCAGTGCCTCAGCCATGCCCACCTGCGACTGGGACAAGCTCCACAGCACCTCGGCCATTCCCATCTGAGAGCGGGTCATGTCCTGCAGAACCTCATCAAGGGCGGCCTGGTGACATTCCCCAGCGGGTCAGACATTCTGCCAAGACCCTCGGCCATGACCGTCATTTACACCTTCACTCATGGTGCCAATGTCGTGCGCCAGGCTTTCCACTAAGGCCGCCACCCTAGCAGTGTTGGCCTTGGTTGCTACTCATTGCCGGTGCCATTTCCTGCATCCCTAGCCTCTGGGACTCCTCCAAGCAGCTATGGATCTGCTGAAGTGATGCTGAAATCTCCCTCTGAATGTCCCGGCAGTCCCTATCATCTCCATCAGCTCCGAGTATCTATGCAATTCAGGCTCAGCATCAGGCTGGGATCCTGGGATCAAGCAGCTCTCTAACCACTGTCTATGGGGGTTCCTGCCTCCACCTAATGTACATCATCAGCAGTGTGGTGCTCACCAGATTGTGTCCCAGAAGTCTGTCCACTAACATGTCCCACCGCGGTGTGTGTATCTGTGCTGGTGGAGGGTGGGGATGACAGCTGTGCCGCGACTATAACAGTTGCATATTTGGACCTCCCCTCCGAGGTGTTCTCCTCAGTGTCGGAGAGTCTGCCGCCCGGGATGGGCCGGCGCTGTCGGCTGGAGGACCTGAGGGAGAATGGACATGTGGTCAGTGGGAGGGATGGGTCAGTCAGTAAGGCAGCCACAACTCACGTTTGACATTTCCTCCGGGTAGAACCTGGTGTATCCTCACATGTGCGGCGCCCACCAGCCTCCGTGTGGGTGACCAATCTGACCGCGGCCACACCAGTCACCTCCAGGGCACACTCCTCGAAGGGGGTGAGGATTCTTATGTCCGGCACCCCTCCGCCAGTCTGACGGTTATGGGGAGAGCTTTCCCTGAGGAGACACAGAGAGGGCTACGTTAGCCACGAGTGGTTCAGTGGTGGGAGAGGGGGTGTGAAGGGTGGGTTGGGGGTTGTTGAATGGTGAAGGGGGGCGGGGTGGAGGAAGGGCTGTGTGTCACATGGAGAGTTGGGGGTTGGATGTGCTCCCTTAGCGGGGTGGGGGGGAGGGGCGGGCGGGGTTGGGCGTTGGTGTGTATTCACTCGGGCTGCCCAGTTTAAGTCGTTGACCTTTTTCCGGTACTGCAGGCCAGTTCTCCTGATCACACTGCCCGAGCTGACAGCTGCCATCACCTCATCCCAGGCAGCACTGGTTGTCTTGTGGCTGACTCTCCTGGACCATCGGGGGAACAGGACATCCCTCCTGGCCTCCACGTAGTCTAGAAGTCTCCCCAGGTCAGCATCCCCGAATCTTGGGACTGGTCTTCTTGGTGCTATTGTTGCAAGCTGGCTGGGGTTGGCTGAGCAAATGCATCTTAAGTGCTGCTCAACCTTGTTAGGGGGGGTGGGGGGGGAGCTGGCGAGCGCAGTCCTGGAAAATCATCTGGTGAGCCTTCATTTGCGATGTGAAGCCCATGAGGCCTTGTCAAGTGGACTAATTAACGTTGAATTGCATTACCGGCCTTGATCGGCTGAACACCGGGAAGCTTGCAGCAATTCCCACTCGCTACCACACTTAGAAATTTTTCCGGAGAATTGAGCCCTCTATTTTGTTTAGATATGAGTTGAGAATTTTGTGTGCTGCTGGCGGACATGTTTCCCACTGTGGGCGTCATTCTCCGACCCCCCAGTGGGTCGGAGAATGGCCGTTGGCCGCCGTGAATCCCGCTCCCCCCCGGTTGCCGAAGTCTCCGGTACCGGAGATTGGGCGGGGACGGGAATCGCGCCGCGCCGGTTGGCGGGCCCCCCCACTCGATTCTCCGGCCCAGATGGGCCGAAGTTCCGCCGAGAAATTGCCTGTCCCGCCGGCGTAAATTAGAGTACCTATTTACCGGCGGGACAAGGCGGCGTGGGCGGGCTCCGGGGTCCTGGGGGGGGCGCGGGGCGATCTGACCCCGGGGGGTGCCCCCACGGTGGCCTGGCCCGCGATCGGGGCCCACCGATCCGCGGGCGGGCCTGTGCCGTGGGGTCACTCTTTCCCTTCCAACTCCACAACGGTCTCCACCATGGCGGAGGCAGAAGAGACTCTCCCCACTGCGCATGCGCGGGAAACTGTCAGCGGCCGCTGACGCTCCCGCGCATGCGCCGCCCGGGGATGTAATTTCTGCGCCAGCTGGCGGGGCACCAAAGGCCGTTTCCGCCAGCTGGCGGGGCGGAAATCCCTCCGGCGCCGGCCTAGCCCCTCAATGTTGGGGCTCGGCCCCCAAAGATGCGGAGCATTCCGCACCTTTGGGGCGGCGCGATGCCCGTCTGATTGGTGCCGTTTTGGGCGCCAGTCCGCGGACATCGCGCCGTTTGGGGAGAATTTCGCCCTGTGGGTGTGGTGGGGGTGGGGGGGCATGCAGACCCCAGAGCTTATCCTCAATATGGAGAGTAGGCCGGCACCCCACCACCAAGTTTAAATGCCCAATTCAGGGTCAATTAGGCTTGTTATCAAACCTATTGATCCAAATAATATGCTGCCCACGCCATAATACATTTGGTGTGGACAGGAGCAAGAAGCCCAATTTTTATCCTGAAATGGTAAAAGGGTGGAAACGAAGGGGGTTCTCTCTTCAGGGAGATCTGCTCCCCAGTAAAATTCAGCCCATAGTTACAGCTGAACAAATGAACAGTGGATTAGCTGCAATTAAGCAAGAGTGCTAACACATTTCTCATGATGTTGCTCAACGTGATTTGTACAATACGTTGGGCAGAATTTCATTCCAGCTGTGTGGATTCCCGCGAGTCCTGTGTCGCTTCTGTGGAGGAGGGTCAACACTGTTTAAGTGTACTCGGGCACATAACTGGCCAACACCGGGTCTTCAATGTGATTAAGATCCCCAGAGAGTCGAAATATCACCCTGGGACCTGCCAGTCTTTAAGAAACCAGGAGTGCTCAATTGCTGACAACAGTATCAGGCACAGGCTGCTTGCAATTCTGCTCCAAGGCCTACCCAGAGGATCAAAGCTGGATGCCTGGAGTCAGGTGGGTGGGGTGGGGTGGGCGGTGTGGTAAGCACATTGCCGGGGAGGGATTCAGAAGCAAAGGGAGGGGTTTAGTCCTCAATCGATCCCCCCCCACTTCCTTTTCTGATGCCATGTCCCTCGGTTAGTTCTGAGTGCCTTTCAATGAGGGACTCCCCTCCTCACTGGGCCTCAAGGAAATCCAACAGGAGTTTCCGGATTGTCTTCAGAAACCACGGGAGACCCATGTGATCCAGTTAGATCCCTGAACCACCTCTAAATTTCAGTGGGCTCTGGGTTAATTGGCTTTAAATGGCCTGTTTATAGGTCTAATTGCCATTCCTGCTGCCAGCAGGCAAGATATCCTACACCGACCCTTCCTGCCCCACTAAATTGGGGTCAGTTTTCCCAGCTCGAAAATCAGACGCGAATATACTTGCCTAATTCTTCTACACCTTGTTATCATGACTGCTCTGGTGGACTCCACTAAATTAGGCCATAAGATATAGGAGCAGGATTAGGCCACTCGGCCCATCGAGTCTGCTCCGCCATTCAATCATGGCTGATATTTTTCTCATCCCCATCCCCATTCTCCTATCTTCTTCCCATAACTCCTGATCACCTTTTTAATCAGTAACCTGGGCCTGATTCTTCAAAAATGGGGCTTTGTTTTTACGCTGGCGTAAAAACACTGATGTTCTACTCCAGACTTTCCTTAAAATAATATACAGCTATTCACCTACCTGCAGGGGGCTGGCAGTGCCCCGGAGTGCTTCTCGCAGTTTCAGCTGCGGATACGGGCCCCCGCACTTCTGGTTCCGAGTCCGCGTGCGCGCTCGGCGGCGGCCTCCGGTGGCTGAGCAAATGAGATGGCAGACTCAGCCGGCGGACCTGGACCAACAAAAAAGATCCTAACAATCTGCCCCGCCCTGCTCCATCTAACCCGCCCGATCACCACCCCGGCTGCCCATAAGGCCCCCCCTCCCAGTACTTGATCCCCCTGCCCCTCACCAGGGCGGCCACGGACTGAGTCCCAAACGGCCAGACGTGGTTAGAACCACGTTGTCGGGAATTCGGTCAGTCGGCACTGGAGCATCGCTGGGAGGGCGTCTGGCAATGGCCCTCCAGCCGCAACGCGTATATCGCACCCGAGCGGGAGTGGAAATTCCTCCTCATCTCTGTTTTAAAGGATCATCCCAATTGGTTTATAGCAGTGGAAACATTTGACGACCCAACTATTTTATAATGTAATTGACCACCTTTGGTTTAATACGAGTTGACCTTCAATCTGGGCTCAACATTCAGACATTTTTTTAATTGTTCTAACTTTTGATTTAGCACTTTCCCAACAGTAATCAATCACACTGATTGATGGTCGTCAGAAAACCAGCCTTTCAAAATTTTAATTACCTCACCAGTACAAGCACACAAGAAGAGCCCAGCATTGCTAGGGTACAAATAAGAAGAAATATGTTAAGCTGAATTCTCCACCTCACGCCACCAGTAACGGAGGTTCCGATGCAGAGAACAATCCAGCATCGGAGGGGGTGGAAACGGGATCAGTCCCGGACGCCGACCTGTTTCCGATGCTCTGGCTCCCACTACCATTGGGTTCAAGGTTTGTGCCCTGCGCCATGACCCATTTGCATCCAATTACCGGGCCAGGCACCATATGTTTCGGGTCCTCGTGATTCTCCGGTCCTCTAGGCCGGGAATCACGTGGGTAAGAATTGGTGCTGGTCCTGACATGTATGTATTTGACACTGTGGATCTCGTGGTGGGCCAAGGGTGACTCTTTAAGTGAGTTAATCCCAAAGTCCATCGGAGGGTCACCTTTCCAAAATGCAAGATCTGCCCACCCCACCCCCATCAGAGACCCCTAAATAAAGAGATACCCCCTCTCCCAGGGCGCTTCCTGACAATGGTCTCTCTTCTGGGGTGGGTGGGGGCTTCCTGTCTCACTTATGGGGTATCTATGGAGGGGTCTCTTTATTTGGGGGATCTCTTTATTTAGGTCTCTATGGGGGGTGTCCTTATTTAGGGGGTCTCCGAGGAGAGTCTCGTTATTTCAGTGGTCTGTGGGTAGTCTCTTTATTTCTGGGGTCTTTTTGGGGTCCTTTAAATTTATGGGATCTCTATGGAGGGCCTCTTTATTTGGGGGGTTGGGGGGGTCTCTTTGTTTAGGGAGAGGGTCGGGGGATCAGGTCACCTCTGTACTGGGGGAAGGGGGGGTGACCCAGAAAATCCTGTGGGGCAGGCTGAATTGCATTGTGGGAGGGAGGGGCCCCAGCCGCGTGACCTTACTATTGGGCCAGTCGCTCTAAATGGCGACCCGATAGATGGATTGCCTAGCAATCTTTGTCATGCATACATTTGCATGGCTAAGTGCTGGGAATCGCTTCCTGATTTGCGCTCCCGCTGGGGTGCATTTCGGCTCCGGCGGGAAAACACAGGGCTGGATTCTCCAATTTTTCAGCTATGTCGGCGCCATCCCCGCACCGATGCTCCGCCTGGTGATAGCCTAGTAGCTGTGTCACGTAAAGCCCCCAGCTTTACCTGCAGATACGGACGGAGAATGGCCGGGTCACTGGCCGTGAATGCACACGGCGGCCTCCTGCGGCGGCCTCCTGCGGCGGCCGTGTTGTACTACATGTCGCGGACCAGGCCTGACAGTGCCCCCCCTGTTACCCCCCTCGCCACCCCAGGACCACCCCTCGCCGAATTCCCCCCCCCCCCCCCCCACAGGCCAACGGAGTGGCTACCTCCCCCCCCCTCCCCCCCCCCCCCCCCCCCCCCACCCCGATTGTCGTGGCGCTGGACACAGTCCGCCGCTGCTGCCACGCGAGGTCCCCGAAAACTGAGAGGACACGCGACCGGCGCCGTCGGGAAGTCGGCCCATCGGGGTGGGCGTCAGGTGGATGTCCTGAGACCGCCCCAACGGCGTGCGGCGTACACAATGATTACGTCATTTTGGAGGGGGCAGAGCATCTGAGAAAATACGCCGCCCCCGATTTTGGATTAAAAACTGATTCGCCGGCCAATTACCGAACGCGATTTCGGCATCGGCGATCGGAGAATCCCGCACATAGTCTCCCAAACGGAGAATCCGCCCTGTTATATGCCATATATGTCTGTCCTTCACACTTTCATAACATGTTTAAACATGTGTGGCTGACTTTATTATGGGCCACCCTTCACATCATGTTTGAATGAGCCTTTTGCACTCCCTTCTGGCCAAATTACACTAGTATTCCAGCACAATAGTGGGAGAAATCTGGGCATCAAACAGGGTATCATAAGGTTGATCCAATGCGTTCTAGTCCAGCCTCCCATCTTCAAACCTCGCTAAACGTGAACTCATTTGAAAATCTGATGCCTATGTCCTAATTCACACCCAGTTCTGTTTACCCATGTTTCTATACTCGCTGATCCACATTGGTTCTGGTTTGGAAAGATTCTCAGCCTTGTTTTGAAGCCCCTCAATTGCCTCATTCATCCATACCTCCTCCAGCTTTACAGCACTGAGACCTCTCTACTCCTCGAATGCTCGGCTGTTGCACATCTCCGGTTTTCATCACTCCGCCATTGGTAGGTATGCCTTCAGATACCCAGACCTTAGTTTTGAATTTTCTCCCTAAACCATTTTGCCTGTCTCTCTTGTTTCAAGACGCTGTTTTTTGCCTGTCTCTCTTGTTTCAAGACGCTCTTTAAAACCTGTTTAATGACCAAGCCTTTGGTCACCTGTCCTAATATTTCCTAATGTGATTTGGAGTCAAATTTATGGATAAAAACAAAAAGTGCTGGTCAGGCAGCATCTGTGGAGAGAAAGAGAGGCCTACATTTTCACCAAAATGCAGAGTCTCCCTGTCTTGGTGAAAATAGCAAAACTGCCTAAAAATGCAAGTTCCGCCCCTAAACATGGCATGTCTAATTTTTGTGTGGCCAGAAATGAGAGCCTTTCATACATATATGCTTTATCTAGTGAGTTGGCCATTTAAATCTTTAGCTGTCTCCACTGTGTGGGATTTTGGCTCCTTGGAATACAAAACTGTAAGTGTGCAAAATAGACCTGGCAAGAGCAGGTCTGAACTTTGTGGATTCATTTGGATAGCCAGGTTGCATCCCATTGCATCTGATCCCTTGCTGGGCGAGATCTAGATCTGAATATTTAAATAAGTCTCATGGCTTATTTAAGTACCTGGATATTGGATTCACCTGGGGCTCAACGGCCACGTCTGCAAGACTTCGCCAGGGTGCCATTTAGTACTGGTCCACACAAACATTAGAGACCCCTGGGTGGTCAGAGACAGAGTAGCGTGACACCCTGGCACCATGCACCTTGCCACTGGCACCTTGGCAGTGCCACCTGGGCATCCTGGCAATGCCAGATAAGGGTTCCCGGGTGGCACTGCCAGGGTGCCAATGGCATTGCCAGGTTGGCAGTGCCAGGGTGCCCAGGTGTCAGGTTGACGCTACAAGGGGTAGGGCCTGAGTGTCCTTGCCACTTGTAGGGGGTGGGGGTGTGAGGGGGGATTCCCAGGGGCCTCCCCAACGTTGGGGAGGAAATGAGCAGGGGTGGTCAAAAAAATGGGGGAGGCTGAAAAGGGGTGGGGAGGAGATTGGGGCTTGTGAAACTCGCCAACAGGAAATCCCTCTAAGTGCGGTCTCGGCAGGGAGAAACTCTCCAAGGCCAAAAAAATGGCAAAAGTGCTATTGGATACGAGATGTTTCTCAGCACTGCAGCTGCCGATAAACGCCTTGCTCAACTCGCATGACAGCGGACTTTAACTTCAGTCTGCTGAATCACGTCCTGAATTCCAATGCTTGTTGTTATCCAAGATTGTGCACTTAAATTAAATGTTTGTTTACATTTTGTTATGTAGTTAAAGGGATGTGAATGTAGTCAATGGGTTTTCAAAATAATGAAGCCTGCAACAGACACTTAGAACTTTATTTTATCTCATCTCTGCATGGGCCCTGAGATGTGCCCGTGGTTACTAGGCGAGTTGGCGTGGTAGGTGCAAGGACAAAGGGTGGTGGGTGGGGTGGCACGGGTTGGCATGAATTGGTATTAAGCTGGCATTGGGGCTATGAAAAACTATGGGTGGGTGAGCAGGGGCATTGGATGACATGGACAGTCTGAGGGTCCGTAGGTGGTGGGTGGTAGCATAAATTTACATGGTGGGGATGGATGGGGACATGAGGTAGCATGAGTGGCATGATGGGACATGAGAAGTGTGTGGGAGCATATGGGTTGAGGGCTGGAGGGCTGTTTAATTTTTGGACACAATGCTGGAACCTTGAAGCAAGCCTTTCGCTTAGCAATCTCCTCACTACTTTCAGGGTCGCCCGCCTCACCTATTAATCTCACCCATCCCCGGACCGGAAATACAGCATCCAGACTGTAACTTTTAACGGTTGGGTTTGCGGAGTCAACAGTTCATTGACAAAGGGGATGGTGAGGATAGGGTTGGATGGAGTCAGGTGGTAAGGAATGGGCCAGGTGGTCCAGGTGAGTGGTGGAATAAGGGTTGGGTGGTCAGGGGTGGACGTGGGGCAGGGAAGTAGGCAGGGGGTGACTAGGTAGTCGAGGATGGATGATGATTAGTTGGGGGTTGTCTTGGGTGGGAGGATTGTGTTGGGTGGGAGAGTGGTTGAAGGAGTGGCACAGTCTTCCTCGTGTGCCAGGCTCAGCCTGATACAATTTAAGGTGGTCCACAGAGCGCACTTGACGGGGGCGAGGTTGAGTAGGTTCTTTGGGGTAGAGGACAGATGTGGAAGGTGCTCAGGAAGCCCGGCGAACCATGTCCATATGTTTTGGTCATGCCCGGCACTGGAGGGGTTCTGGAGAGGAGTGGCGGGAGCAATATCTCAGGTGGTGAAAGTCCGGGTCAAGCCAAGTTGGGGGCTAGCTATATTTGGAGTAGTGGACGAACCGGGAGTGCAGGAGGCGAAAGAGGCCGGCATTCTGGCCTTTGCGTCCCTAGTAGCCCGGCGAAGGATCTTGCTAATGTGGAAGGAGGCGAAGCCCCCCAGCCTGGAGGCCTGGATAAATGATATGGCTGGGTTCATAAAGTTGGAGAGGATTAAGTTCGCCTTGAGAAGGTCTGCGCAGGGGTTCTACAGGCGGTGGCAACCGTTCCTAGACTATCTCGCGGAGCGCTAGAGGAAGGTCGGTCAGCAGCAGAAGCAACCTTGTGGTGGAGGGGACGTCCTGGGAGGGGGGGGGGGGGGGGGGGGGGGGGGGAAGGGAGGACTGCCTGGGAGGGTGGATGAGCAAGAGATAACATGAAGGGTTGGGGAAACTGGCACGTACGGGTGAGGGCCAGTGCACAAAGCTGTGTAAATATATCATTTTGCCATGTATATATCTTGCTCTGCGTGATTTCTCATTCTTTTTGTTACGGGGGGGGGTTATTGTTTGTAAGGGAGAAAAATTGTATTAAAAAACTTTAATAAATATATTTTTTTAAAAAGGAGTGGCACAGTGGGTTCAATTTCGGTCTTCGGTGACTGTATGGAGTTTGCATGTTCTCCCTGTGTATGTGTGGGTTTCCCCTGGTGCTCCAGTTTCCTCCCATAGTCCAAAGATGCACAGGTTAGGTGGATTGGCCATGCTAAAATTGCCCCTTATGTCCAGGGACGTGCAGGTTAGGTGGAGTTACGGGAATAGAGAACGGGAGTGGACCTAGGTACGGTAGTCTTTCAGAGGATCAGTGCAGCATCGATGGGGTCAGCACTGTAGGATTTCTGTGGTTCTGTGGAAGATATAGGGGGTGTTTGAGAGGGTATTAATGGAGTAACAAGGATTGTCAGCGTGTGGAGTTAGTTTGGGTGCAGGTGGGTGGTTGGGGTGTCGAGGGGATTGAGGTCGGGAGGGTGGGGGAGGCATCAGAGGAGCAGGAGGTTTGTCAGAGGGGGGCTGCGAATGTAGTCTGAAAATAATCATAGCATGAAGTTTCATGCTCCTGTAATTCTTCCAGACCATTCAAAGTGGTGTGCCACATCAGGCTACACTGGATTTGGATTTGTTTTATTGTCACGTGTGCCGAGGTACAGTGAGAAGTATTGTTCTGCGTACAGTGCAGACAGATTGTTCTATATATGGGAAAAAAACATAGGACACACATAAATACACAATGTAAATTCATAGACAGAGGCAACGGGTGAGCATTCAGAGAGCAGTACTACTCAGTAGTGAATATGTGTAAAGAGATCAGTTCAGTCCAGAGGAGGGTCATTCAGGAGTCTGGTAACAGCGGGGGAAAAGCTGTTTTTGAACTTTTAGTGCGTATCCTCAGACTTTTGTATCCACTTCCCAATGGAAGAAATTGGCAGAGGGAATAATCTGGGTGGGAGGGGTCTTTGATTATGCTGCCCGCTTTCCCAAGGCAGCAGGAGGTGTAGACAGAGTCAAAGGGTGGAAGACAGGTTTGTGTGATGGACTGGGCTGTGTTCATGACTCTGTAGTTTCTTACAGTCTTGGGCTGAGCAGTTGCCATACCAGGCTGTGATGCAGCCAGATAGGATGCTTTCCATGGTACATCTGTAAAAATCAAACGCATGAGAAATGTTGCTTTTACAGAGACCAACAACTTATTTTGTGTTCCTTTTGGAACAAAAATATCAGATGAACAGAATGTTTGTAGGAAAGTGAGCTTCCCTTCAGGGCAGTGTTTTTCAAACTTTTTTGCCCGGGACCCATTTTTAGCAACCGGCCATCCTTCGGGACCCATGCCGGCCATCCTTCGGGACCCACGCCAGCCATCCTTCAGGACCCACGCCGGCCAACCTTTGGGACCCACGCCGGCCAAACTTTGGGACCCATGCTGGCCTACCTTCGCGCCCCACCATTTTCACTTACCTTTGATGTGACAGGTGAGCCTGCCTGTTCCTCACAATCTCATTTGATTTGTTATTCAACGTTACATTTAGACGTCATAGAATCCATTCGGCCTATCGGATCTGCACCGGCCCTTGCTCAGATAGAGCCCCCTACCTAGTCTCAAACCCCCGCTCCTATCCCCACTTAACCTTTGGCCAATATTAGCATGGCCAATTCACCTAACCTGCACATCTTTGGTCTGTGGGAGGAAAGCGGAGGAAACCCACGCAAACACAGGGAGAAAGTGCAAACTACACATAGATAGTCACCCGGGGTCAGAATCAAACTTGGGTCCCTGTGCTGTGAGGCAGCAGTGCTAACCACTGTGCCATTGTGCCGATAATCACTGTACTGATAATGACTTCAGCTGAAAAAATCAAGAGGTTTGTCCCTAACTCGCCATGCTTAGTCTTCAAATGTCTTTAAAGTTTTGAGGGTTTTAAACTTTCATTTGCCAGTGCTTCACTGTATATAACACACATGAAATTTGAATCCTGATTTGCATTGGAACAATTGATAACCCATACCTCAAATAATCATCTTTATGCTGTTTTGTACCATTTTTCTTCTCCATGGGTTGTTCACCAGATGCCCTGAAGTTCACACCAGCACTGCTGGCAGCTGTAAGTTGGAGGAACTCTCTTGCACTCAGAACACTTGACGTCAAGTGTTCTGGGCCCGTGACCTGCTCTCTGCCGTCGCTTCAGGCAGGAAGACTGCATCGAATTTCAAAAAAAAATATTTTCCTGGGTCAGGGCGCTGACATCAGGAAGAGGCGGTCTTTCTAGCTGGGATTCGGGCCTGCGCACTGATGAACGAGTAGGCATGCACAGTACAGCCAGCATTGTGAAAGCAGGTCACAGGTGGCATTTTTAAAAGCCGGCTGCTGTGGCCGTTGGGCACTACTTCACACGATCGGGAACACCGTGATGCATGGCTCCACGACCCACCCGACACCCGCCTGCGACCCACCTATACAATTACCAAATGACTGCCCTATACAATTGCAGTAAAACATCTCTATTCCTATACACAATTCCTCTCGCTATGAAGGCCAACATACCATTTGCCTTATTTACTGCCTGCTGTACCTGCACACTTAGTTTCAGTGACTACAAGGACACCAAGGTCTCACTGAGTATCCACCTCTCTCAATTTACACCCATTCAAATAATAAACTGCCTTCCTATTTTTGAACTGAACCAGGTAACCCCACATTTCTCCATATTATACTGCATCAGCCATGCATATGCCCACTCACTCAGCCTTTCCTAATCCCACTGAAGCATCTCTGTAGCCTCGTCACAGCTCATCCTCCAACCTAACTTTGTATCATCTGCTAATTTGGAGATCAGCAGGAGGTTATATTCCCCAGAGTGTTAAGAGAACAATTTTCCTTCTTGAATTTCCTTGAGGAGCAGTGTGCAGATTCTTCACTTCACAAAGGATGTCCTTACTGAAACCTGTCACTAGCAGTTGCCAGAACTACAACCTCAGAGAGGGCCAAAGGTGGAATTGTCCATGGTTATGAACTTTTACTTGTCTGACTTCTTTCGGGATGGAGTTGGAGATATTTGCAACATCTCCAAGTTTGCCATCCCCTGTTGCATAATGGAAATCACTGAGGTTCTAATCCAAAATAGCTGAATACATCTCATTCTGTCTTTCCAGACACAAGCAGACAGAGTGAGCACTTGACTTTGCAAGGATTACAGGCTTCCCCATTGTGCAGGGTGCTGTTCAAAGAACCAGCACTTCTGTTGCCGGGACCGAGTCCAGCAATATTGCAGAACAAGTGTCGAGATTTGTGGTGGTCCTGTTGCATTCTGCAAAACCTTGCCATTATGAGGGCATAGTCCTTGGCACCAGCGACCAGCTGAGGAGCAAGAAGAGGAAGGAAAGCAGCAACTAACATCTCTTTCTGGCCAGGCTGGCCAGGATCATCTTATCTCACTATATTACTGGTACTTGCAACTCCAATTCCCCTTTCATCATCAAAGAGCTGAACTCTTTGGGGTGGGGGGGACAGATGACTCTTCACTGGTTGGAGTCTTACCTGACAGAAAAGAAGATGGTTGTGGTTGTTGGAGACCAATCATCTCAGTCCCAGGACATTGCTGCACGATTTCCTCAGGATAGTTCCCTAGGACAAGCAATCTTTAGCTGATTCATCAATGACTTTCTCTCCATTACAAAGTCAGAAGTAGGGATGCCTGCTTATGATTGCAATGTGTTCAGTACCATTCTTGACTTCTCAGATACTGAACCATTCCGTGGACATATTCAGGAACACCTGGATAATATTCAGACTTGGGCAAGTAATTATCTAACTACCTTTGTAGTGGAAATAACCACTATTCCAAGAGTGAAACCAACCATCTTTCCTTGCCATTCAACCATTGCTGAATCCCCTACCGTCAACACCTGGGGGGTTACCATTGATCTGAAACTTAACTGGACTAATTATATAAATACTGTGGCTACAAGTGCAGGTCAGAGGCTGGGAATCCTGCAATGAGTAACTCACCTCCTGACTCCCCAAAGCCAAGCACTATTGACAAGGTACAAATCAGGAGAATGATGGAATAAACTCCACTTGCTTGAATAACTGGCTCCAACACTCAAGAAGCTTAAGACCACAACATATAGGAGCAGAATTAGGCTATTCGGCCCATCGTGTCTGCTCCACCATTCGATCATAGCTGATGTGTTTCTCATCCCCAATCTCCTGCCTTCTCCCATAACCCTTGATCCCCTTATTAATAAAGACCCTATCTATCTTTTTCTTGGCCTTGGTGACTTGGCCTCCACAGCCTTCTGTGGCGATGAATTCCAGAGATTCACCATCCTCTGGCTAAAAAAGTCTTCCTCATCTCCGTTTTAAAGGATCGTCCCTTCAGTCTGAAGCTGTACACTCGGGTTCTAGTTTCTCCTACTAGTGGCAACCTCCTCTCCATGTTCACTTTATCTAGGCCTCTCAGTATTCAGTAAGTTTTAATGAGATCCCCTCTCATCCTTCTAAACTCGTTAGCATAGACCCAGAGTCTCAATCGCTCCTTTTATGATAAGTCCTTCATTCCGGGATCATTCATGTGAACCTCCTCTGGACCCTCTACAAGGCCTTCCTTAGATATGTGGCCCAAAACTGCTCACTATTCCAAATGGGGTCTGACCAGAGCCTTATACAGCCTCAACAGTACATCCCTACTCTTGTATTCTAGACCTCTTGACATGAATGCTAACATTGCATTTACCTTCCTAACTGCCAACTGAACCTGCATGTTAACCTTAAGAGAACCCTGAACAAGGACTCCTGAGTTCATCTGCCACTTCTTTGCCAAAGTAGACTGCTTGATCAGCGCCCCATCCATCACCTTCATTTACTGCCGTCATCACTGATGCACATTTACAGCAGAGTGTACCACATACAAGACGCACTGCAGCAACTCACGAACACTCTTTTGACAGGATCTATACCAACTAGAAGGACAAGCGAAGCAGATGCATGGGAACACAGCTACCTGGAAGTCCCTCTCCAAACCACACACCATCCTGAGTTAGAACTATAATCACTGTTCCTTCAGTGTCACTGGGTCAAAATCTTGGAACATAAGTGTCATTGTTGAATCTCCCAAAGCTCTGCGCAAGGTCCTATGCAAAGTTGTTGTTGGATTTCTCTATGCTCCTTGGTATTACAAGCATGGTTTCTGATGGTCCTGCAAGAGCACCAAGCATTTCATTGTTCTTATCCATCAGTCTTCTTCTGTAAGTTGGCCCATTGATGTCCTCATCTGAGATCTCTACAAAAGAACTTGTGTGGGATGTCGCCCTTGTGAGCTGGCACCTGTGATACCTGTGTCTCTAGCTGGCTGCAAGTCACTAATGCCCGGTGTCTCATCATATGCAGATTCCACCTGGAAACTGTTCTCTGAAGTACACGCTGTGTCAGCATTTGAGCTGATGGCTGCATGTGTGATGGCGAGTAATGATGTTCCTTCTTCATCATTGACCTCCTGCTCCTGCACCTCCTGATGATCCATCACTTCCTGGGCTGGTTGCAGTTCTTAAGAACTGAATACAGAAAGGCAGAAGAGCAGGGCCGAGGTCAGGGAGGTGGTAGCAATCCAAAGCTTGTAAAGACAAAGAGATTGTGGGATGAGAGAGAAGTGGGATGTGAGAAGGAGAATTAGATTATAAGTGTACTGTCACCTTTGATGTTTTCAGCGTCACCATTAGCCACAACCTCAGCCATGACTACTTCAGTGACAGCAGCCACCGTCTCCTCCATGAATATACAGACATGCAGCTGGGCCTGTCCCCACTGATTAGCTCTTGCTGCCTCTGGTTATGAGCCAACTGGTCCTGCAAGAGAAAGGGAAGTGTGATGCAATCTGTTTGGGTGATGCGGCTCTCATGATCGAGCAGCTAGCAGTCAGGGATGTGGATGTGAGACCTGCAGCAATGTTAAATGTGTAATGGTGAGGTGAATTTATGAATGTTATGTTGCAAGCGGGAGCATGAAATAAGGAACTTGAGAGAAGCAAGAAGATGGTGACATTTTACTAAATTACCCTTTTCTGTGTGAAGTCAGAATGTCATAAAGTAAGTTCAGCTATCCTTACCAAATGTTTCATACAAGCATATCATTTCTGTATTAGATATTGCTGATTTGGGGTGTATGTATCTTTGTAGTAATTCTGTAGGAATTGTAGGAATGTAGGAAAGGAACCAAAATTCCTAACTGATCATTCTGGTATAGAAGCGGGAATTGTTGAGACTAAGATTCTATGATTCCATGGACAGAATTATAACTGTCGAGGGGTAATGGCGGTAGTGGTGAAGAGGTGGGCAGGGGTTCGATGGGTGGATGGATGGGGTGGGGCAGAGGTTTAGATGGGGGCATGCAGGCTGGGAAGGTTTAAATCCCCTTAAAGTAACATTGAGTTTGGAACCAGATCAGATCCTTCCCGCCTCCAGGCTGAACCTGGGCAGGTGGGAAGCATCTTTGGAACTGTGAGGGAGCTGATTAAGATATTTAAATCCCCAATTAACAGGATTTAACCCAGCATTCTGGTTTTAGCAGCCGGTGCATGGGTTTCCTGAGCTGTGTAGAACATAGATCATAGATCATAGAATTTGCAGTGCAGAAGGAGGCCATTCGGCCCATCGAGTCTGCACCGGCTCGTGGAAAGAGCACCCTACCCAAGGTCCACACCTCCAC
This sequence comes from Scyliorhinus torazame, assembly GCF_047496885.1. Classification (NCBI taxonomy): domain Eukaryota; kingdom Metazoa; phylum Chordata; class Chondrichthyes; order Carcharhiniformes; family Scyliorhinidae; genus Scyliorhinus; species Scyliorhinus torazame. Next base: position 60,102,150 of record NC_092714.1, on the reverse strand, counting down.
CCTATCCCCACAACCCAGTAACCCCACCCAACACTAACGGCAATTTTGGACACTAAGGGCAATTTAGCATGGCCAATCCACCTAACCTGCACATCTTTGGACTGAGGGAGGAAACCGGAGCACCCGGAGGAAACCCACGCACACACGGGGAGAATGTACAGACTCCGCACAGACAGTGACCCAAGCCGGGAATCGAACCTGGGACCCTGGAGCTGTGAAGCAATTGTGCTAACCACAATGATACCATGCTGCCCTTATGCGAGAGTTGGACTTCCGGTGGCAGTCATGGTAGCATTGTGGGTAGCACAATTGCTTCACAGCTCCAGGGTCCCAAGTTCGATTCCGGCTTGGGTCACTGTCTGTGCGGAGTCTGCACATCCTCCCCGTGTGTGCGTGGGTTTCCTCCGGGTGCTCCGGTTTCCTCCCACAGTCCAAAGATGTGCAGGTTAGGTGGATTGGCCATGATAAATTGCCCTTAGTGTCCAAAATTGCCCTTAGTGTTGGGTGGGGTTACTGGGTTATGGGGATAGGGTGGAGGTGTGGACCTTGGGTAGGGTGCTCTTTCCAAGAGCCAGTGCAGACTCGATGGGCCGAATGGCCTCCTTCTGCACTGTAAATTCTATGAAATTCTATGAAATGGTGTAAATGGTTGCACATTTGGCAGCTCCCGCACAAGGTGGGTTTTTTAGTCCTTCACCTCAGTTGCCGGGCGGATGTTCGGAAGGAAAAGGGTTCTGGGGTGGTGGAGGAAGACTTTACTCCACCGGTGAATGGATTTGTGGACCAGAAGTGAGTTTAGAAGAAAGGAGTTGCAAGAACCAGAAACTCTTTGTTCGACACAGGGGAAGATGGCGGTTAGCAAGGGGTCGCCCTACCAGCTCAATGGTCGAGGGAGTAGCCGGTTGACTTTCTGAATGAAAAGTTAACTCGGCAGAGGAGGGAGGCTCAGGAGGACCTGGCGAAGGTGGTAGACCTGCTGAGAGTGGGGATTGATCGTGTGGAGCTGAGGCTGGAGACCAAGAGCCAGGTGATGCAGAAGGTGGAGGAGGCGGTGGGCGAGCGCGAGGAGCAGCTTACAGCAATGGTGGCCGCGATCGGGATGATGCGAGAGATTCCGAAGCGGCTTGAGGAGAAGTGGAGGATTTGGAGAGCCACTCCTGAAGGCAAAATTTGAGATTTGTGGGGATGCCAGAGAGCATTGAGGGAGCGGACGTAGGCTCTTATTTGCCAAAATGCTGGAGAGGTTGATGGGGAAGGGGGCCTTTGACCGGCCCCTGGAGGTTGATCTGGCACACAGGGCGCTGATGAGGAAGCCACAGGCGAACGAGACGCCGAGGGCAATGGTGCTGAGGTTACGTAGGTTCCTGGATAAGGAGGAGACCTTGAGGTGGGCCAGGCAGACGAGTCGATGTACCTGAGAGGGTAATGAGCTCCAGGTATACCAGGACCTGGGTGCAGAACTGGCCAAGAGGAGAGCGGGATTCAATCGAGCCAAGGCTGCCCTCTATAAGAATGGGGTGAAGGTCGGGATGCTGTATTCAGCCCGCCTCTGGGTGACCCACAATGGTCGTGATTATTATTTTGGAGCACCGGAAGAGGCGATGGAGTTTGTGAGAGACAATGGACTGGCAGGAGAGGGAGGACATTGAACTTTGGGGGAGGTGTGAGTGGATGTTGGTTCTCTCTGGGGGGCACAATGGCACCATGGTTAGCACTGCTGCCTCACTGCTGCAGAGTCACAGGTTAAATTCTGGCCTCGGGTGACTGCCTGTGTGGAGTTTGCACTTTCTCCACATATCTGCGTGGGTTTCTTCCGGGTGCTCCGGTTTCCATCCACAGTCCAAAGATGTGCAGGTTAGGTGGATTGACCATGCAAAATTGCCCCTTAGTATCCAAAAAAGTTAGGTGGGGTTACTGGGGGTATGTGGGCTTAATTAGGGTGCTCTTTCCAAGGGCTGGTGCAGACTCGATGGACCAAATGGCTTCTCTCTGCACTGTAGAAATGTTATTCTATTCCCTTTTTGTTTCTTGTGTTTTTATTGCATTATTTCGTTTGGGGTGACGGTCAGGGAGAACCTGGTTTCATTCTGGAATAATTTCTCTTGTGGGGTTCCTTGTTGGGAGGTTGGAGGATCGTGTTCAGTTAGTGCACCTTTTTTTTTCTTATTTGTATTGCTGTTTGCACCATGGAATTGTGCGAGCAGGGGGGCGGAGGGGAAGGGAATCAGTGGGAATAGGATGACTGGTGCCATGGGTGGGTGTTGCCAGGCTAGCTTGGCGAGCTAGTTTATGGAACACAGTATGGGGGGCAGTAGGTGGTTAGAGTGCTGGTTGGTGGGGGGGGGTTGGGATTGTCGTGTTGTTCAATGTGGGGAAGTGCGATAAGAAGGGGGTTGGTGACAGTGGACATCACAGAGTGGGCCGGGGGCTGTCCCAAGAGCGGCTATGGCTGATCGGCCGGGGTGCAGGGGCGGTGGACCGTGGAGGTTTGGGAGGCCGAGGGCGAAGGAATTTTTGTACTTCTACCATGTGCACACAGCTTATTTGCGGATTGATTACTTTGAGATGGATAAGTCTCTGCTGGCAGGGAGTCAGCTCGGAGTATTCGGCATAAAATTATGAAGGGAATAGATAGGATTGTGGTCTCGGACCTCACGCCGCATTGGGTGGATTAGCAAGTGGACCAGAGGTTGGCCCAGCGCCCGCAGTGGAGATTAGATGTGGGGTTGCTAGCGGATGAGGAGGTGTGTAAATGGGTGAGGGCCGCCATTCATAAGAACATAAGAACTAGGAGCAGGAGTAGGCCATCTGGCCCCTCGAGCCTGCTCCACCATTCAATGAGATCATGGCTGCTATTTTGTGGACTCAGCTCCACTTTCCGGCCCGAACACCATAACCCTTAATCCCTTTATTCTTCAAAAAACTATCTATCTTTATCTTAAAAACATTTAATGAAGGAGCCTCAACTGCTTCACTGGGCAAGGAATTCCATAGATTCACAACCCTTTGGGTGAAGAAGTTCCTCCTGAGCTCAGTCCTAAATTTACTTCCCCTTATTTTGAGGCTATGCCCCCTAGTTCTGCTTTCACCCGCCAGTGGAAACAACCTGCCCGCATCTATCTTATCTATTCCCTTCTTAATTTTATGTTTCTATAAGATCCCCCCCTCATCCTTCTAAATTCCAATGAGTACAGTCCCAGTCTACTCAACCTCTCCTCGTAATCCAACCCCTTCAGCTCTGGGATTATCCTAGTAAATCTCCTCTGCACACCCTCCAGCGCCAGTACGTCCTTTCTCGGTTAAGGAGACCAAAACTGAATACAATACTCCAGGTATTCACGGGCAGCACGGTAGCATTGTGGATAGCACAATTGCTTCACAGCTCCAGGGTCCCAGGTTCGATTCCAGCTTGGGTCACTGTCTGTGCGGAGTCTGCACATCCTCCCCGTGGGTGCGTGGGTTTCCTCCCACAGTCCAAAGATGTGCAGGTTAGGTGGATTGGCCATGATAAATTGCCCTTAGTGTCCAAAATTGCCCTTAGTGTTGGGTGGGGTTACTGGGTTATGGGGATAGGGTGGAGGTGTGGACCTTGGGTAGGGTCATCTTTCCAAGAGCCGGTGCAGACCCGATGGGCCGAATGGCCTCCTTCTGCACTGTAAAGTCTATTAAATGAAAGGCGTGGCCTCACTAACACCTCATACAATTGCAGCATAACCTCCCTAGTCTTAAACTCCATCCCTCCAGCAATGAAGGACAAAACTCCATTTTCCTTCTTAATCACCTGTTGCACCTGTAAACCAACTTTTTGTGACTCGTGCACTAGCACATCCAGGTCTCTCTGCACAGCAGCATGCTTTATTATTTTATAATTTAATTAATAATCCCTTTTGCTGTTATTCCTACCAAAATAGATGTTATAACCTGCCTACTTACCATTGGCTGGGGACTAATGACTATCCCACAATCCTGTGGGAGTATGAGCTTCCCCAATGAGGGGGGCGGAGAAACCATTAGTAAACTCCTAGTATAAATAAAGCTGGCCAGTTCAGGAACCAGCAGGAAGAAGTATGTAGCAAGGGAAGTTACTGCTACTGTTATGTATGTATGTTATAGTAAATAAATGTTATTACTTTGTATCCTTAAAACACGTGCTGGATTCTTTGTGGCCCTCACAAAAATAGATAAGCTCACATTTGTCAACATTGTATTCCACCTGCCAGACCCTAGCCCATTCACTTAACCTATCCAAATCCCTCTGCAGACTTCCGGATCCTCTGCACTTTCTGCTTTACCACTCATCTTAGTGTCGTCTGCAAACTTGGACACATTGCACTTGGTCCCCAACTCCAAATCATCTATGTAAATTGTGAACAATTGTGGGCCCAACACTGATCCCTGAGGGACACCACTAGCTACTGATTGCAAACCAGAGAAACACCCATTAATCCCCACTCTTTGCTTTCTTTTTAAAAAAAATATATTTATTCAAATCTTTCAACAGATTTTCAACAAACCCAACAATAAGAAAGAAACAAAAACACAACAATCAAAAATTATACATTGGTTTTCCCCCATATACGATAACCCCCCATATGACATTTAGAAGCACCGATAGGGAAGCCACCCACACCCACCCAAACGCCCCCCCAAAAGAACCCCCCCGTCCCCCGCTCCCTTGCCCCCCCCCACCCCTGGGCTGCTGCTGCTGACCTCCTCCTAAAGCTCCGCGAGATAGTCTAGGAACGGTTGCCACCGCCTGAGGAACCCTGCACAGACCCTCGCAAGGCAAACTTTATCCTCTACAGCTTGATGAACCCTGCCATGTCATTGATCCAAGCTGCCACACTAGGGGGCTTCGCATCTTTCCATAATAGCAAAATCCTCCGCCGGGCTACCAGGGACGCAAAGGCCAGAATACCGGCCTCTTTCGCCTCCTGCACTCCCGGCTCGTCCGTTACCCCAAATAATGCCAACCCCCAGCTCGGCTTGACCCGGACTTTCACCACCTTGGACATAGTCCTCGCAAAACCCCTCCAAAACCCATCCAGTGCCGGGCATGACCAGAACATATGGACGTGATTTACCGGGCTTCCCGAGCACCTCCCACATCTGTCCTCCACCCCAAAGAACCTACTCAACCTCGCCCCTGTCACATGCGCTCTGTGAGTAACTTTGAACTGTATTAGGCTGAGCCTGGTGCAAGAGGAGGAAGAATTAACCCTACTCAGGGCATCAGTCCACAGACCTATCTCCTCCCACAGCTCCTCCTCCCACTTGCCCTTTAACTCCTCCACCGAGGCCGCCTCCTCTTCCTTCAGCTCCTGGTAAATCGCTGAAACTTTGCCTTCTCCAACCCATACACCCAAAATCACCCTGTCCTGAATCCCCTGTGCCGGGAGCAGCGGGAATTCCCTCACCTGCCGCCTCACAAACGCCCTCACTTGCATGTACCTGAAAGCATTTTCCGGGGGTAACCCAAACTTATCCTCCAGCGCCCCAAACGTCCCATCGATGAACAGGTCCCCCATTCCTCTAATCCCTGCCCAATGCCAGCTCCGAAACCTCCCATCCATCCTTCCCGGGATGAACCGATGATTCTCCTGAATCGGGGACCAAACCGAGGCTCCCACCTCGCCCCTGTGTCGCCTCCACTGCCCCCAGATCTTTAACGTCGCCGCCACCACCGGACTCGTGGTGTACCTTGTCGGCGAGAGCTGCAGCGCCCTCAGGCTCGTGCCCACACAGGACGCCATCTCTAGCCTCTTCCACGCCGCCCCCTCTCTCTCCATTACCCACTTACGGATCATCGCCACATTGGCTGCCCAATAATAGCCGCACAAATTCGGCAGCGCCAGCCCCCCCCCCTGTCCCTGCTACGCTCCAGAAACACTCTCTTCACCCTTGGGGTCTTATTCGCCCACACAAAACCCATGATGCTCCTATTTACCCATTTGAAAAAGGCCTTGGGGATCATAATGGGAAGGCACTGGAACACAAAGAGAAACCTCGGGAGGACCGTCATTTTGACCGACTGCACCCTACCCGCTAGAGAGAGTGGCAGCATATCCCATCTTTTAAAATACTCCTCCATCTGCTCCACCAACCATGTCAAATTGAGCTTGTGCAGGGCCCCCCCAACTCCTACCTACTGGGATCCCTAGGTACCGAAAGCTCCTTTCCGCCCTCTTCAGCGGTAGCTCGTCTATCCCCCTTCCCTGGTCCCCTGAATGCAGCACAAAGAGCTCACTCTTCCCTACGTTGAGTTTATAGCCAGAAAAGACCCCAAACTCCCCAAGGATCCGCATGACCTTCGCCATCCCCTCCACTGGATCTGCCACATACAGCAACAGGTCGTCAGCATACAACGAGACCCGGTGTTCCTCTTCCTCCCCACCCCCCGGATCAGTCCCCTCCATTTCCTGGACTCCCTTAGTGCCATGGCCAAAGGCTCAATTGCCAGTGCAAACAACAAGGGGGACAGGGGGCACCCCTGCCTCGTCCCCCGGTACAGCTGAAAGTACTCCGACCTCCGCCGATACGTAGCCACACTCGCCACCGGGGCTCTATATAGCAGCCTGACCCAGCTGATGAACCCCTCCCCGAACCCAAACCTCCGCAACACTTCCCAAAGATACTCCCACTCCACCCGGTCAAAGGCCTTCTCCGCGTCCATAGCTGCCACTACTTCCGCTTCCCTCTCCACCGGGGGATCATAATCACATTGAGGAGCCTCCGCACATTTGTATTTAATTGCCTACCCTTCACATATCCCGTCTGGTCCTCATGAATCACCCCCAGGACACAGTCCTCAATTCTCGTAGCCAGCACCTTTGCCAGCAACTTAGCATCAACATTGAGAAGCAAGATCGGTCTATACGACCCACATTGCAGTGGATCCTTGTCCCGCTTCAGGATCAAAGAAATCAGCGCCCTAGACATTGTTGGGGGCAAGGTCGTGTCCCCCCCCCGCCTTATTGAAAGTCCTCACTAGCAACGGGCCCAGCAGGTCCACGTATTTCCTGTAGAATTCAACCGGGAACCCATGCGGCCCCGGGGCCTTCTCCGCCTGCATGCTCCCCAATCCTTTAGCCAGCTCCTCCAGCCCAATCAGCACCCCCAAACCAGCCACCTCCTCCTCCACCCTCGGGAACCTCAGCTGATCTAAGAATCGTCGCATCCCCTCCTCCCCCGCTGGGGGCTCAGACCTGTACAGATCCCCATAAAAGTCCCTAAATACCTTGTTTATTCTCACCGCACTCCGCACCGTATTCCCCCCTCTATCCTTAACTCCACCAATCTCCCTCGCCGCCTCCCTCTTACGAAGCTGGTGTGCCAGCATCCGACTCACCTTCTCCCCATACTCGTACGTCGCCCCCTGCGCTTTCCTCCACTGTGCCTCTGCTTTCCCTGTAGTCAACAGGTCGAACTCCGTCTGGAGGTTCCGTCGCTCCCTGAGTAACCCCTCGGGGGCCTCTGCATACTTCCTGTCCACCCTTAAAGTCTCCCCCACCAACCTCTCCCTCTCCCTCCCCTCTCTCTTCTCCCTGTGGGCCCTAATGGAGATTAGCTCTCCCCTGACCACCGCCTCCCAGACTACTTGCCACCTGCACCTCCCCGTTGTCGTTGGCCTCCAAATATCTTTCAATGCACCCCCCGCACCCGCCCGCACACCTCCTCATCCGCCAATAGTCCCACAGCGGGCGCTGGTCCCTCTCCTCCCCCAACTCCAGCTCCACCCAATGCGGGGCGTGGTCCGAGATGGCTATGGCTGAATATTCCATTCCCTCCACTTTCGGGATTAGCGCCCTACTCAAAATGAAAAAATCTATCCGGGAGCAGGCTCTATGGACGTGGGAAAAGAAAGAAAATTCCCTGGCCAGCGGCCTGACAAACCTCCATGGATCCACTCCCCCCATCTGGTCCATAAACCCCCTGAGCACCTTGGCCGCAGCCGGCCTCTTACCCGTCCTGGACCTAGACCGGTCCAGTGCTGGGTCCAGCACCGTGTTGAAGTCCCCACCCCATTATCTAACTTCCTACATCCAGATCCGGAATCCGACCCAGCATGCGTTTCATAAATCCGGCATCATCCCAATTCGGGGCATATACGTTCACCAGTACCACCCGCACCCCCTGCAACCTACCGCTCACCATCACATATCGACCTCCATTATCCACTACAATATTCATTGCCTCAAACGACACCCGCTTCCCCACCAGTATTGCAACCCCTCTGTTCTACGCATCCAGCCCTGAATGAAAGACCTGCCCTACCCATCCCTTTCTCAGCCTAACCTGATCTGCCACCTTCAGATGTGTCTCTTGGAGCATAACCACGTCTGCCTTCAGTCCCTTTAAGTGCGCGAACACCCGGGCCCTCTTGACCGACCGGCCCATTCAGGCCCCTCACATTCCAAGTTATCAGCCGGATTGGGGGGCTACTCCCCCCCCCCCCCCCCCCCCCCCCCCCCCCCCCCCCCGGGGCTACTCGCCCCCCCCCTGCCGACTAGCCATCTCCTTTTCTAGGCCAGCCATGTGCCCGCGCCTCCCGCACCCTCCAGTCCCCCAGGCGGCGGACCCCCACCCCGACTACCTCTCCTACTTCCAGCTCCCTTTTGGCCAATGCAGCAGCAACCCTGTTCCCCCCCCCTCCCCCCGCTCGATCCACATTTAGCCACTTTGCTCCCCCCCCCCCATGACACTCCCATAAGTCAGCCTTACCCCAACTCCCCATCCCCGCGCCTCCACTCCCCCTCTTCCTCCGTGGGGCCCTGCCCCTCCAACACCGACGCCCACACTCTCCCACAGCCCCCACATCAAATCCATTCACCTATCCGCACCCAGCACTCAAACCCAGAGAACATTCCCCAAACGCAATAAACACAGTAAACATTCCCCCCACGACCAACCCTCAATTTGAGTCAAACTTTCAGTTTGTATAAAGTTCCATGCCTCATCGGGCGTTTCAAAATAGTGGTGCCGATATTGGAACGTGACCCACAATCGCGCTAGCTGCAGCATCCCGAACTTCACCCCCTTCCGATGGAGCACCGCCTTAGCCCGGTTAAAACCAGCCCTCTTCTTAGCCACCTCCACACTCCAGTCCTGGTAAATTCGGATCTCCGTGTTCTCCCACCTGCTGCTCCGCTCTTTTTTGGCCCATCTCAGGACACACTCTCTGTCCATAAAGCAGTGGAACCTCACCACTACAGCCCTTGGCGGCTCGTTGGCTTTGGGTCTCCTTGCCAGGACCCGATGAGCCCCATCTAGCTCCAGGGGCCTCGCGAAAGCTCCCGCACCCATCAGCGAATTGAGCATCGTGCTCAAAAATGCCCCGGCATCGGGCCCCTACACTCCTTCAGGGAGACCCAGAATCCGAAGATTCTTCCTCCTCGACCTATTCTCCAGGTCCTCAAATTTTTCCGCCCACCTATTGTGCAGCGCCTCGTGCACCTCCACTTTCACTGCCAGGCCCAAGATCTCATCCTCGTTCTCCGAGGCGTTTTGTCGCACCTCCCGGATGGCCGCCCCTTGTGCCTTCTGGGTCTCCACAAGCTTCTCAATCACCGCCTTCATTGGCGCCAGCATTTCTTTCTTCAGCTCCTCAAAGCAGCGTTTAAGAAACTCCTGCTGCTCCTGCGACCACTGCGCCCATGCTGCTTGGTCTCCACCCGCCGCCATCTTGCTTTTCCTCCCTCGCACTTTTCGCTGCCCCAAGATCACTTTTTTCACCGCTCCACTCCTGGTCCAATCCATATAATGTCGGGGGGGCCTGGCTGTCACCTTTCCACACTGGAAGCCGTCGAACAATTGCCGTTGGGGCCCCTCTGGAGAGCCCAAAGGTCCGTTCCCGGCGGGAGCTGCCGAACGTGCGACCTACCTCGGCATAGCCGCACCCGGAAGCCCACTCTTTGCTTTCTATTAATTAACCAATCCTCTATCCATGCTACTACTTTACCCTTAATGCCATGCATCTTTATCTTATGCAGCAACCTTTTGTGTGGCACCTTGTCAAAAGCTTTCTGGAAATCCAGATATACCACATCCATTGGCTCCCTGTTATCTACCGCACTGGTAATGTCCTCAAAAAATTCCACTAAATTAGTTAGGCACAACCTGCCCTTTATGAACCCATGTTGCGTCTGCCCAATGGGGCAATTTCCATCCAGATGCCGCGCTATTTCTTTCTTGATGATAGATTCCAGCATCTTCCCTACTACTGAAGTTAAGCTAACTGGCCTATAATTACCCGCTTTCTGCCTACATCCTTTTTTAAACAGTGGTGTCACGTTTGCTAATTTCCAATCCGCCGGGATCACCCCAGAGTCTAGTGAATTTTGGTAAATTATCACTGGTGCATTTGCAATTTCCCTAGCCATCTCTTTTAGCACTCTGGGATGCATTCCATTAGGGCCAGGATACTTGTCTACCTTTAGCCCCATTAGCTTGCCCATCACTACCTCCTTAGTGATAACAATCATCTCAAGGTCCACACCTGTCATTTCCATCAGTCACTGGCATGTTATTTGTGTCTTCCACCGTGAAGACCGACCCCAAAAAACCTGTTCAGTTCCTCAGCCATTTCCTCATCTTCCATTATTAAATCTCCCTTCTCATCCTCTAAAGGATCAATATTTACCTTAGCCACTCTTTTTTTGTTTTATACATTTGTAGAAACTTTTACTGTCTGATTTTATATTCTGAGCAAGTTTACTCTCATAACCTATCTTACTCTTCTTTATAGCTTTTTTAGTAGCTTTCTGTTGCCCCCTAAAGATTTCCCAGTCCTCCAATCTCCCACTAATCTTTGCCACTTTGTATGCTTTTTCCTTCAATTTGATACTCTCCCTTATTTTCTAAGATATCCACGGTCGATTTTCCTTCTTTCTACTGTCCTTCCATTTTGTTGGTATAAACCTTTGCTGAGCACTGTGAAAAATCGCTTAGAAGGTTCTCCACTCTTTCTCAACTGTTTCACCATAAAGTCTTTGCTCCCAGTCTACCTTAGCTAGTTCTTCTCTCATCCCATTGTAATCTCCTTTGTTTAAGCACAAAACACTAGTGTGTGATTTTACCTTCTCACTCTCTATCTGTATTTTAAATTCCACCATATTGTGATCGCTCCTTTCGAGAGGATCCCTAACTATGAGATCATTAACCAATCCTGTCTCATTACACAGGACCAGATCTAGGACCTCGTGTTCCCTCGTAGGTTCCATTGCATACTGTTCTTGGAAACTATCGCGGATACATTCTATAAACTCCTCCTCAAGGCTGCCTTGACATGCATCTGTTATTTCTTTGTTTATTGCCTGCCCCAACATAATGTTACTATTTGATGGCCAATAGACAACTCCTATCAGTGACTTTTTCGCCTTACTATTCCTGATTTCCACCCAAATGGATTCACCTTATCCCCCATAGCACCGATGTCATCCCTTACTATTGCCCGGATGTCATCCTTATATAACAGAGCTATACCTTACCATCCACTCTGTCCTTCCGTATAGTTTGATACCCTTGGATATTTAACTCCCAATCGTGACCATCGTTTAACTATGTTTCAGTAATGGCCACTAAATCATAGTCATTCACGATGATTTGCACCATCAACTCATTTACCTTATTCTGAATACTAGAGCATTCAGGTAAAGTACACTTATGTTGGCTTTTATACCTCTGTTTTGAATCTTAACACCTTGATCAGTAATCTCTCCTCAGTTATTTTTCTCTTAACTTTTCTCCTAATTTTCCTTGTCGTTGAACCCATATCTTCATGTAACAACCTACTGCGTTGCTTTCCATTTATGTTTTTTCTTCCCGTTTTATTCCTTTTAGTATTACTGGGCATATTCACTGAGCTCCTCTCAGTCACTGTACCTTGTACTGTCGCCCTTTTTGATTTTTGACTATGGCTTCTCTGCCTTACACTTTCCCCCTTACTGCCTTTTGTTTCTGTCCCTGTTTTACTACCTTCTGGCCTCCTGCATCGGTTTCCATCCCCCTGCCACATTAGTTTAAATACTCCCCAACCACTCTAGCAAATAGTTCCAGTCCTGCCCAGGTGTAACCCGTCCAGTTTGTACAGGTCCCACCTCCCCCAGAATCGGTCCCAATGCCCCAGGAATCTGAAACCCTCCCCCTGGCACCATCCCTTCAGCCACGTATTCATCCTTTATATCCTGTCATTTCTACTCTGACTAGCACGTGGCACCGGTAGTAATCCTGAGATCACTACCTTCGAGGTCCGATTTCTTAACTTCCTTCCTAGCTCCCTGTATTCTGCTTTTAGGACCTCATCCCTTTTTTTTAACCTATGTCGTTTGTACCGATGTGTACCACGACCACTGGCTGTTCACCCTCCCCCTCCAGAATGTCCTGTACCCGCTCCGAGACATCCTTGACCCTAGCACCAGGGAGGCAACATGCCATCCTGGAGTCTTGTTTGCGGCCACAGAAACGCCTGCCTATTCCCCTTACAATTGAATCCCCAAAACTATTGCACTGTCACACTTATCACCCCTCCCCTCTGCAGCAGAACCAACCGTGGTGCCATGAGTTTGGCTGTTGCTGTTTCAGAGGTATGTGGAGCTGAATTGTACGGGTAAGGTTTCGGCAGCCATACTACAGGAGGCACTTAAGCCAGAGATCAGGGGGGAGTTTATATCGATACGGGCACATAGGGACAAGACGGAGTGGGCAGAGATGGCGAGGCTGGTGGATAGGATCCTGCAGGTTGATAGGAGGTATTCGGAGGCCCGCAGGCTGGGTTGTTGAAAGAGCAGCAAAAACTCCAGATGGAGTTCGGGTTGGTGTCTACGGGTAAGGCAGTGGAGGAGTTGCGGAGGGCCAGGGGGGCAGTCTATGTGTATGGGGAGAAGGCGAGCAGAATGCTGGCTCATCAACTGTGGAAGCAGGAGACGGTGAGGGAGGTCGGAAAAATGAAAGATGTGAGGGGAAGGGTGGTCTTAGACCCGGTGTGGGTGAATGGGATTTTTGAGAACTTTTACAAGGGTTATATGAATCGGAGACTCCAGCTTGGGGGGGGGGTTCTGGATGGGTTGGAGTTCCCCAGGGTGGAGGAGGACCTGGTTGAGGGGTTGGGGGCACCCATTGGACTGATGGAAGTGATGGAGGGTATGGGGCGATGAAGGCAGGGAAGGCCGCGGGTGCTGATGGCTTCCCGGTAGAATTTTATAATATGTTTTAGGGGGACCTGGGCCCCTACTGGTAAGGACATTTAATGAGACGAGGGAGAAGGGAGAGCTCCCCCCCCCCACCCCCCCATGTTATTGCAGGCCTCGATATCCTAGAGTTTGAAGAAGAATAGGACCTCCCCCCCATATTATTGCAGGCCTCGATATCCTAGAGTTTGAAGAAGAATAGGACCCCCCCCCCCCCATGTTATTGCAGGCCTCGATATCCTATGTCAGAGTGAAAATATTCACACGAAGGCCTGAGTATAAGTAAAAAAGCAGTTTATTATGCCAGAATTCTGGGAGAGAAGGCCTGAGACTCCGCAGCCTATTGACAGCACCTTTTCTCACTTGAGCTAAGGCTCACACGGGTTAATATACAGATTCAAGGGGCGGATTCTTATTTACATACAATCAATCAACTATATCCGCGTCACACTTTATTACTTGCAGTCAATCAATTTTCTTAGCATCCCAGTTATCACATATATATGGTTAAAGTGGGTGTTGTCTTACCCGCCCCTAACTTCATACAGAAGTCATTCAAAACTAACACAAGGATATGTCCTGCCTACAGCTGTTGACCCTGAGCTTAATCAAGGATACATTGCATGTCTTGTTCTGTGAAGCTGTTATCAGCGGCTGTTGGGATACTCCCTATGCATACTTACGGTTGGTTCTCATGAAACAGTTTACAGGGAATGTGGCTTGTTCAGCCATTTTGTGTCTTTAATATCACAAAATAGCTAACAGTCATTTTGTGTCTTTTCTGATATTAACAGCATTGTGTATAACTATCTATTTCCACAAATTGCCTCTTCTAAACAAGCATCCAAGCCAATGAGGACCTTTTGTCTCATCAGAACTATTCAAAAGTAATATAGGAGCACAAATGTAGTTACAGGGCCATCTATAATTTATATCATAATCCAGTATCAGAAAATGCCCTCTAACACCTAGAATAGGACCCGGAGCAGTGTGGGTCCTACCGTCCAATATCGGTGCTGAACGTGGATGCCAAATTGCTGGCAAAGATCTTGGCCTTGCAGATTGAGGACTGTGTGCTGTGGATGATAGGGGAGGACCAGACCGGCTTTGTAAAGGGGAGGCACCTGTTGACTAACGTTAGGTGCTTGCTAAATGTCATAATGATTCGCTCGGAGGAACGGAATGTGGATTAGGTGGTTGCTATCGACGCAGAGAAGACCTTTGATTGGGTAGAATGGGAATACCTGTGGGAGGTACTGGGGTGGTTCGGTTCGGGCAGGGTTTCGTGGATTGGGTCCGGTTGCGAGTGTAAGGATGAATTGGGTGAGTTTGGGGTATTTCGGGCTGCATTGTGGGACAAGGCAGGGTTGCCCACTCTCCCCATTGCTTTTTGCCTTGGTGATTGAACCACTGTCAATGGAGCTTGGAGCATCAAGGAGTTGGCAGGGGATAGTGCGGGGGAGAGTGGTGGAGCACAGTGTCTCGCTATATGCGGATAATCTGTTGCTTTACATATTGGACCCATTTGAAAGTATTGGAGGGATCATGGACATTTTGGTGGAATTCGTCCGGTTCTCTATATAAAAAGCGCGGGAGCTGAGAGGGACACCTCTGGACAGCAGGCTGAAATTAATAAACAATTCAGGAGTGACATCACAGCAAAACAATAAGTTCATTGGCTGGTGTTATCGTGCGGGGCGCAGAGGTTGCTGAGTGAGTGCTTGCTGAGAAGAACATAAGAACTAGGAGCAGGAGTAGGCCATCTGGCCCCTCGAGCCTGCTCCACCATTCAATGATGGCTGATCTTTTGTGGACTCAGCTCCACTTTCCGGCCCGAACACCATAACCCTTAATCCCTTTGTTCTTCAAAAAACTATCTATCTTTATCTTAAAAACATTTAATGAAGGAGCCTCTACTGCTTCACTGGGCAAGGAATTCCATAGATTCACAACCCTTTGGGTGAAGAAGTTCCTCCTAAACTCAGTCCTAAATCTACTTCCCCTTATTTTGAGGCTATGCCCCCTAGTTCTGTTTTCACCCGCCAGTGGAAACAACCTGCCCGCATCTATCCTATCTAGTCCCTTCATAATCTTATATGTTTCTATAAGATCCCCCCTCATCCTTCTAAATTCCAACGAGTACAGTCCCAGTCTACTCAACCTCTCCTCATAATCCAACCCCTTCAGCTCTGTGATTAACCTAGTGAATCTCCTCTGCAAACCCTCCAGTGCCAGTACATCCTTTCTCAAGTAAGGAGACCAAAACTGAACACAATACTCCAGGTGTGGCCTCACTAACACCTTATACAATTGCAGCAGAACCTCCCTAGTCTTAAACTCCAACCCTCTAGCAATGAAGGACAAAATTCCATTTGCCTTCTTAATCACCTGTTGCACCTGAAAACCAACTTTTTGCGACTCATGAACTAGCACACCCAGGTCTCTCTGCACAGCAGCATGTTTTAATATTTTATCACTTAAATAATAATCCCTTTTGCTGTTATTCCTACCAAAATGGATAACCTCACATTTATCAACATTGTATTCCATCTGCCAGACCCTAGCCCATTCACTTAGCCTATTCAAATCCCTCTGCAGACTTCCAGTATCCTCTGCACTTTTTGCTTTACCACTTATCTTAGTGTCGTCTGCAAACTTGGACACATTGCCCTTGGTCCCCAACTCCAAATCATCTATGTAAATTGTGAACAGTTGTGGGCCCAACACTGATCCCTGAGGGACACCACTAGCTACTGATTGCCAACCAGAGAAACACCCATTAAACCCCACTCTTTGCTTTCTATTAATTAACCAATCCTCTATCCATGCTACTACTTTCTCCTTAATGCCATGCATCTTTATCTTATGCAACAACCTTTTGTGTGGCACCTTGTCAAAGGCTTTCTGGAAATCTGGAAGGGGAGTGAATAACAGGTAAGCTCGTTCTTTTTCTTTTTTTATCTAGAGGGGATGGCAGGGAAGGTAGTGCAATGTTCCTCCTGCAGAATGTTTCAGGTGAGGGACGCCGTCAGTGTGCCTGCTGATTTCATCTGTGGGAAGTGCACCCATCTCCTCATCAGAAACCGCGTTAGGGAACTGGAGCTGGAGCTGGATGAACTTCGGATCATTTGGGAGGCAGAGGTGGTCATAGATAGAAGCTTCAGGGATGTAGTTATTCAGAAGAATAAATATAGATGGGTGACAGTGAGAGGGGCTGGGAGGAAGCAGTCAGTACTGGTAACCCCTGTGGTCGTTTCTCTTAGTAACAAGTATACCGCTTTGGTACTGTTGGGGAGGGCGGGACTGACCAAGGGTAAGCCATGGGGTACAGGTCTCTGGCACGGAGTCTGTCCCTGTTGATCAGAAGGGAAGGGGGAGAGGAACAACAAAGAACATAGAAAATACAGCACAGAACAGGCCCTTCAGCCCACGATGTTGTGCCAAACCTTTGTCCTAGATTAATCATAGATTATCATTGAATTTACAGTGCAGAAGGAGGCCATTCGGCCCTTTGAGTCTGCACCGGCTCTTGGAAAGAGCACCCTACCCAAACTCAACACCTCCACCCAACACCAAGGGCAATTTGGACATTAAGGGCAATTTATCATTGGCCAATTCACCTAACCCGCACATCTTTGGACTGTGGGAGGAAAACCGGAGCACCCGGAGGAAACCCACGCAGACACGGGGAGGACGTGCAGACTCCGCACAGACAGTGACCCAAGCCGGAATCGAACCTGGGACCCTGGAGCTGTGAAGCAATTGTGCTATCCACAATGCTACCGTGCTGCCCTTAAGAACAAATAAATCTACACTATATCAGTAGAGCATTAGTCATTGGAGACTCCATAGTTAGGGGGATAGATAGGAGATTCTGTGGGAATGAGAGAGACTTGGTGTGTTGCCTCCCAGGTGCCAGGGTGCGTGATGTCTCGGATTGTGTTTTTGGGATCCTTAAGGGTGAGGGGGAGCAGCCCCAAGTCGTGGTCCACATAGGTACCAACGACATAGGTAGGAAAAGGGAAAAGGATGTAAGGCAGGAATTCAGGGAGTTAGGGTGGAAACTTAGATCTAGGACAAACAGAGTTATTATCTCTGGGTTGTTACCCGTGCCACGTGATAGCGAGACGAGGAATAGGAAGAGAGAGGAGTTGAACACGTGGCTACAGGGATGGTGCAGGAGGGAGGGTTTCAGATTTCTGGATAATTGGGGCTCATTCTGGGGTCGGTGGGACCTCTACAAATGGGATGGTCTACATCTGGACCAGAGGGGTGCAAACATCCTGGGGGGGAAATTTATGTAAAGATGAGACATGAAGCTTCAGTTAGGGCGCTCGAGCGTTACAAGTTAGCTAGGGAGGACCTAAAGTTAGAGCTAAGAGCCAGGAGGGGCATGAGAAGTCTTTGGCAGGTAGGATCAAGGATAACCCTAAAGCTTTCTATAGATATGTCAGGAATAAACAAATGACTAGGGCAAGAGCAGGGCCAGTCAAGGACAGTAGCGGGTAGTTGTGCTTGGAGTCCGAGGAGATAGGAGAGGTGCTAAATGAATATTTTTCGTCAGTTTTCACACAGGAAAAAGACAATGTTGTTGAGGAGAATACTGAGATTCAGGCTACGAGACTTGAAGGGCATGAGGTTCGTAAGGAGGAGGTGATAGCAATTCTGGAAAGTGTGAAAATAGATAAGTCCCCTGGGCCGGATGGGACTTATCCTAGGATTCTCTGGGAAGCTAGGGAGGAAATTGCTGAGCCTTTGGCTTTGATCTTTAAGTCATCTTTGTCTACAGGAATAGTGCCAGAAGACTGAAGGATAGCAAATGTTGTCCCCTTGTTCAAGAAGGGGAATAGAGACAACCCCGGTAACTATAGACCAGTGAGCCTTACTTCTGTTGTGGGCAAAATCTTGGAAAGGTTTATAAGAGATAGGATGTATAATCATCTGGAAAGGAATAATTTGATTAGAGATAGTCAACACGGTTTTGTGAAGGGTAGGTCGTACCTCACAAACCTTATTGAGTTCTTTGAGAAGGTGACCAAACAGTGGATGAGGGTAAAGCAGTTGATGTGATGTATATGGATTTCAGTAAAGCGTTTGATAAGGTTCCCCACGGTAGGCTACTGCATAAAATACGGAGTCTTGGAATTCAGGGTGATTTAGCAGTTTGGATCAGAAATTGGCTAGCTGGAAGAAGACAAAGGGTGGTGGTTGATGGGAAATATTCAGACTGGTGTCCAGTTACGAGTGGTGTACCACAAGGATCTGTTTTGGGGCCACTGCTGTTTGTCATTTTTATAAATTACCTGGAGGAGGGCGTAGAAGGATGGGTGAGTAAATTTGCAGATGACACTAAAGTCTGTGGAGTTGTGGACAGTGCAGAAGGATGTTACAAGTTACAGAGGGATATAGATAAGCTGCAGAGCTGGGCTGAGAGGTGGCAAATGGAGGTAATGCAGAAAAATATGAGGTGATTCATTTTGGAAGAAATAACAGGAAGACCGAGTACTGGGCTAATGGTAAGATTCTTGGCAGTGTGGATGAGCAGAGAGATCTCGGTGTCCATGTACATAGATCCCTGAAAGTTGCCACCCAGGTTGAGAGGGTTGTTAAGAAGGCGTACGGTGTGTTAGCTTTTATTGCTAGAGGGATTGTGTTTCGGAGCCATGAGGTCATGTTGCAGCTGTACAAAACTCTGGTGCGGCCGCATTTGGAGTATTGCGTGCAATTCTGGTCGCCGCATTGGAAAGGGTGCAGAGGAGATTTACCAGAATGTTGCCTGGTATGGAGGGAAGATCTTATGAGGAAAGGCTGAGGGACTTGAGGCTGTTTTCGTTAGAGAGAAGAAGGTTAAGAGGTGACTTAATTGACGCATACAAGATGATCAGAGGATTGGATAGGGTGGACAGTGAGGGCCTTTTTCCTCGGATGGTGATGTCTAGCACGAGGGGGCATACCTTTAAATTGAGGGAAGATAGATATAAGACAGATGTCAGAGGTAGGTTCTTTACTCCGAGAGTAGTGAGGGCGTGGAATGTCCTGCCTGCAACGGTAGTGGACTCGTCAACACTAGGGGCATTCAAATGGTCATTGGATAGACATATGGACGATAAGGGAATAGTGTAGATGGGCTTTAGAGTGGTTTCACAGGTCGGTGCAACATCGAGGGCCGAAGGGCCTGTACTGCGCTGTAATGTTCTATGTTCTCTGGGTACAAGTCAAACATGGGGAAAAATGAGGTCTTTCCGATCCAGGCAGGAGGCCAGGAGCGGAGGTTGGGCGAGCTGCCGTTTAAGGTGCTAGGGACGAGTTTCAGGTATCTGGTCATCCACGTGGTGCGGGGATGGGAACAACTACATAAATTGAATTTGGCCTGGTTGGTGGAGCAGATGAAAGGGGATTGTAAGAGGTGTGACGTGCTCCCGTTGGTGTTGGCGGGGCGGGTGCAGTCTATGAAGATAAGATGGCAGTACTCTCGAGGTTTTTATTTGTGTTTCAGAACTTTCCGATTTTTATTCCAAAGGCCTTCTTTAAGAAGATTAATGCTTTGATCTGAGGATTTGTGTGGGTGGGGAAGGCGCCACAGGTGAAGAAGATGCTGTTTATGGTAATGAAGATTGTCAGCGTATACAACAGGATATAGATAGGCTGCAAAATTGGGCAGAGAAATGGCAGATGGAATTTAACCCGGACAAATGCGAGGTGATGCATTTTGGTGGATCCAATTCAGGTGGGAGCTATAAAATAAATGGCAGAACTATCAGTAGCATAGAGACACACAGAGATCTGGGTGTGCAGGTCCACAGATCCTTAAAAGTGGCAGCGCAGGTGGAAGTGGTGGTGAAGAAAGCACATGGCATGCTTGCCTTCATAGGACAGGGTATCGAGGATAAAGCTTGAAAATTATGTTACAATTATATAGAACGTTGGTTCGGCCACATTTGGAATACTGTGTCCAATCCTGGTCACCGCTCTACCAGAAGGACATGGAGGCTTTGGAGAGAGTACAGAAAAGGCTTACCAGGATGTTGCCTGGTATGGAGGGTATTAACTATGAGGAGAGGTTGAATAAACTGGGATTGTTCTCCCTAGAGAGAGACGGAGGCTGAGGGGGGACCTGATAGAAGTTTATAAAATTATTAGGGGTATAGATAAGGTGAACAGTTGGAGGCTTTTTCCCAGGGCGGAAATGACAATTACAAGGGGGCATAAGTTCAAAGTGAGGGGGGAAAGATTCAGTGGAGATGTGCGGAGGGAAGTTTTTTTACACACAGGGTGGTGGTGGCCTGGAATGCACTGCCAAGTCAGGTGGTTGAGGCAGATACGTTAGCGACCTTTAAGACTTATCTGAACAGACACATGAACAGACAGATAGGTCTAGATAGGACACGTGATCGGCGCAGGCTTGTAGGGCCGAAGGGCCTGTTCCTGTGCTGTATTATTTGTTCTGTTGGAATGCGGATGCGGGGGGGGGCTGGTCTTGTCAAATTTGATGAACTAATGATGGGCAGCGAACATAGCCATGGCCAGGAAAGTGGGTAGTGGGGAGGGGTCGGTGTGGGAGCGGAGAGAGGCAGCCTTGTGTTCGGGCACTAGCTTAGAGACGCTGTTAATGGCCCTTCTGCTGTTCTTGCTGGCTAGGTACGCCACAAGCCTGGTGGTGGTGGCGACCCTGTGGGTGTTGGGACAGTGGCGGTGGCACCTGAGGTTGGAGGGTGCCTTGTTTAGGGCATCGATTTGTGGGAACTACAGGTTTACTCTGGGGGGACTGGATCCGTGTTCCGAGAGTGGCGGCAGGCGGGTATCGAGCGATTTGGAGATCTGTTCGTGGGAGTTGTTGTGTTCCATATTCTTGTCTAGCAGTGAATTTACAGAACTGCTGGTGCCTTAGCCAGAATTAGGATCCATGAATGTACATGTGGAAGGTAACGATTAGATACAGACCAAGTTATCATAGAGTTACATTAGACTCTCCTGGAACTACCCTTATGCACAACTGTCCTTATGTGCGCCTTACAGCCTTCTGCTGGTATACGGAAGTCACCTGACTTATATCTGGCCTGGCACCACCTATTGGTGGGAGTTCACACTGCTGAGTACATGTAATATTATCTGTAGGCATATCACCACAGGGGGCAGATTTCTGAACTCCGAGGGGTCGGTAGAAGAGTATGAGTTGCCCAGCAGAAATGGGTTCCAGAGGGCAGCACAGTGGTGCAGTGGTTAGCACGGCTGCTTCACGGCGCTGAGCTCCCAGGTTCAATCCCGGCTCTGGGTCACTGTCTGTGTGGAGTTTGCACATTCTCCCTGTGTTTCTGTGGGTTTCACCCCCACAACCCAAAGATGTGCAGGGTAGGTGGATTGGCCACACTAAATTGCCCCTTAATTGGAAAAAATGAATTGGCTACTCTAAATTTATAAATTTTAAAAAAGGAATGGGTTCCAGTACTTACACTTTTGGGATTATATGAGGGAGCAGGTGCCGTCCTTTCCCGACCTGCCACCCCCGGGATTGCAGGATAAAGTGGTGTCGAAAACAGGTTTGCTAGGATAGGGTCTTGGAGATCTATAAGGAGCTAATGGACTGGGAGGGCGCCCAGATTGGAGAGGTCAAGAGGAAGTGGGAGCTGGGGAGGGAGGTGGAGATGGGGGTATGGGAGGAGGCTCTGAGGAGGGTGAATGCATCCTCCTCGCGTGCTCGGCTTAGTCTTATTCAATTTAAAGTAGTCCATCGGCTGCATATGATGGTGGCCAGAATGAGCAGGTGTTTTGAGGGGGTGGAGGATAGGTTTGGGCGGTGTGTGGGGGGACCCACGAACCATGTCCACATGTTTTGGGCTTGTCTGAAACTGGAGAGATTCTAGCGACGGTTCGAGGACGTTATGTCTGAGGTGCTGAGGGTGAAGGTTGTCCTGAGTCCAGAAGTGGCGATTTGTGGAGTGTTGGAAGACGCGGGTGTCCGGGGGTGAGAGAGGCTGATGTTTTGGCCTTTGCCTCTTTGGAAGCTCGGAGACGCATCTTGTTGGAATGGAGGGACTCGGGGGTCGCCGAAACTAGGAGTGTGGGTGAGCGACCTGGAGGAGTTCCTTAGGTTGGAAAAAATCAAGTTCGCCTTGAGAGGGTCTATGGAGGGGTTTACCCGGAGATGGAAACCATTTATCGACTTTGTCAAGGATAGTTAAGATGTCAGCGGGGTGGGGGGGGGGAGATCTCTGGGTTAAAAAAGTGAAGGCAGGGTAGGTGGAGGGGAACGGCAGGGAGGGTGGGGCAGAGTGGTGTTAGTCATTTGTTTTTTGGGGCATTTTCCTGTTTGTTCTCTTTTTGGTTTTGGTTGTGTTTGATGTCTTAATAAAAACATTTTTTTTACAAAAAGAACATGCAAGAGTCAGCTAGGTGAGAGAACAGTGAAAATTACTTCTTCAGTGAAGTTGACGAGCCCTCAAAAATAAAACTGAATAACTGCAGCCATGCCTAGGTGAGATGCTGGTGCTCACAGCAGCTCTTCAGAGAGTGTGCTTTTACTGTTTGACAGGTGCATTCCTACTTCTTGGAAGTCAGTTCACTTGCCATGGATTTCACTCACTTCAATCCACACTTACCCTCCTGCTAACAGGTCTTGGAACAAGCTGGTGAATAGTTTCCTCGTGTTGTGGAAGCCTCCCTCCGATCATCGAACGGTATATTTAGCTGAGATAGTTGAGTTTATGGAGGCATTGGTGATGATCTTTCAGGGATCACTGGAAGCAGGGAGGGTCCCAGAGGAATGGAAAGTGGCTAACATAACACCACTGTTTTAAAAAGAGAAGGAGGCAGAAGATGGGAAATTATAGACCGGTTAGCCTGACTTCAGTCATTGGTAAGATTTTAGAGTCCATTATTAAAGATGAGATCATGGAGTACTTGGAAGTGCATGGTAAAATAGGATTGAGTCAGCACGGCTTCATCAAGGGAAGGTCATGTCTGACAAATCTGTTCGAGTTCTTTGAGGAAGTAACAAGGAAGTTGGACAAAGGAGAACCAGTGAACGTGAATTATTTAGATTTCCAGAAGGCCTTTGACAAGGTGCCGCAGAGGAGACTGTTAAATAAGTTAAGAGCCCATGGTGTTAAGGATAAGATCCTAGCATGGATGAAGGATTGGCTGACTGGCAAAACACAGAGTGGGGATAAAGGGGTCTTTTTCAGGATGGCAGCTGGTGACTACTGGTGTGCCTCGGGGGTCGGTGGAAGAAGGAACTGAAGGCACTGTTGCTACGTTTAGATTGGATTGGATTGGATTGGATTTGTTTATTGTCACGTGTACCGAGGTACAGTGAAAAGTATTTTTCTGTGAGCAGATCATTAAGTACATGGGAATAAAAGGGAAGAAAAGAAAATACATAATAGGGCAACACAGGTATACATTGTAACTACATAAGCACCGGCATCGGATGAAGCATACAGGGTGTAGTGTTAATGAGGTCAGTCCATAAGAGGGTCATTTAGGAGTCTGGTATCAGCAGGGAAGAAGCTGTTTTTGAGTCTGTTCGTGCGTGTTCTCAGACTTCTGTCTCTCCTGCCCGATGGAAGAAGTTGGAAGAGTGAGTAAGCCAGGTGGGAGGGGTCTTTGATTATGCTGCCCGCTTTCCCCAGGCAGCGGGAGGTGTAGATGGAGTCAATGAATGGGAGGCAGGTTTGTGTGATGGACTGGCCAGTGTTCACGACTCTCTGAAGTTTCTTGCAGTCCTGGGCTGAGCAGTTGCCATACCAGGCTGTGATGCAGCCAGATAGGATGCTTTCTATGGTGCATCTGTAAAAGTTGGTAAGGGTTAATGTGGACATGCCGAATTTCCTTAGTTTCCTGAGGAAGTATAGGCGCTGTTGTGCTTTCCTGGTGGTAGTGTCAACTTCGGTGGACCAGGACAGATTTTTGGAGATGTGCACCCATAGGAATTTGAAATTGCTAACCATCTCCACCTCGGCCCCGTTGATGCTGACAGAGGTGTGTACAGTACTTTGCTTCTGAAGTCAATGACCAGCTCTTTAGTTTTGCTGGCATTGAGGGAGAGATTGTTGCAGATGATACAAAGATATGCAGAGGGACAGGTAGTATTGAGGAAGCAGGGGGACTGCAGAAGGATTTGGACAAGCTAGGAGAGTGGGCAAGTACGTGGCAGATGGAATACAATATGGAAAAGTAAGGGGTTATGCACTTTGGAAGGAGAAATGAGGCATAGACTATTTTCTAAATGGGGAAATGCTTAGGAAATCAGAAGCACAAAGGAACTTGGGAGTCCTTGTTCAAGATTCTCTTACGGTTAATGTGCAGGTTCAGTCGGCAGTTAGGAAGGCAAATGCAATGTTAGCATTCATGTCGAGAGGGCTAGAATACAAGAGCAGGGAAGTACTTTTGAGGCTGTATACAGCTCTGGTCAGGCCCCATTTGGAGTATTGTGAGCAGTTTTGGGCCCCTTATCTAAGGAAGGATGTGCTGACATTGGAAAGGTTTCAGAGGAGATTCACAAGAATGATCCCTGGAATGAAGAACTTGTCATATGAGTAATGGTTGAGGACTCTGTCTGTACTCGTTGGAGTTTAGAAGGATGAGGGGGGATCTTATTGAAACTGACAGGATACGGTGAGGCCTGGATAGAGTGGACATGGAGAGGATGTTTCCACTTGTAGAAAAAACTTGAACCAGAGGACACAATTTCAGACTAAAGGGAAGATCCTTTAAAACAGAGTTGAGGAGGAATTTCTTCAGCCAGAGGGTGGTGAATCTGTGGAACTCTTTGCCGCAGAAGGCTGTGGAGGCCAAATCACTTGTGCCTTTAAGACCAAGCCAAATAGGTTCTTGATTAATACTGGGATCAGGGGTTATGGGGCAAAGGCAGGAGAATGGGGATGAGAAAAATATCAGCCATGATTGAATGGCAGAGCAGACTCGGTGGGCCGAGTAGCCTAATTCTGCTCTTATGTCTTATGGTCTTATTTTAATTTTTCCAATTTAAGGTCATCTGCCAGGTTGGACAACCAGCTTGTGGCCTTGGGTGGTGCTACTGATCTCCAGCCGAGCAGTTGTCTCCGGCGGACAATCGAGAAGACAAAGGCTCAGGCATCTGGCTCTCTCCCCGTAAAGAGTTCAGGCTGTTCCCTCACCCCCACAACCTTGGACACGGGGCTCCACCTAAGTCTAATGAGACATAAGAGGAGACCAGCTCAGCACTAGCTACCTTCTCCTCAGCCATATGTCATTCCACAGGACAGCGGGAATGGCCACAGAGATCTGGCTCAAAGGAGTTGAAACTCCAACACAGGGTCTATAGGACATGAGTGAGCACCAGAGCCCGAGGAGGATCAGGCTTTTATGTTGGATCATTGCTGATATCTGTAGCCCACCTTCCTAGTGAGGAATTGATCGCTGGAGCCACAGAAACCAGTATATAGTTTAGCTATTCTTCCTAGTGAGCAGATGGAAATGCATTTTCAGTTGCAGTAAAGGTGGCTGTCACTGCACTAGCCCTCCCCCGGGTCCATTTCATTAGAGATCTGTCCTTGGGCGGCACAGTGGTTAAGCACTGTTGCTTCACAGCGCCAGGGTCCCAGGTTCGATTCCCACTTGGGTCACTGTCTGTGCGGAGTCTGCACCTTCTCCCTGTGACTGTGTGGGTTTCCTCCGGGTGCTCAGGTTTCCTCCCACAAGTCCTGATAGAAGTGCTGTTAGGTGAATTGGACCTTCTGAATTCTCAATCTGCGCACCCGAACAGGCACTGGAATGTCCCCCCCCCCCCCCCCCCCCCCCCAACGCTACCGTCGTCCAATTGGTTGGGAATCTAACAATCGGGATGCTAATGCCATGGCTGAATTGAAGAACCATGCTTCGATAACAAATAGATTCACAATCTGGGACATGCTTTTCTCACTGAGTGCAGATCCGTTTGGATAAAATTATACCTATGTTGGAGTACTTTTATCTCTCACACAAAGGTATTGCACTCAGGATCAAAGTTTAAATTATATAAAAATGTATTCTAATATCTCTCAACATTTTAACATTTGTCTTTCTAGAAATAAGAAAACTAACAGCTAAGAGGAGAAATGTGGAGGGGAGGCTTGAGCGGCCGGGCCTTATACAGGATTATGCAAATTATGGTTCACAGGTTTATGCACCGATCGCTCGAATTGGCCAGTTTCCAGATCAGAATTCAGAGCGTTTTATTGTGAAAAGTCGTTTTCTATCGACATTTAATGGTAAATTAATGTTACAGAAACTACAGACTGTGAATAATGTGTAATCTATTTTGGACTACTTTGTCATCTGAATATCCAGCAGGCTATCCTCAACAGTGTACAGTAATTTACAACATTTTTCATGTTTGTTTATTGGATGTGGCCAATGCTGGCTAGACCAGCATTCATTGCTCATCCCTAACTGCGCTTGAGAAGGTGGTTGTGAGTCACTTTCTTGAATCACTGTAGTCCATGTGATACAGAAACGCCTACTATGATGTTAGGAGTTCCAGGATTTTGATCCAGCCAGCGACCCTGTTGACGCTTTGCCTGCTACTCTGTGTTGCTTCCAGTTGCTATGAGCTGCTCCCCAAACACACTTTTGCCCAACTCGCCTCCCCGACAGACATACTTAGAAGCCTCTCTCCTCAGCCCCCTTCCATCTCCATTCACTCACTCGCAGCTTCACTTTATAACACACCCCCCACCACATACTCATACAGCAGCCCTTCTTCCCAAACTCCCTTCCTCCACTCATTCAGCAGCCAATCTTTCCCCCACACCACCCACCTGCTGAACAACTTTCAGAGACTGTTACTGACTGAGTCTAGCGTGCTGGTCAGTCTTCCAGCTCCTCGTGGTTGAGCAGATTTGTCTGCAATTGGGCACGGGGGGGCCAGCAGGAAGAACAGTCGGTAGCTTTCAACACCCACCACCCTTTGATTAGGCATGGAATGTTTTTGAATGAGGGCCCACGTCCACTCTGGGAGCCCAGAGCAACCACGTCAGGGTGCATACTAGCAACTGCAGGATGAAGCCCTTAAGTGGGCCTTAATTGTCCACATAAGGACTTCAATTGGTGGCAACTGGGAAGGTTGTCCAAGCAGCTTCCTGTCATCGACTTAATTGGGGTTGAGATGGGAAATGCCAAATTAAATGGCCCCTCCTGTCACCAAACTCGCCACAGGGGAGGGCAGAAGATTCAACCCTTTGCTCTATTCCATAGAAATGAAAGGGACAAAGTTACAAAATAGTGTGCAGATATAAGCTCCTCTTAAAAAAAATTGAATGGTATTTTCACTCAAAACAGATGCTTTTAGCTCCTTCGGGCCTTTACTGTACATTTCAAATTTCTTTTAGGTTTACTAGAGTTAGAGGAAGCTTTACCAGATTTTGTTACTCAACCACGTATACGAATTCAGAGACCAATAAATACAACAAAGGATGGCCTCTTGAAATACGCTGCCCGACGAGAGATGGAACTGGCTAAAATTCACAAGGTATATGTTCGTGGACAGGTGTTAGTTTGAGAGTTTGTTGGTTTGGCTTTTGAATTTTGTTTCAGGGCTAAATCGCTGGCTTTGAAGGCAGGCCAGCAGCATGGTTCAATTCCCGTAACAGCCTTCCCGCACAGGCGCTGGAATGTGGCGACTAGGGGCTTTTCGCAGTAACTTCATTTGAAGCCTACTTGTGACAATAAGCGATTTTCATTTCATTTTACATTTCAAATTCACAGGAAAATATGAATAAAATAATTATTAATACTGTGGAGAATTCTCCATTTGGGAGACAATGTTCTCCCACCGGAGCTGAATTGCACCCGATTTGGAGTGCAAATCAGGAAGCAATTCCCAATCCTTAGCGGGATCAGGGATGTGAGGAGCAGATTACCTACTAGTGGGATCTTGGGGAGTGGGGGGTGAGAGCCTAGAGGGCCGCAATATAAGTGTTGGGAACCTGTGAGGTGGCTAGGTGAAAGATCTTTGTGGAAGTGTAAAGGGTGTGTGAAGGGAGTCAGTGGGAGACATGAGGAAGCAGACTTACCTTGGCTGCACAAAGAATGTCACTCATCTTGTGGCACCATTGCTCCATCTTCTTCTGTAGTGAACTGACACACACAAAGGCTGTCACTGCCTCCCTGGCGGGGCTGGTGACACTGATGGATGGATGTCTGCAGGAATAGGACATCTTGCCTCTGCTCCACAACGTCCGGGAGCTTGGTCAGGGCTCCCTCGGGGAATCTTGCTGCTGGCTTCTTGGTAACCATCCCCCCGACTGGCTCTGGAACAAGTGGTGGGGAGGGATTTATAAGGAGTGCCCCACTGATCGCAGAGATTAAATTGACCAAGGGTGAGTGAATCACTGGCAGGCCGCCAGGAGTGTGACGTGATTCACATGGTTAAAAAATTAATTGTTTTCTGTGAAATTTCCTGCTGGCGGGAATTGCATTGGTTTTCTCACCGGTATCAACACTTTGAGAAAATATGGTGAGATTCTGCCCGTTGTTACTGCAATTTGTTTTCCATGACATAATATTATTCTCATATGACCTTTAATAATCCATCCTTCCAAATCAATAAAAGCAAAATACTGTGGATGCTGGAGATCTGAAATAAAAACAGAAAGTGTGGGGAAAACTCAGCAGGTCTGGAAGCATCTATGGAGAGATAAACGGAGTTAATATTTTGAGTCCAATATGATTCTTCTACGGAACCTTCCAAATCATTTGGGTGTACTGCCTGAATGATGATTTTGTCTTTCTGACTTGGCCCCCAATGGCTTCTCTTGTCTGATGACAGCAGTTTCACCAATTCCTCTTCATGCTTTTGTAACTCACATGTTTATGACCATTCTCTTCTCTATTTTTAAATCAATCTCAAGGTACTTTTTACTTATTAACTTTTAGGTGTTCTCAAGAATTTTTAATAGTTCTGCTTCAATTTTCATTTTGGATTTTCATCCAGCATATCAGGGCTGCATTTTATGGTGTACCATGATCCTCACCCCCAGCTAAAAGGTCAGTGTGAGGATGCCAGCCAATGATGCCCATGGCTGTCTCACACCAATTTAACATTGGGAACAGCATTGATTGGGAATAAAACAAGACTTCAGCCTCTTTGTTGGGAGGAATCCCCATCTTGGAGAGCTGCCAGCCAGTTGGATGGCCAGCAGTTCTGTAATCCCAGCAGAGCAGTCGTGTGCATTCTGTTGTCTTGTCCTTGCAATGATTCATACAGAACTGCTGATGATTTACTCAGAATGATGATTTATTAGAATGATGATTTATTCGTTAACATGTGGAAGGATAACATACAGAATGCTATACAGACTAGGTTGCTCTGGAGCTACCCGATGTGCAACTGTCCTTGTGTATGCCTTGTTATAACTGACGATAGCCAGATGTCACTTGACTGATGTCTAACGCCACCTGCTGGTGGGAGGTCACATTGCTGAGTGTATACAATATTATTCACAGGCATATCGCCTCATTCCCCCTTCTTTTGGAGAAGATGACCTTTATACACAAACATGATTAATAACTTTACACATGTGATTTATGTATAAACATATTTAACTAATGCATCCATGGACATTGATATGCCTGCTAGGTGTGTTGACCTTGTGCAAAGCTCATTGTGCCTCCCTCACGGGATCACCCACCCCGCTGGTCGTCTGGGCTCTTGTCAGCTTTCTTGAAGACTGGATTCCGTGCCGGTCTTTTATGTTTTAGCCTATTTAGGCGATGCATCGTGAAACCTGGTATTTCTGTAGGCCATCTTCAGCTCCTTCCATTTCTTTGATCGATACTGTTGGCTGCTGCGATGCTCTGTGCTGTCGCGATGCTCTCTGCTGCTGCTCTGTTGCGTGGTCTCCAGCCTGTCAGTCACATTGTCGATATCTCCTTTCTTGGTGTCCTTGGTGGGACACACGAGTATCCCCCATTCTCCTCTCTTGTTTTTGGTGCCAATTTGCAATCGCTCCTTTTATCTTTTTTGCGAGCTATCTTTTGAGTGCATTTCGTCTTTGGTTTGGCTATGGTAGCACCCATCTTGTCGCTGGCCTGTGCCATGGAATCAATGTGTTGTTGGTCATCTGTAGAGATATCTCGTGTCAGCATGTTTCAGAGGGACTGTTCGGTGGTAGTTAAGTCAGCACCTTCAGTGACCAGCTGCAGAGCCTCATCCTCTGGTATCTGGGATGGATTACCCTCTGATGTCTGGATTGTCCCACATTCTGGTTCTGGGTAGGATTAGCATAGTCAGCACTGGGCGCTGCGCCTTCATCTTGTGCTTGAGCCCCAAGTGATGGCTCCTCGTTACTCAATATTACTATACAAGCTTCATCTTTTTCAGATAGCCCAGGTGGGGACTCATTCTTATCGTATGATAGTATGTATGTATCCTCCAACGCCATGGAACTGCATCCTGATTCATCATCAACTATCTTTGTGGCGCTGCATACAGATGCAGGCCATGGTTCATCCCTATAATGGATAATGATGTATGTATCACCTGTCGTTGTGGAACTGCATATGGATACCGTCATTTTCTCTTCGAACTCCCCCTGTGGTGGAATGGCCTTGTGTTTCGGGAAGTCTACTTCGTCATGGGGCTTTGATGGTTCCCCCTATGCTTCTGGAGCTAGATTCTCCAGAATTGGTACAATATTGTCTGTTTTCAGTTGTTTCGGAGCTACATCAGTTTCGCCTGAGGTGTCTGCTGCTGCAGTCTTGCTGTCCATTTCTACGTGCACCATCTCAGAGTATTCGCACTGCTCGAGGTCCGGCACAGGCTGGGCGTCCCTTGTGATCACCTCATCATTCCCGCCATTCCCAAAGTAGCGCTGCACAGACTCCCTCACTGAGTGTGCCATCTCTCCTGCGAAACATCTTTACTAGCGTTTTATATTCGTCCAACTCCGGTTCATCATCCAGACCTTTGCTTACTTCATTGTCTGGATAGACTTCATAAGATTCATCAATGTACTCATCTTCGGAGTCTGTGTCATCAGCAAAAACTTCTCCTGTAAAATATGACATTGCACATGGAATTGTGTGTTCACACAGGATTCGACTAATTTCAAAGTCAGCAGAAAGTCTTACTGCAGAATTTTTATTTAATATTGCATGCTGCGGAGCTTCTGGAGAACTGAAGAAATTGAAAAATGAGTCATTGGTACAGTTTTCGTAACTTTTGCGAGTGCTCCAACCGTTGTGCTTCAATTTGATTTTAATGGCCTTCAAAGTGACAGTTTTTCCTGTTTTCCATCCGATCTAGCACCCTGTGCATCCCGTGATTTCTGGTTCATCACAAAGTGAGAATTCCCACTTGTCAGGCCGCGATTCCAGCCGGTACGCTTTAGTAATTACCTTGTTTGTAAATATTCATTTGGCTCAAACTTAAACTCCAGATTGAAGCATATTGGCTGTTCACGCTCTAAACATTTAACCTTCACATCTTGTAGATGCTTTAATATGGGCACATCATGCTCCTGTATCATGACACTGAGTATATACACCTTCTTGAAGACTGTTAACCAGAAGTCTGGAATTCCCTTTGGCTCTTCCAGCTCCTCATTGGATATGTCATCTTTCCCTGGACCTTCTCTTGCTTCTCATTGAGTGAGTGTACCAGCATATCTCATTGCAAATCGCAGTAACCGTCTGGCCACTCGGTGTCTGGACCATACAGCCGCTCGCGACTATTCAGAAGGGTTTCGTCACATGTTTCTGTTGGACCACCTTTGGCCCTTTTCTGAAATTCGATCAAAAAAGAACTGCTCTTCTAGAGGCATTTCCTCCATTCCATTAACTGCTCTAATTTGGTCCATTGAAGGACTTGAAAAACATTGTTTCCTGAAATGATTCATTCGGCCGCACTTAGAGCATACATTTCCATATCCTGGACATTACCAAAATGTGGGCCATGTTGGTTGCCACATTTCTGGCACAAGATGGCTGCTCCTGTCGTCTGCTTAAAATGGCTGCCCGCACTGAGACCACGTTTCTTATTGAACTGCATCACAGTGCTGATGGTGCGGGCATCTTCCTCCATGATGGTGGCAAAATGTTTTGAGCTGAATATGCTGATTTGCTGTGCAGCCAACTCACTCAAGGCAAATCTTAATTGCTTTATCCAATATCAAATCTTCTTCCCACACTAATCTCTCACTGAGCTTGTCATTTGAAATTCCAAATACTATTTAGTTGCGGATCATTGAAGATTTCAGATTACTGAAATCCTTCAGCCTCAAGTCAGTGACGAAACTGTCGAAAGATTCACCAGGTTTCTGTGTACGGAAAATCTATCTCTCAAATGTCTCATTATTTTTGAGAGAGCAATGCCGATCGAAGTACTCTACCACTTGATCGTATCTCTTGCTTTCCTCTTCGCAATCAAAACAACTGTGTTGTAGATTTTGATAGCTTGTGGACCTGCCACCGTGAGCAGCAACACAATATGCCTCTCGTCAGGCTGTGCCTGCAGGCCAACGGTTGAAACATAGAGCTTAAACTGCTGTTTGAAAACTTGCCAGTTTTCGTCTACATTACCCAATACTTGAGCTGATGGGGTGCATTTAAACCCTTCATCTCGAGCTTCACCGTCTTTTATTTTGTTGAGTCGACACGGTCCATAGTTTACCAGGTTGATTGAATCGTCTTTTTTCTGTTTTTGCTGTATCCTTAAATGTTCAACACATTTGGTACCACATTGTGTTCTGTTGTCTTGTCCTTGCAATAATTCATACTGAACCTGCTGATGACTTACTTAGAATGATTTTATTAGTTAACACGTGGAAGGATAACCTACAGAATGCTATACAGACAAGGTTGCTCTGGAACTACCCAATGTACGACTCTCCTAGTCTACTCCTTACTACCAACTATTGATAGCCGGATGTCACCTGACTGATGTCTGACGCCACCTGCTGGTAGGAGGTCGCATGTATGCAATATTATTCACAGGCTTTTCACCACAATGGCCACTACTGCCATTACAGGCAACCCCACAATGCCAAGGAGTGCAGATATGTATGGTGTTTGGTAACACAATGAAGGGGTGGTATCAAGAGGCTAGATGTGGGTTAAAGGGAGAGAGAACCTGGGTGTGGGGGAGGGGGAGGGACGTTGCCTTCAATGGGCTCAGGGGGCCAAGAAAGGAGGATTGAACGCCCCCCCCCATTGTCAGACATTGGCTTGAGCTGAAGCTGTCAGGCTTCCTGTGCGGTGTGGGTATTCCCCCAATCACAGTGGGGGTAGGATGAGACTCTTAAGTCACCATTAATTGGCCAGTTTAAGGCCTCTGGGCTGCCCAAAGCCTTCCCCGCCATCTTTAACATTTCTGACAGGTTGGGGCAGATGAGTAGGTGGCAGGAAGGCACAATGCTAAATTTTATGTGCCTGCTGCCTTCACACCTGCTGGCGGGGTATTAATGAAATGTAGCCATTAATTAATTTCTCCTGAACATGGTAGGCCTGTTATGTAACATTAGATTTTTTTTAATGATTAATTTTCAAGAGCTAATTACAAACTCTATATGTGCAAGTGTCTATTTTTCTGATTCAGTTTCACTTCCATCAGGTGTCCTTGGTTTGTTTTGGCAGTTTACAGTACGAACACATGTTTGCATGTATACCATATACACATCTTTATCTCTGAATTTAAGCATTGTTTTTCTGTCAACAATATTCCTATTGACATCTCATTGAAGCTGTTGCAATTATAATGCCTACTTTTCTTTTGCAGGTACATACATTTCAATTGGCAAGAGTTTTAAACCCTTTCCCATGTAGTTTCAATACTGACCTAGCCAACAGTCCATTTTCCAGCCTCCATAAGCTTGAACTCATTCAAAACTATGCTACTTCTATTCTAACCAAACAAACCAAATTTTTCCCATGGAGGTGGGACACAGGTTTGTTTTCCGGTCACAAATCAGCC
Source organism: Scyliorhinus torazame (assembly GCF_047496885.1). NCBI lineage: Eukaryota > Metazoa > Chordata > Chondrichthyes > Carcharhiniformes > Scyliorhinidae > Scyliorhinus > Scyliorhinus torazame. The sequence continues at coordinate 60,068,040 of NC_092714.1, read as the reverse complement.
TCCAGTGACAAGGGATTAAAGTTAAAAATGTTGCAGCACTAGCCCCTTAATTGGTATGACCTGTTCATTTAGAGCCACTGGGGGCAGGACTGGAAGTTGATCAGATTAAATGGATGACTCAATTAGGCACACCATGGCAGCCATCACTGAGGCTGCTGATTGTCCATGGGAAGAAATTTGTTGATTGTCCCAAAGCCTTTCAGGGCACCAGTGGGATATTATAGGGGGGCTGAAGGCCTAGTACCTGGGGCAGAGCCATTTGCTTCAACAATGGCAACCTTGATCAAGCATTAGAGATTGTGTGAGAAAGGAGGGAGGTCCTCTTCCCCGAGGATGGCTAAGGAGGCCACCTTGTTGCGAAGCAGGGGCACCTCTCTGGTCAGCATCATCTCCTGCCCCTCTTCTTCCTCCTCCCTTCAAGCCTCTGGTTCCTTCTCCACGGATGAGCTGTCCCCTTCCAGGAGAAAAGGTGGGTTAGATGTGGGTTAAAGAGAGAGGTAACCTGGGGGTGGAGGAGGGACATTGCTGTCAATGGGCCCAGGGGGCCAGGAAAGGAGGATTGACCCCCCCCCGAGCAACTTGCAGCCTTGTGCGATGTCAAGTTCATATCAAGTTCCGCTATCTGCTCTTTCAAAATTAATCTCTTCAAGGAATATTTCTTGTCCCCTTCTAACAAGCAAATTTCTTCCCATGGACAATCAGCAACCTCAGTGATGGCTGCCATGGTGTGCCTAATTGAGTCATCCACTTAATCTGATCAACTTCCATTCCTGCCCTCAGTGGCTCTAAATGAACAGGTCATACCAATTTACTTGACCTCACTGGGGAGCAGAGAGGGTTAGATGTCCTGCCTTCCCCCAGGTGACCATTGGAAGTACCAGGAATGGTATCCTGAAATTGACACGCCCCCTCCCTCATTGAGTAGGATTTTGACCAAGGCTATCACATCACTGAGCATGGTTTCACACATTTCCTCCTCCCACTGAGAAAACTTTCCTAATCCATGGGAAAGGATTTTGGCACCAGTAAACAGGAATTCATGCCCCCATCACCCTGAGCATTACCCGAGCAGAGGCTTTTTTCCCTTCTCACCAAATTGGACCTACCTCCTCCACTCTGAGCAGCATTTCTGCCCAACGCCCCTCCAAAAGATTGTTTCCACTTCTCCTTCATCTTCCTCCTCTCTTCTCCCTCCGTCTCTTCATTCCCCTCTCAAATACTGTCACTTTCATTGGTCAAGTTGTTTTGAAAATATTAGCAGTGCTACAGAACTTTTATTAAAGAAATATGTTTTACATTCAGAAAGCGAAATACCTTATGATTCACTGATGTTTAATGTAGATTATTAAAGAATTGAGGATAATACTGTAAATTTACAGATTTTGTATGCATAAAATTCAGGCCATACGGGAAGCAAAATTTAAAGGAGAAAAGCCAGAAAAGCCACTCCGTTTTCTGTTCAAGATTGTAAAAGCTGTTCGTCGTCCTCCAACACCCACAGTTGAGCCACCACCTGCGGTAAGAGAAAAAAATTCAAAATACTATCCTTTACTTTCCTATACTGTTATTTTCAAAATGAAGAATTAAGAAAAATAAAATGTACTTGCGCTGATCAACGTAAAGCTGACCCAGAAGGGCAAATCGTGATGGCAACAGAAAGGTTCTCAAATGAAAGGAAGATGCAACTTTTTCCAGTTTTACCATATATCGCTTACATTGGTCGAGTGACCTGGTGATTTTACTCAATTTGGCAGCTCAGTAGATTTAAGTAATTTCAATTGATTGGACACTGGCAAGAGTGACCCTCGGCATTTGGCAAAATACACCAGTGTGCTGACCATTGTCCACCGATGTCATGGCATGGAAAACGAGATTAAAAATTATGCTGATAGTATCCTGGGTTAGATGATAAAGGTCTCCTTAAACTGTAGGAAACTGAGGCATTCATCTGGATAATTTGTAAGTGTGGATGCCAGAGTTGCATTACAAGTTATATAAGTGACAGCGTAGTGTACAGCCTGGAAGAGGCTTCATGCAATATGTTCATATCAAGTTCATCTACTGCTCTTTCAAAATTAATTGTTTAGCCATCTATTACTGAACAGATAAATATGCTAAGTTTTTATTTGACGCTATTGTACAATGTAATTTCTAAGCTGGTTGTAACTCCCCTATCTTTCTTTCTCCATTACTATTCTTCAAAGAACTGCACCTTTCATTCATTAAATTTGAATTTACCAGGATTGTATTATTGAAATAATGTGAGAAACTATTCAAAGAAATTTAGGAAGCACTGCTAATTGAGCCCTGAATCTCTATTACAAAGAAGAACAAAGAAAATTACAGCACAGGAACAGGCCCTTCGGCCCTCCCAGCCTGCGCCAATCCAGATCCTTTATCTAAACCTGTCGCCTATTTTCCAAGGATCTAAAAGAACAAAGAAAATTACAGAGTAATTGGGGGCTGGTTTAGCACAGTGGGCTAAACAGCTGGCTTGTAATACAGAACAAGGCCAGCAGTGCGGGTTCAATTCCCGTACTGGCCTCCCCGAACAGGCGCCGGAATGTGGAGACTAGGGGCTTTTCACAGTAACTTCATTGAAGCCTACTTGTGACAAGCGATTATTATTATTAATATCTTTTAAATGCTGGACAGGTGTGGCAATTTGACGGTATTGCACTCGAAGGTGGAGCTGTGTACATAGTTACGTGGCATAATGTTGCATGACAGGGCCACCTTCAGGAAAAGAGTAGTAATTCACCTTTGTATCCATGCAGCAATTTTTTAAAGGTTATTTAAGAAACCTGAGGAACCATTTTTAAAAAACAAAATGCATACCCTTGGAAATCAATTTAAAAGTTAAAAACCAATGGGCATGACAGTATCAGTCTTGGCCAAATGCGCAGTTGAGAGAGGTGGACATATGAACCCCACTAAGCAAAATAAGAACTCAAAAAAGGTTTTGGAAAGGTAAACTGAAGTTGTAGGGAAGATAAAATAACGTCTTGTGAACAAGAAACTGAAACATCTGATGAGTAAGCTGAAGCCCCTGAGCATGTTCAGAAGAGGTGAAGGGGACTTCCGGTTGCGGCTATGCGGAGCTAAGCCGCACGATTCGGCAGCTCCCGCTATCATTGACTTTCGGGCTCTTTAGAGGAGCCCCAACGGGAACTTTTTTGACGACGATCCGTGGAGAAGGGAAGAGCATGGTCCCCCTTCACCTTTTATGGACGGGACCAGAAGTGAAACGGCCAAAAAAACGGCATTGGAGCAGCAGGAGAAGTGAGGGAAAAAAAGCAAAATGGCGGAGGCCGGGGACAAAGCGGAATGCGGGCCGGAGCTGCAGGAGTTCATCAAACGCTGCTTCGAGGAGCTGCGGAAGGAGATGCTGGCGCCTATGTTGTCGGCGATTGAAGGACTAGGGATGACCCAGAAGGCCCACGAGGTAAAGATTCTGGAGGTGCAGAAAAAACTCAGTGAGAATGAGGATGAGATCTTAGGCCTGGCGGTGAGAGTGGAGGAGCACGAGGCGCTGCACAAGAGGTGGGCGGGAAGATTCGAAGACCTGGAGAACAGGTCGAGGAGAAAGAACTTGCGGATCCTGGGTCTCCCTGAAGGAGTGATGGGGGCCGATGCCGGGGCATATGCGAGCACGGTGCTCGAGACGATGATGGGCGCGGAGGCCCCTTCGAGGCCTCTGGAGCTGGATGGGGTACACTGGGTGCTGGCGAGGAGGCCCAAGGCTAACGAGCCGCTAAGGGCGATTGTGGTGAGGTTTCACCGTTTCACGGACAGGGAGAGGGTCTTGAAATGGGCCAAGAAGGAGCGGAGCAGCAGATGGGACAATGCGGAGATAAGAATATACCCGGACTGGAGCACGGAGGTTGCAAAGAGGAGAGCGGGTTTCAACCGGGCCAAGGCGGTATTGCACCGGAAAGGAGTGAGATTTGGAATGCTGCAGCCAGCGCGATTGTGGGTCACATACAAGGATCAGCACCATTATTTCGGAACGCCTGAAGAGGCGTGGACCTTTATTCAAACCGAAAGGTTGGACTCAAACTGAGGGTTTGTGAGGGTGGGGGGGATGTTTGATGTTTGATGGTTGTTGTATATAGGGTGTTAAGCACGCGCAGGAAATGTTACATGGGCTGGGGGAGAGAGGGGGATTGCGATGGGGGAAAAGAGACAAGGCCGCGACAGGAGCTGCGCCAGAGGGGGCTGGTTAGGCTTTGGAAAGCGCGGGGGGTTTTCCCGCGCTAGGGAAGAAAGGCGGGAGGGGGAATGGAGGAACGCACTGATTGGGAGATTCCCACACGGCGGGGGAAGCCAGGGTCAGCAGGTGTCAGCTGACTTACGGAAGTGATATGGGGGGAGCAAAAAAGCTAGACACGGGTCTAGCGGAGGGGGGGAGGGGGGGGGGAAGGGTTGCTGCTGCACTGGCCGAAGGGGAATGGGACACAGAAGAGGTGGTCAGGACGGGGGTCTCCCGGCTGGGGGAGCGGAGGGTGAGGGTGGCGCGGACACAGGACTGGCCTAGAAAAGGAGTCATGCTCCAAGAGACACATTTGAAGGTGGCGGATCAGGTTAGGTTAAGAAAGGGGTGGGAGGGACAGGTATTCCATTCGGGGCTAGACGCGAAGAATAGAGGGGTGGCAATATTGGTGGGGAAGCGGGTGTCGTTTGAGGCCAAGAATATCGTAGTGGACAACGGAGGGCGATATGTGATGGTGAGCGGTAAGTTGCAGGGGACGTGGGTGGTATTGGTAAATGTATACGCCCCGAACTGGGATGATGCCGGATTCATGAAGCGCATGTTGGGGCGCATTCCGGACCTGGAGGTAGGTGGCCTGATAATGGGTGGGGATTTCAATATGGTGTTGGACTCAGCACTGGATCGCTCCAGATCGAGGACTGGAAAGAGGCCGGCGGCGGCCAAGGTGCTTAGGGGGTTTATGGATCAGATGGGGGGAGTGGACCCGTGGAGGTTTGCCAGGCCGCAGGCCAGGGAATTTTCTTTTTTCTCCCATGTCCACAAAGCCTACTCCCGGATAGATTTTTTTGTTCTGGGCAGGGCACTGATCCCAAAAGTGCAGGGAACGGAGTATTCGGCCATAGCCGTTTCAGATCACGCCCCGCACTGGGTAGAACTGGAGTTGGGAGAGGAGAGGGACCAACACCCGCTGTGGCGGTTGGATGTGGGACTGCTGGCCGATGAGGTGTGTGTGAGAGGGTGAGGGGGTGCATCGAAAGGTACTTGGAAGTTAACGACAACGGGGAGGTGCGGGTGGGGGTGGTATGGGAGGTGCTAAAGGCGGTGATCAGGGGAGAGCTAATCTCCATTAGGGCTCATAGGGAGAAGATAGAGGACATGGAAAGGGAGAGGTTAGTGGGGGCGATTTTAAGAGTGGACAGGAGATACGCAGAGGCCCCTGAGGAGGGATTACTTGGGGAAAGGCGACGTCTCCAGACGGAGTTTGATCTGTTGACCACAGGGAAGGCAGAGGCACAGTGGAGGAAGGCGCAGGGGGTGACCTACGAGTATGGGGAGAAGGCGAGTCGGATGCTGGCGCACCAGCTCCGTAAGAGGATGGCAGCGAGGGAAATAGGGGGAGTCAAGGATGGAAGGGGAGCCACAGTGCGGAGTGTGACGAAAATAAATGAGGCATTCAAGGCCTTCTATGAGGAGCTGTACAGATCCCAGCCCCCAGCGGGGGAAGAGGGGATGAGACGATTCCTAGACCAATTGAGATTCCCGAGGGTGGAGGAGCAAGAGGTGGCTGGTTTGGGGGCACCAATTGGGTTGGAGGAGCTGAGCAAGGGTTTGGGGAGTATGCAGGCAGGGAAGGCCCCGGGACCGGATGGGTTCCCGGTGGAGTTCTACAGGAAGTACGTAGACCTGTTGGCCCCGCTACTAGTGAGGACCTTTAATGAGGCAAGGGAGGAAGGGACCATGCCCCCGACAATGTCGGAGGCGACGATTTCTTTGATCCTAAAGCGGGACAAGGACCCACTGCAATGTGGATTGTACAGACCGATCTGGCTCCTCAACATGGTTGGTAAGTTGCTGGCAAAAGTGCTGGCAAGAGAATTGAGGACTGTGTCCCGGGGGTGATCCACGAGGACCAGACGGGATTTGTAAAGGGCAGGCAACTAAACACCAATGTGCGGCGGCTCTTAAACGTGATAATGATGCCATCGGTGCAGGGAGAGGCGGAGATAGTGGCAGCTATGGACGCGGAGAAGGCTTTTGACCGAGTAGAGTGGGAGTACCTCTGGGAAGTGCTGCGTAGGTTTGGGAGAGGGTTTATTAGTTGGGTTAAGCTCCTTTACAGAGCCCCGGTGGCGAGTGTGGTGATGAATCGGCGGAGGTCGGAGTAGTTTCGACTGTACCGTTGGACGAGGCAGGGGTGCCCCCTGTCCCCCCTGTTGTTTGCATTGGCGATTGAACCCTTAGCCATATCATTGAGGGAGTCTAGGAAATGGAGGGGGGTGGTCCGAGGGGGAGAAGAGCATCGAGTGTCACTTTATGCGGATGACCTGTTGCTGTATGTGCCGGATCCAGTGGAGGGGATGGTGGAGGTCATGCAGACTTTAAGGGAGTTTGGGGATTTTTCGGGCTATAAGCTCAATGTAGGGAAGAGTGAGCTTTTTGTAGTACAGGCGGGGGACCAAGAAAGGGGGTTAGGCGAGCTACCGCTGAGGAGGGCGGAGGGGAGCTTTCGGTACCTGGGGATCCAGATAGCCAGGAGTTGGGGGGCCCTACATAAACTGAATCTGACGAGGTTGGTGGAGAAGATGGAGGAGGACTTCAAAAGATGGGACATGTTACCGCTCTCGCTAGCGGGTAGAGTGCAGTCGGTCAAAATGGTGGTCCTTCCGAGTGTTTCAGTGCCTTCCCATCATGATCACCAAGGCCTTTTTTAAGAGAGTAGGCAGGAGTATTATGGGGTTTGTGTGGGCGAATAGGACCCCGAGGGTAAGGAGAGGATTTCTGGAACGCAGTAGGGACCGAGGAAGGTTGGCGCTGCTGAACCTAGGGAGCTACTACTGGGCAGCAAATGTGGCAATGATCCGTATAGATAGATTATGAGAGTAAACTTGCTCAGAATATAAAAACAGATAGTAAAAGTTTCTACAAATACATAAAACAAAAAAGAGTGGCTAAGGTAAATATTTGTCCTTTAGAGGATGAGAGGGGAGATTTAATAATGGGAGATGAGGAAATGGCTGAGGAACTGAACAGGTATTTTGCGTCGGTCTTCACAGTGGAAGACACAAATAACATGCCAGTGACTGATGGAAATGAGGCTATGACAGGTGAGGACCTTGAGAGGATTGTTATCACCAAGGAGGTAGTGATGGGCAAGCTAATGGGGCTAAAGGTAGACAAGTCTCCTGGACCTGATGGAATGCATCCCAGAGTGCTAAAAGAGATGGCTAGGGAAATTGCAAATGCACTAGTGATAATTTACCAAAATTCACTAGACTCTGGGGTGATCCCGGCGGATTGGAAATTAGCAAACGTGACACCACTGTTTAAAAAAGGAGGTAGGCAGAAAGCGGGTAATTATAGGCCAGTGAGCTTAACTTCGGTAGTAGGGAAGATGCTGGAATCTATCATCAAGGAAGAAATAGCGAGGCATCTGGATGGAAATTGTCCCACTGGGCAGACGCAGCATGGGTTCATAAAGGGCAGGTCATGCCTAACTAATTTAGTGGAATTTTTTGAGGACATTAACAGTGCGGTAGATAACGGGGAGCCAATGGATGTGGTATATCTGGATTTCCAGAAAGCCTCTGACAAGGTGCCACACAAAAAGTTGCTGCATAAGATAAAGATGTATGGCATTAAGGGGAAAGTAGTAGCATGGATAGAGGATTGGTTAATTAATAGAAAGCAAAGAGTGGGGATTAATGGGTGTTTCTCTGGTTGGCAATCAGTAGCTGGTGGTGTCCCTCGGGGATCAGTGTTGGGCCCACAACTGTTCACAATTTACATAGATGATTTGGAGTTGGGGACCAAGGGCAATGTGTCCAAGTTTGCAGACGACACCTAAGATAAGTGGTAAAGCAAAAAGTACAGAGGATACTGGAAGTCTGCAGAGGGATTTGGATAGGCTAAGTGAATGGGCTAGGGTCTGGCAGATGGAATACAATGTTGACAAATGTGAGGTTATCCATTTTGGTAGGAATAACAGCAAGAGGGATTATTATTTAAGTGATAAAATATTAAAACATGCTGCTGTGCAGAGAGACCTGGGCGTGCTAGTGCATGAGTCGCAAAAAGTTGGTTTACAGGTGCAACAGGTGATTAAGAAGGCAAATAGAATTTTGTCCTTCATTGCTAGAGGGATGGAGTTTAAGACTAGGGAGGTTCTGCTGCAATTGTATAAGGTGTTAGTGAGGCCACACCTGGAGTATTGTGTTCAGTTTTGGTCTCCTTACTTGAGAAAGGATGTACTGGCACTGGAGGGTGTGCAGAGGAGATTCACTAGGTTAATCCCAGAGCTGAAGGGGTTGGATTACGAGGAGAGGTTGAGTTGACTGGGACTGTACTCGTTGGAATTTAGAAGGATGAGGGGGATCTTATAGAAACATATAAGATTATGAAGGGAATAGACAGGATAGATGCGGGCAGGTTGTTTCCACTGACGGGTGAAAGCAGAACTAGGGGGCATAGCCTCAAAATAAGAGGAAGTAGATTTAGGACTGAGTTTAGGAGAAACTTCTTCACCCAAAGGGTTGTGAATCTATGGAATTCCTTGCCCAGTGAAGCAGTAGAGGCTCCTTCATTAAATGTTTTTAAGATAAAGATAGATAGTTTTTTGAAGAAGAAAAGGAGGGAGAGGAGGCGGCATGGAAGAGGTTGGAGATGGCGTCCTGTAGAGGAACGAGCCTGGGGGCGCTGGTGACGGCACCGCTGCCGCTCTTGCCGTCAAAGTACACCACGAGTCCGATGGTGGCGGCAACGCTAAAGATCTGGGGCCAGTGGAGACGGCACAGGGGTGCAATGGGAGCCTCGGTGTGGTCCCCGATCAGGGATAACCACGTTTTGAGCCGGGAAGGATGGACGGGGGGTTTCAGAGCTGGCATCGGGCGGGGATTAGAAGAATGGGGGACCTGTTCATTGATGGGACGTTTGCGAGCCTGGGGGCACTAGAGGAGAAGTTTGAGATACCCCCGGGAAATGCTTTTCGATACATGCAGGTGAGGGCATTTGTGAGGCGGCAGGTGAGGGAATTCCCGTTGCTCCCGGCACAGGAAATTCAAGACAGGGTGATCTCGGGTGTATGGGTCGGGGAGGGCAAGGTGTTGGCAATATACCAGGAGATGAAAGAAGAGGGGGAAGCTTTGGTAGAGGAGCTGAAGGGTAAATGGGAGGAGGAGCTGGGGGAGGAGATTGAGGAGTGGTTATGGGCTGATGTAGGGTTAATTCCTCCTCCTCGTGTGCCAGGCTCAGCCTGATACAATTTAAGGTGGTTCACAGAGCGCACTTGACGGGGGCGAGGTTGAGTAGGTTTTTTGGGGTAGAGGACAGATGTGGAAGGTTTCTCGGGGAGTCTGGCGAACCATGTCCATATGTTTTAGTCATGCCCGGCACTGGAGGGGTTCTGGAGAGGAGTGGCGGGAACAATATCTCAGGTGGTGAAAGTCCGGGTCAAGCCATGCTGGGGGCTAGCAATATTTGGAGTAGTGGACGAGCCGGGAGTGCAGGAGGCGAAAGAGGCCGGCATTCTGGCCTTTGCGTCCCTAGTAGCCCGGCGAAGGATCTTGCTAATGTGGAAGGAGGTGAAGCCCCCCAGCGTGGAGGCCTGGACAAACGACATGGCTGGGTTCATTAAGCTGGAGAGGATAAAGTTTGCCTTGAGAGGGTCTGCGCAGGGGTTCTATAGGCGGTGGCAACCGTTCCTAGACTATCTCGCGGAGCGTTAGAGGAAGGTCAGTCAGCAGCAGCAGCAACCCAGGGGAGAGTGGGGGAGGGGGGATGTCCTGTGAAGGGGGGGAGGGAGGGAGGGGGGAAGGGGGGTTTGCCTAGGTTTGAGCAAGAGAACACATGAAAGATTTGGGAAACTGGCATGTACGGGAGGGAGCCAGTGTACAAAGCTCTGTAACATATCGTTTTACCATGTATATATCTTGCTATGTGCGTTTTCTTTCTATCTTGTTACAAGGGGGGGGGGGGGTTATTGTTTGTAAGGGTGAAAAATTGTGTTAAAAAACTTTAATAAACATATTTTTTTCTAAAAAGAAGAGGTGAAGGGAAGAAGTCGATTAATGTTCACAATAAATTAACAGCAGCATTGAGAGGATTCTAAATTTAATACTAAAGCATAAACAAATTTGACCCACCCTCTCTCTTGCTGTCTTATTCCCACCTCTAACCCGTTCACACACTCCTCTCCTTTCCCCACCTTTTTTCCAGTCCATTCTCTCTCAATCCTCCCCTTGTCAGAAGGTTGTTGATTTAAGTCCCACTCCAGGACTTGAGCATAAAAATTTAGGCTAACATTCTCCAATGCTAAACTGAGTGAGTGCTTCAAAGGAGAGTAGGGGACGTATATTTGTATCCTGTCCAATATTTATCCATAAGACCATGAGAAATAGGAACTGCAGTAGACTGTTCGCACCCCCCCCCCCCCCCCCAGTCTGCTCCGCTATTAAATAGGATCATGGTTGATCCGACATTTCTCACATCCACTTTCCTGCCCTTTCCCCATAACCCTGATCAAGAATCTATGCACTTCAATCTTAAATATACACAAGGACTCTGTCCCCACGGTTTTCTGTGACAAGGTCTTCCAAAGATTCACAACCCTCAGAGAGGAAATTCCATTTAATCTCAGTCTTAAATGGGCACCCCTTTTATTATGAGATGAGACCCTCTGGTCCTAGACTCTCCCATGAGGGGAAACATCCTCTCAGCATTAATACTTGCCAAACTCCTTAGTATATGTTTCAATTAAATCACCTCTCATTCTTCTAAATTCCAATGACTAGAGTCCCAACCTGTTCAACCTTTGCCAAACTGTGCCGGGGACAGTGCCAGGGCGCATGTCCCTCTCACCCCGAGGGCTATACTTACTCTACACCCCCTGGGGGTTGCCCTTGACTGATTCACGTTTTTCAGGACCTGTTGTATGAATATTCAGTCAGGGGGGCGGTGCAGTCCTAGAGGGCAGGTTCGCTAATGATATTAGAATGTATTAAAATCTGCGGCGGAATTCTTTTTTTAAAAATATGTTTATTCAAAGTTTTTCCAACAAAAATTTTCAACCAATTAACCCCCCCCACCGTAACAGAAAAGAAAAAGGGAAGGAACAGAACATAGCATAAACATATCAATCCAACATCATACAGATCTTCTACATTGGGTTCCTCCCACACATATTGACTCTCCCATATGTTTATGTTTTTCTTTTTTCAAGTGCCCCTAGAAAAACCCTCTTCCCCGCCCACCCATATACACCCCCCTGAAATAGACACCCCCCTCCCCTCCATCCCTGGGTTGTTGCTGCTGCTGACCGATCTCCATCTAGCGCTCCACGAGATAGTCTAGGAACGGTTGCCACCGCCTGTCGAACCTCTGCGCAGACCCTCTCAAGGCAAACTTTATCCTCTCCAACTTGATGAACCCTGCCATGTCGTTTATCCAGGCTTCCACACTGGGGGGCTTTGCGTCTTTCCATAATAGCAAGATCCTCCGCCGGGCTACCAGGGACGCAAAGGCCAGAATACCGGCCTCTTTCGCCTCCTGCACTCCCGGCTCGTCCGCCACCCCAAATAGTGCCAGCCCCCAACTTGGCTTGACCTGGACTTTCACCACCTTAGACATAGTCCTCGCGAAACCCCTCCAGAACCCATCCAGTGTCGGGCACGACCAGAACATATGGGCGTGATTCGCCGGGCTTCCTGAGCACCTCCCACATCTGTCCTCCACCCCCAAGAACCTACTCAGCCTCGCCTCTGTCATATAGCTATGACTGAAACAAGGCTCAGGGAGGGGCAGGACTGGCAGCTCAATGTTCCGGGGTACAGATGCTATAGAAAGGATAGAACAGGAGGTAAGAGAGGAGGGGGAGTGGCGTTTTTGATTCGGGAGAACATCACGGCAGTACTTAGAGGGGATATATCCGAGGGTTCGCCCACTGAGTCTATATGGGTGGAACTGAAAAATAAGAAGGGAGGGATCACCTTGATAGGACTGTACTACAGGCCCCCAAATAGTCAGCAGGAAATTGAGGAGCAAATATGTAAGGAGATTACAGATAGCTGCAAGAATAATAGGGTGGTAATAGTAGGGGACTTCAACTTTCCCAACATTGACTGGGACAGCCATAGCATTAGGGGCTTGGATGGAGGGAAATTTGTTGAGTGTATTCAGGAGGAATTTCTCATTCAGTATGTGGATGGACCGACTAGAGAGGGGGCAAAACTTGACCTCGTCTTGGGAAATAAGGAAGGGCAAGTGACAGAAGTGTTAGTGAGGGATCACTTTGGGACAAGTGACCATAACTCCATTAGTTTTAAGATAGCTATGGAGAATGATAGGTCTGGCCCAAGAGTTAAAATTCTTAATTGGGGCAAGGCCAATTTTGATGGTATCAGAGAGGAACTTTCAGAGGTAGATTGGGGGAGACTGTTGGCAGGCAAAGGGACGGCTGGTAAATGGGAGGCTTTTAAAAATGTGTTAACCAGGGTTCAGGGTAAGCACATTCCCTTTAGAGTGAAGGGCAAGACTGGTAGAAGTAGGGAACCCTGGATGACTCGAGATATTGAGACTCTGGTAAAAAAAAAGAAGGAGGCATATGACGTACATAAACAACTGGGATCAAGTGGATCCCTTGAAGAGTAGAGAGATTGTCGAAATAGAGTTAAGAGGGAAATCAGGAGGGCAAAAAGGGGACATGAAATTGCTTTGGCAAATAATGCAAAGGAGAATCCAAAGAGCTTCTACAGATACATAAAGGGAAAAAGAGTAACTAGGGACAGAGTAGGGCCTCTTAAGGATCAACAAGGACATCTATGTGCAGAGCCACAAGAGTTGGGTGAGATCCTGAATGAATATTTCTCATCGGTATTCACGGTGGAGAAAGGCATGGATGTTAGGAAACTAAGGGAAATAAATAGTGATGTCTTGAGAAGTGTGCATATTACAGAGGAGGAGGTGCTGGAAGTCTTAAAGCGCATCATAAATCCCCGGGACCTGATGAAATGTATCCCAGGATGTTGAGGGAGGCTAGGGAGGAAATTGCGGGTCCCCTAACAGAGATATTTGAATCATCGGCAGCCACAGGTGAGGTGCCTGAAGATTGGAGAGTGGCGAATGTTGTGCCCTTGTTTAAGAAGAGCAGCAGGGAAAAGCCTGGGAACTACAGACCGGTGAGCCTAACGTCTGTAGTAGGTAAGTTGCTAGAAGGTATTCTGAGAGACAGGATCTACAAGCATTTAGAGAGGCAAGGACTGATTCGGGGCAGTCAGCATGGCTTTGTGCGTGGAAAATCATGTCTCACAAATTTGATTGAGTTTTTTGAGGGGGTGACCAAGAAGGTAGATGAGGGCAGTGCAGTAGACGTTGTCTACATGGACTTTAGCAAAGCCTTTGACAAGGTACCGCATGGTATGTTGTTGCAGAAGGTTAAAGCTCACGGGATCCAGGGTGAGGTTGCCAATTGGATTCAAAATTGGCTGGACGACAGAAGACAGAGGGTGGTTGTAGAGGGTTGTTTTTCAAACTAGAGGCCTGTGACCAGTGGTGTGCCTCAGGGATCGGTGCTGGGTCCACTGTTATTTGTGATTTATATTAATGATTTGGATGAGAATTTAGGAGGCATGGTTAGTAAGTTTGCAGATGACACCCAAGATTGGTGGCACAGTGGATAGTGAAGAAGGTTATCTAGGATTGCAACGGGATCTTGATCAATTAGGCCAGTGGGCCGACGAATGGCAGATGGAGTTTAATTTAGATAAATGTGAGGGGATGCATTTTGGCAGATCAAATCAGGCCAGGACCTACTCAGTTAATGGTATGGCGTTGGGGAGAGTTATAGAACAAAGAGATCTAGGAGTACAGGTTCATAGCTCCTTGAAGGTGGAGTCGCAGGTGGACAGGGTGGTGAAGAAGGCATTCGGCATGCTTGGTTTCATTGGTCAGAACATTGAATAAAGGAGTTGGGACGTCTTGTTGAAGTTGTACAAGACATTGGTACGGCCACACTTGGAATACTGTGTGCAGTTCTGGTCACCCTATTATAGAAAGGATATTATTAAACTAGAAAGAGTGCAGAAAAGATTTACTAGGATGTTACCGGGACTTGATGGTTCGAGTTATAAGGAGAGGCTGGATAGACTGGGACTTTTTTCCCTGGAGCGTAGGAGGCTTAGGGGTGATCTTATAGAGGTCTATAAAATAATGAGGGGCATAGATAAGGTAGATAGTCAACATCTTTTCCCAAAGGTAGGGGAGTCTAAAACTAGAGGGCATAGGTTTAAGGTGAGAGGGGAGAGATTCAGAAGGGCCCAGAGGGGCAATTTCTTCACTCAGAGGGTAGTGAGTGTCTGGAATGTGCTGGCAGAGGTAGTAGTAGAGGCGGGTACAATTGTGTCTTTTAAAAAGCATTTAGATAGTTACATGGGTAAGATGGGTATAGAGGGTTATGGGCCAAGTGCGGGCAACTGGGACTAGCTTAATGGTAAAAACAGGGCGGCATGGACTGGTTGGGCCGAAGGGCCTGTTTCCATGCTGTAAACTTCTATGATTCTATATGCACTCTGTGGATAACCTTAAACTGTATCAGGCTTAGCTTGGCACACGAGGAAGAGGAATTAACCCTACTCAGGCCATCAGCTCACAGACCCTCTTCAATCTCCTCCCCCAACTCCTCCTCCCATTTGCCCTTCAGCTCCTCTACCAAAGCCGCCTCCTCTTCTTTCATCTCCTGATATATCGCCAAAACCTTGTCTTCTCCTTCATAATAGGAAGGCACTGGAACACAAAAAGAAACCTCGGGAGGACGATCGTTTTAATCTACTGTACCCTGCCCGCTAGCGAGAGTGGCAACACATCCCATCGTTTGAATTCCTCCTCCAACTGCTCCACCAGCCACGTCAAATTAAGTTTCATAGATTATCATAGAATTTACAGTGCAGAAGGAGGCCATTCGGCCCATCGAGTCTGTTTGTGCAGGGCGTCCCAACTCCTAGCTACCTGGATCCCCAAGTACCGAAAGCTCCTTTCCGCCCTCCTCAACGGCAGGTCGTCTATCCCTCTTCCCTGGTCCCCTGGATGCACCACGAAGAGCTCACTTTTCCCTACATTGAGCTTATAGCCCGAGAAGTCCCCAAACTCCCTTAGGATCTGCATGACCTCCACCATCCCCTCCGCTGGATCTGCCACACACAGCAACAGGTCGTCCGCATACAGCGACACCCGATGCTCCTCTCCCCCTCGGACTACCCCCCTCCGTTTCCTGTACTCCCTTAATGCCATGGCCAAAGGCTCAATTGCTAATGCAAACAACAGGGGGGACAGGGGGCGCCCCTGCCTCGTTCCTCGATACTGTCGAAAATACTCCGACCTCCGCCGATTGGTAACCACACTCGCCACCGGGGCTCTATATAGGAGCTTAACCCAACTGATAAACCCCTCCCCAAACCCAAACCTCCGCAACACTTCCCAGAGATACTCCCACTCCACTCGGTCAAAGGCCTTCTCCGCGTCCATAGCTGCCACTATCTCTGCCTCTCCCTCCACCGATGGCATCATAATCACGTTTAGGAGCCTCTGCACATTGGTGTTTAGCTGCCTGCCCTTTACAAATCCCGCCTGGTCCTCGTGAATCACCCCCGGGACACAGTCCTCAATCCTCGCAGCCAGCACTTTTGCCAGCAACTTAGCATCCACATTAAGGAGCGAAATCGGCCTATACGACCCACATTGCAGTGGGTCCTTGTCCCGCTTCAGGATCAGAGAAATCAGCGCCCCGGACATTGCCGGGGGCAGGGTCCCCCCCTCCCTTGCCTCATTGAAAGTCCTCACCAGCAACGGGGCTAACAGGTCCGCATACTTCCTGTAAAACGCAACCGGGAACCCATCTGGTCCCGGGTCTTTCCCCGCCTGCATGCTCCCCAGTCCTTTAATCAGCTCCTCCAACCCAATTGGCGCCCCCAAACCAGCCACCTCCTGCTCCTCCACCCTCGGGAACCTCAGTTGATCCAGAAAACATTGCATCCCCTCTTCCCCCGCTGGGGGCTGAGATCTGTACAGCTCCTCATAAAAGGCCTTAAATGCCTCATTTACTTTCACCGCACTCCGCACCATAGTTCCCCTGCCATCCTTGACTCCACCTATCTCCCTCGCTGCCATCCTCTTATGGAGCTGATGTGCCAGCATCCGGCTCGCCTTCTCCCCATACTCGTACGTCGCCCCCTGTGCTTTCCTCCACTGTGCCTCTGCTTTCCCTGTGGTCAACAGGTCGAATTCCATCTGGAGACTTCGCCTCTCCCTATGTAGTCCCTCTTCAGGGGCCTCTGCATATCTCCTGTCCACCCTTAGGATCTCCCCCACTAACCTCTCCCTTTCCTTGCCCTCTCTCTTCAGTCACAATGTTGGGGGTTTACTACAGGCCTCCCAACAGCCAGCGGGAGATAGAGGAGCAGATAGGTAGACAGATTTTGGAAAAGAGTAAAAACAACAGGGTTGTGGTGATGGGAGACTTCAACTTCCCCAATATTGACTGGGACTCACTTAGTGCCAGGGGCTTAGACGGGGCGGAGTTTGTAAGGAGCATCCAGGAGGGCTTCTTAAAACAATATGTAGACAGTCCAACTAGGGAAGGGGCGGTACTGGACCTGGTATTGGGGAATGAGCCCGGCCAGGTGGTAGATGTTTCAGTAGGGGAGCATTTCGGTAACAGTGACCACAATTCAGTAAGTTTTAAAGTACTGGTGGACAAGGATAAGAGTGGTCCTAGGATGAATGTGCTAAATTGGGGGAAGGCTAATTATAACAATATTAGGCGGGAACTGAAGAACATAGATTGGGGGCGGATGTTTGAGGGCAAATCAACATCTGACATGTGGGAGGCTTTCAAGTGTCTGTTGAAAGGAATTCAGGACCGGCATGTTCCTGTGAGGAAGAAGGATAAATACGGCAATTTTTGGGAACCTTGGATAACGAGAGATATTGTAGGCCTCGTCAAAAAGAAAAAGGAGGCATTTGTCAGGGCTAAAAGGCTGGGAACAGACGAAGCCTGCGTGGAATATAAGAAAAGTAGGAAGGAACTTAAGCAAGGAGTCAGGAGGGCTAGAAGTGGTCACGAAAAGTCATTGGCAAATAGGGTTAAGGAAAATCCCAAGGCTTTTTACACATACATAAAAAGCAAGAGGGTAGCCAGGGAAAGGGTTGGCCCACTGAAGGATAGGCAAGGGAATCTATGTGTGGAGCCAGAGGAAATGGGCGAGGTACTAAATGAATACTTTGCATCAGTATTCACTGAAGGACGTTGAGGGGAGACCTGATAGAGGTCTACAAAATTATGAGGGGCATAGACAGAGTGGATAGTCAGAGGTTTTTCCCCAGGGTAGAGGGGTCAATTACTAGGGGGCATAGGTTTAAGGTGAGAGGGGCAAGGTTTAGAGTAGATGTACGAGGCAAACTTTTTTACGCAGAGGGTAGTGGGTGCCTGGAACTCGCTACCGGAGGATGTGGTGGAAGCAGGGACGATAGTGACATTTAAGGGGCATCTTGACAAATACATGAATAGGATGGGAGTAGAGGGATACGGACCCAGGAAGTGTAGAAGATTGTAGTTTAGTCGGGCAGCATGGTCGGCACGGGCTTGGAGGGCCGAAGGGCCTGTTCCTGTGCTGTACATTTCTTTGTTCTTGTTCTTTGTTCTCCCTGTGAGCCCTGATGGAGATTAACTCTCCCCTGACCACCGCCTTCAGCGCCTCCCATACTACCCCCACCTGCACCTCCACGTTGTCGTTGGCCTCCAAATACCTTTCAATGCACCCCCGCGCCCTCCTGCACACCACCTCATCTGCCAGTAATCCCATATCCAGACGCCACAGCGGGCGTTGGTCCCTCTCCTCTCCCAACTCCAGCTCCACCCAGTGCGGGGCGTGGTCTGAGATGGCTATGGCCGAGTACTCCGTTCCCTCCACTTTCGGGATCAGCGCCCTGCTCAAGACAAAAAAATCTATCCGGGAGTAGGCTTTGTGCATGTGGGGGAAAAAAAAGAAAATTCCCTGGCCAGGGGCCTCGCAAATCTCCTCGGATCTACTCCCCCCATTTGGTTCCATAAACCCCCTAAGCACCTTGGCCGCAGCTGGCCTCTTCCCCGTCCTAGATCTGGAACGATCTAATACTGGGTCCAACACCGTGTTGAAATCCCCTCCCATTATCAAGCTTCCACCCTCCAGGTCTGAAATGCGCCCCAACATATGCTTCATAAATCCAGCATCGTCCCAGTTCGGGGCGTATACGTTTACCAATACCACCCACGCCCCCTGCAGCCTACCGCTCACCATCACGTACCAACCTCCATTGTCCACTACTATATTCTTGGCCTCAAACGACACCCGCTTCCCCACCAGTATTGCCACCCCTCTATTCTTTGCATCCAGCCCCGAATGGAATACCTGTCCTACCATCCCTTTCTTAACCTGATCTGGTCTGCCACCTTCAAATGTGTCTCCTGAAGCATGACCATGTCTGCCTTCAGAACCTTTAAGTGCGCGAACACTCGGGCCCTCTTAACCGGCCCATTCAGGCCCCTCACATTCCACGTTATCAGCCGGATTGGGGGGCTTTCTCCCCCCCCCCTCCCTCCCCCTGCCGACTAGCCATCTCCTTTTCTAGGCCAGTCCCGTGCCTACGCCTCCCGCACCCTCCAGTCCCCCAGACGGGGGGACCCCCGCCCCGACCACCTCTTCAGCTTCCAGTTCTCCCTCGGCCAATGCAGCAGTAACTCTATTTTCCCCTCCTCCCCCTCCCCCCCTTCCCCCTCCCCCCGCTAGATCCTTATCTAGCTCTTTTGCTCCCCCCATAACACTCCCGTAAGTCAGCTGACTCCTGCTGACCCCGGCCTCCCCCGCCATCCCAGCAATCAGTGTGCGCTCCTCCATCCCCCCGCTCCGTCCCTCCCTAGCGCGGGAAAAAGCCTGTGCTTTCCTGAGCCAGCCCCGCCCCCTCTGGCGCAGCTCCTGTTGCGGCCTTATCCCAATTCCCCCATCCCCGGGCCTCCCCTCCCTCCAGCACCGGCGCCCACATTCTCTCACAGTCTCCCCATAACCCGTGGAACATTCCCTACGCATAGTTAAAACCCTGTATACAACCGACATCCCCCCCCCCACGACCACAGACCCTCAGTTTGAGTCCCAACTTTTCAGTTTGTATAAAGGTGCAAGCCTCTTCAGGCGTTTCAAAGTAGTGGTGTCGATCCTGAAATGTGACCCACAATCGCGCTGGCTGTAGCATTCCGAATCTCACCCCCTTCCTATGCAGCACTGCCTTGGCCCGATTAAAACCAGCTCTCTTCTTCGCCACCTCCGTACTCCAGTCCTGATAGATTCGGATCACCGTATTCTCCCACCTGCTGCTCCGCTCTTTCTTGGCCCATCTCAAGACACACTCTCTGTCCACAAAACGATGAAACCTCACCACTACTGCCCTTGGTGGCTCGTTGGCCTTGGGTCTCCTCGCCAGGACCCGATGATCCCCATCTAGCTCCAGGGGACTCGGAGAGGCCTCTGCACCCATCAGTGAATTGAGCATCGTGCTCACAGATGCCCCGGCATCGGCCCCCTCCACCCCTTTAGGGAGACCCAGAATCCGAAGATTCTTCCTCCTCGACCTGTTCTCCAGGTCCTTGAATCTTTCGGCCCACCTCTTGTGCAGCGCCTCGTGCGCCTCCATCTTCACCACCAGGCCCAAGATCTCGTCCTCGTTCTCTGCGGCTTTTTCCCTCGCCTCTCGGATCTCTACCTCCTGGGCCTTCTGGGTCTCCTTTAGCCCCTCGATTGCCGTCAGCAGTGGCGCCAGCACCTCTTTCTTAAGCTCCTCCACGCAGCGCCTGAGAAACTCCTGCTGCTCCGGCCCCATGCCGCTCGATCTCCGCCCTCCGCCATCTTGTTTTTTCTCCCTCGCTTCTTTTGCTGCTCCAAAACCGTTTTTTGACCGCTCCACTTCTGGTCCACACCATATACTATGGAAGGGGGACCTTGCTCTCACCTTCCCACACGGGAAGTCGTCGGAAAATTGCCATTGGATCTCCTCTGGAGAGCCCAAAAGTCCGTTCTCGCGGGAGCCGCCGAAATGTGCGGCTTAGCTCCGCATAGCCGCAACCGGAAGTCGCGGCGGAATTCTCATCATGCTGCTAGTGAGCGGCCTGGAAAACGGAAATGATGATCTCGCTGGAGGAAATTGCACTTTCCGATTCTCAACAAACTGTCCGCCCACATCGCCGTTCTCACTGACTGCGAACGTGGATTCAGAATCTCTCCCATTGTCCGTAAAACATTTTGGGAGGTCCTGAAGTTGTAAAAGATACTATATAAATGCAAGTCTTGTATTTTTTTTCTCCCCACCTATTCTTTTTGCCCTTCCTGCACTTCTTCTATATCCTTGTTTTTGCCTCTTTTCTTCATCACCTCCTCTCTCTTTGCTCTCCTTCTCATCACTCTTCCTTTACTCATCCCTTACCTTCCACCCCATTCTTCATCCATCCTCATCTCCTTTAACTCAAGGGGGTTGGAATACAAATGTGATGAAGCAGCCTTTCGATTATACACGAGACAATATCTGAAGTACAGGGTTTAGTTTTGAGCACCAAACCTCAGGAAAGATATATTGGTCTTGGGGAGGGTACAGCATAAATTCAACAGAATTATACTAAGGTTAAAGGGTTGAATTATGTGGTTAGATTGATTAAACTTCATAGCTTATAAATAAATAAAGGAGCACCTGGTTTTTGAATCCTAATGCCTGGCCTTGGGCCTCGTTGTTATATTGCCTACGTTGGTTCCAACCATATTGGGTAGTGACAAACTCTACTCATGCCTGCAGCAGTCGTGATGCACGATCAATTGAACAAAGACTAGAGTTGGATACAACTGAGGCTTTATTGCTCTAAGATGTGTGGCCTCCCACAGCAGCTGGCGAAATGGTGGCTGAATGGAGGACACGCATATTTATACTCCGCCTACTGGGCGGAGCCAGCAGGCAGGGACTACCGACGTACCTGTAGTACAGGTCCTACCATACAGCACCTAATAGAGGTGCACCACATTCACCGCCTGTTAAAATTGAGTCCGGTGGGGGTGGTGGAGAACTATATACAGCAATGAATCTATATTTACAATATTTGAGCAGAAAAAAAAAGTATTTTGAAGTCCGGTGGACCAGTTAGAGGTTTAACCGGTCTGGTGCCTTGATGTTCCGCTGGGAGCGACGTAGTGGTGGCGGCGATGTCGATGCTGGCCCGATGTTCAGTGACTCCGGGAGCGTGCCGAAATCCTCTTCATCCTCGGGCGTGGGCAGGGGCATGACAGATGGTCCTGGTGGGGTTAACGCTGGGAGCGCCGGGGGTGGGGAGGGTGGCGCCGGGCCGGAGGGGTGTGTGTGTGCGGAACCTGCTGGTGCCAGATCCCTGAGGGAGACAGTATCCTGGCGGCCGTCGTGGTACGCCACGTAGGCATACTGGGGGTTTGCATGGAACAATTGCACTCTCCACCAACGGGTCCGCCTTGTGGAGTCGGACGTGCCTACGGAGCAGGACTGGTCTTGGAGCTGTGAGCCAAGTCGGGAGCGACACCCCGGATGTGGACTTCCTGGGGAAGGCAAAAAGACGTTCATGGGGTGTATTGTTAATGGCGGTGCACAGCAGTGACCGAATAGAGTGGAGTGCATCAGGGAGGACCTCCTGCCAGCAAGAGGCTGGGAGGTTCCTGGACCGTCTGGCCAGTTGGACGGCCCTCCATACCGTCCCGTTCTCCCTCTCTACCTGCCCGTTTCCCCGGGGGTTATAGCTGGTCATCCTGCTGGAGGCGATACCCCTGCTGAGCAGGAACTAACACAGCTCATCGCTCATGAATGAGGATCCCCTGTCACTGTGGGCGGGGAAACCGAACAGAGTGACAATAGTGTTTAGGGATTTGATGACGGTGGCAGACGTCATATCGGGGCATGGGATGGCGAAAGGGAATCTGGAGTACTCATCGACCACACTGAGAATATACGTGTTTCGGTCGGTGGAGGCCCTTTGAAATCCACGCTGAGGCGTTCAAAGGGGCGGGGGGAGGCCTTCACCAGGCGCGCACGGTCCTGCCGGTAGAAGTGCGGCTTGCACTCCGCACAGAGCTGGCAGTCCCTGGTGATTGTCCTCGACGGAGTAGGGCAGATTGTGATCCTTGACAAAATGGTACAACCGTGTGACTCCCGGGTGACAAAGGCTGTTGTGCAGGGCCCGGAGTCGGTCTACTTGTGCGCTGGCACATGTACCACGGGATAGGGCATCCGGGGGCTCGTTGAGTTTGCCGGGGCGATACAAAATCTCGTAATTATAGGTGGAGAGCTCGATCCTCCACCTCAAGATTTTATCGTTTTTGATCTTTCCCCGCTGTGTGTTATTGAACATGAAGGCTACCGACCGTTGGTCAGTGAGGAGGGTAAATCTCCTGCTGGCCAGGTAATGCCTCCAATGCCGCACAGCCTCAACAATACCTTGGGCCTCTTTTTCGGCGGATGAGTGCCGGATTTGTGGGGCATGAAGTGTGCGGGAGAAGAATGCTACGTGCCTGCCTGCCAGATTGAGGGTGGCGGCTAGGGCGACGTCCGATGCGTCGCTCTCTACTTGAAAGGGCAGTGTCTCGTCTACTGCATGCATCCCGGCCTTAGCGATATCGGCTCTGATACGGGCAAGGGCCTGTTGTGCCTCGGCCGCCAGGGGAAAGTGTGTGACTGTGAGTGGGCGGGCCTTGTCCGCATAGTTTGGGACCCACTGGGCGTAGTATGAGAAGAACCCCAGACAACGTTTAAGGGCCTTGGGGCAGTGGGGAATAGGGAGCTCCATGAGGGGGTGCATGCGGTCGGGCTTGGGCCCCAGAACTCCGTTCTGGACCACAAAGCCAAGTATGGCTAAGCGGGTCGTGCTAAAACGCACTTCTCCTTCTTGTAGGTGAGGCTGAGGAGAGTGGCGGTGTGGAGAAATCTGGCAAGGTTGGCATCGTGGTCCTGCTGGTCATGGCTGCAGATGGTGACGTTGTCTAGGTACGGGAAGGTGGCCCGCAAACCGTACCGGTCGACCATTCGGTCCATCTCCCTTTGGAAGACCAAGACCCCGTTAGTGACTCCGAAGGGAACCCTGAGGAAGTGATGGAGACGACCGTCTGCCTCGGAAGCAGTGTATGGATGGTCCGACTTACGAATGGGGAGCTGGTGGTAGGCGGATTTGAGGTCTACCGTTGAGAAGACCCGGTACTGTGCAATCTGATTGACCACATCAGATATGCGTGGGAGGGGGTACGAGTCGAGCTGCGTGTACAGATTGATGGTCTGGCTGTAGTCCACGACCATTCTGTGTTTCTCCCCAGTTTTAACGACTACCACTTGGGCTCTCCAGGGGCTGTTATTGGCCTCGATGATGCCTTCCCGAAGCAGCTGCTGGACCTCGGACCTGATGAAGGTCCTGTCCTGGGTGCTATACCGTCTGCTCCTGGTGGCGATGGGTTTGCAATCCGGGATTAGATTTGCGAAGAGAGAAGGCGGATTGACCTTTAGGGTCGTGAGGCTGCACACAGTGAGGGGTGGTAGGGGCCCGCCGAATTTGAGGGTTAAGCTCTGGAGATTGCACTGGAAGTCCAGGCCTCGTAGTAGAGCAGCGCAGAGTTTATGGAGGATGTAGAGGCGGAAGCCGCTGAATTCTACGTCCTGGACCGTGAGTGTGACCGTACAGTACCCCCGGATCGTGACGGAATGGGATCCGGAGGCCAGGGAGATTCTTTGGTTGGCGAGATGTACTGCGAAGGAGCAGCGCCTTACCGTATCTGGGAGTATGAAGCTTTCGGTGCTCCCAGAATCCAGCAGGCAACAGCTCACGTGGCCGTTGATTTTCACGCTGGTCGATGCGGTGGCCAGATTGTGCAGACGAGACTGGTCGATCGTCACTGAGGCGAGTCGTGGTCGGTCGTCGCTGGCGTCGGATGATGGGGAGCCTGGGGGGCCCAGGTCCTGGAATGCTGTCAGTGTCCATGCCCCGTGGGGGAGACAAGATGGCGGTGCCCGAATATGCTGCGGGGGACAAAATGGCGGCGCCCATGGGCCGCACATTGCGGGGGTTGGACAAGATGGCGGCGCCCATGGGTCGCACATGGACTGAGGGGGAGAAGATGGCGGGCA
Source organism: Scyliorhinus torazame (assembly GCF_047496885.1). Taxonomy (NCBI): domain Eukaryota; kingdom Metazoa; phylum Chordata; class Chondrichthyes; order Carcharhiniformes; family Scyliorhinidae; genus Scyliorhinus; species Scyliorhinus torazame. The sequence continues at coordinate 60,043,643 of NC_092714.1, read as the reverse complement.
CCCACTGGCCGCGCGTGGTACGGGGAGATGAAGATGGCGGCACCCATTGTGTCTAGACTAGGGGGGTGGGGGCGATAGCGGCGACTGCGCGGGCCTGGCACACCGCGGCGAAGTGACCCTTTTTGCTGCAAGCCTTGCAAAGGGCCGCGCGGGCCGGGCAGCGTTGGCGAGGGTGTTTCTGCTGGCCGCAGAAGTAACATCGGGGACCCCCGGGGTGTGCGGGCTGGCGCATGGTGCAGGCATACTGGCTGGGTAAGACCCCCGCTGGGGCGGCCGTCTGTGGGGTCCGCGATGCGTAGGAGGGGTGGGCCGCGTGGCTGGGGGAGTAGACCTGAATGTAGCGCAAGGCGCCCGTCATAGAGGGCGCTAGTTTCTTTGTCTCAGCTAGATCGAGCGTGGCCCCTTCTAACAGTCTCTGGCGTATTAGGTCCGACCCAATCCCCGTAACGAACGGGTCCCGCATAAGGAGTTCGAATGTTCAGTGGCCGTAACGGCCTGACAGTCGCAGTCCCGGACGAGTGGGATTAGGGCCCGCCAGAAGTCTTCTATAGACTCACCAGGGAGTTGAGAGTGAGTAGCGAGTACGTGCCTGGCGAAGAGCGTGTTCGTCTTCTGTGCGTAGTTTTCTTTGAGAAGCGCCATGGCGTCGGCATAGTTCGGGGCGTCCTGGATCAGCGGAAACACGTTGGAGCTCAACCTTGAGTACAGGATCTGTATCTTCTGAGCCTCTGGAACAGGGGTGGTCGCTGAGTTGATATACGCCTCGAAGCAAGTTAGGCAGTGATTAAAGTCCTTTTTGGCGTCGCTTGATTGCGGATCCAGCTGCAGGTGATCTGGCTTGATACGTAGGTCCATCTTTTAGAAAATCTTAGAGCAATAAATTGATGCACGATCAATTGAACAAAGACTAGAGTTGGATACAACTGAGGCTTTATTGCTCTAAGATGTGTGGCCTCCCACAGCAGCTGGTGAAATGGCTGCTGAATGGAGGACACGCATATTTATACTCCGCCTACTGGGCGGAGCCAGCAGACGGGGACTACCGGCGAACCTGTCGTACAGGTCCTACCTTACATCACCTAATAAAGGTGTAACAGTGGTTTACCACAAGTTGTTAGAACCTATTTGCCGTTAGGACCTATTTGTCAATGTAAAGGACGTCTGCTTGAGGTGCTCACTCCAACATTGATTTGCCCGAGAGAGGATCAAGTGAAGAAAAATCAGGCCACTTTTTAGTGTCACAGCAGTCCCCAATCTAGCTGGGCTTTCATAGACTGGGCCAGTAACCTGCAATCCAGGGGACCGGGAGGACCTAAAGTTTAGGAAAATCAGGAGTGGGGTGGGTGGCGAATTAGGATTCAGGGCCTTAGCAAAGATGAAGGGTGCTCGGGGTCACAAAATCAGGGTTTGGGCTAAGAAAGGGATGATTGCGAATCAGCGATGTGGGAATCAGGAGCATTGAGAGCATTCCTGGCTCTGAAAATTTAAAAATTATTTATCTTTTTGATCAGCAGGTATCAGTAGTGCTAGATTTCTTAAGTGCAACCCACAATCGTACTGGCTGCCTCAGAACAAGCCAATTTTGGAGTGTAGACCTCAAGCGTGTGTCAGCCCTCTACATTTGCAAATAAATGCCAAACAGTTGTTGCTGGTACAGGTAAAGGCGACCTGTTACTTGTCAATAGGTGGTCAGTGTACTTTAAAGAAACCTCAATGTTGTGAGTGAAGTGAAGGGTTATTTGTTGGTGGGGCAATTCGATTTGGAGGGAGAACGTGATTCTGGCGAGCTGGGTTTTTAATGAGTGTTCATGATATGGAAATGCACGAAAATGTGGATTCCCCCATGGATTAGTTGGAAATGTGACCTGCCATTAGCCCACATAACAATTGGAAGTGGAAGATTCCAATTTATTTCCCTGCCCGCAGCAAACTGACTTTTGCCATAGCGCAAAGTTTTGAGCCCCTACCCACCACAAGACCCGCCAGGAAAATTCCACCCAATGATACTTAGTCTGATATGAAATGCTGTGAGATAGTGGCCACCCTGATAATGTCCTATTACAGGCATACAACAAAATAAAGGACAAATGTTAATGCAGGATTCTAGATACACCTTCCATCAGAGCTTACATTACAAAATACTAACTGTAAATGGTAGTTGTGTGATTTTGTGTATGCCTTATTTAGAGTGAGTGGGAAGGAAAGCCAGAAGTAAGGACTTGCACCTTCCAATGCTTCCACTACATTATTATATGAAAGGATGAGTTTCCCCTCATGTAATGTAAAGATTGTAGCATGCAGAATCTTGTGCAATTCAGGTGTTGTTCCTTGTAGCCTGTGTGATCTTCTCCAAGAAATAAAAGTGGGACAGCATGCGCCGCAGTGGTTAGCACTGCAGTTTCACGGCGCCGAGGTCCCAGGTTCGAATCCCAGCCCTGGGTCACTGTCGGTGTGGAGTTTGCACATTCTCCCCATGTGGATTTCACCCCCACAACCTAAAGATGTGTAGGTTAGGTGGATTGGCCACGCTAAATTGCCCCTTAATTGGAAAAAATATATAATTGGGTACTCTAAATTAAAAAAAATAATAATTTTTAAGAAATAAAAGCAATTCTCAGAAATTTTAAGTCGAAGGAGAACATGCACAAAGAATGGCAGGTGAAAAATTTGCAGTTCATCCAGATCAGTGGGTGATTCTACATTATGCATCATGCCGCTAAGTTGCCAGGAGGGGTAAGATGAACCTTGCTGTGATGCCTTGCAAATGTCAATGTGTGACTGGCAACACTGTTAGAGGCAATCAAATTTGCAAGGAATTTTAAACATACGAAAATTACAACTTGGATCCCACTCAGAACATGGTAGGTTTTATTGATTACTCTGTGATGGGATGCATCTGTCAAAGTGGCTATTCAAATGATAAGTCTCACCTTTTCAGCAACACTGGATGCCATGAATGTGATGGTATAATGATGGAAAAGATGTTGCATGCCAACAACTAAACATTCACAATCCTGAGAATTTGGCGAATGCAATTGTATCTCGAGGGTCACATCGGAGGTGGAGGGAGGCAGAATATTTCTCTTTTGCCACCTCAAAGGACAAGTGGGAAGAGGAGGGAAAGGAAATAATTGAAAAATTATATAGTACAGAAATTAATATTCCTAAAATAGAACAAATGATTCACCTCAACCACTGAATAAAAGCTGAAGTATATTGGCCAGTGATTTTTTTATTGGATTTTTTGTTACAATAAACAGTTTACTATTTCAAGGCAACAACTAAAAACTTTGACTGCCTTAAGTTCCTCTGTGTATACTTTGTTTCCACTGCATTTTTCTGTACTCAACGTAGTTTTACAAGTTTGCAGAATTTTGTCAAGTATTTAATGTGTTTTAATTAGTAAGACTTCATATAATTCCACTTAGCATCACATTTTAAACATTAGGGGCGCGATTCTCCGCTCCCGCGACTAAGTGCCCACGCCGTCGTGAACGCCGTCGAGTTTCACGACGGCGCGAAACGGCCCCGATCGCGATCGATTCAGGGCCCGAAAATGGGCTAGGAGTGGGGCCGCAAGGAACTGGGGGTGGGGGGGGGGGGGGGGAGCGTGGCACAAAAGCAGCGGCGTAAGCGCGCGACGCCCGAATGACGCGGCGCTGTGCCATAAATGGCGCGATCCGCACACGGAAGGACCCAGGAGAAGGAGGCGAGATGGCTGAGCCCCGACGAGCCGCATCGAGGTTCCGGGACACGGACCTGGACACCCTCCTCGATGAGGTTGAAAACCGAAGGGCCACCCTCTGCCCAAGATGTGGGCATCGCCAGCTGTCCAGCACGGTGAGGAGTTGGCGTGAAGTTGGCACCGCTGTGAGTGCTGTGGGGCACACCCCCCGGTCCGGGGAGCAGTGTCGGAAGAAGCTGCACGACCTCACTCGGGCTGCCAGGGTAAGTGCCATAAGGGTGCCCCTGGGTCACAAGCAACCCCCCCCCCCTACCCAGGCACGAGGGGGGAAAGTGGGTTGGGGGGGGGGGTCAATGTGCACAACATTGTACTCAACCCACATGAGCACCGGGACCCCCCCTGGATAGATGCCATGGCGTGGCTCCAACTGTCTCCTCACCCAGCATTAATATAGCCTATATCTGCACGCCCTGATGATACCCACCTAATTGTGATGCTTTATCCAACCCCCCCCCCTCCCCCCCCCCTCCCCCCCCCCCCCCCCCCCCCAGGACAAGACAGCTCACAACCAACATGAGCGTATGAGAACCGGAGGGGGTTCCCCTGTGCTGCATCCCCTAAATGTTCACGAGCAGAGGGCCCTGGACCTCGCTGGGGGATCCGCCACCCGGGAGGTCGCGACATGCCAGGTCGGAGGCGCAGAAGCAAGTGAGACAGCCCTGCATGTCCTGACCCCCCCCCCCCCCCAGCCCGTCATCGCCACCCTCACACTCTGGCCACTGCACCCTCGATCCCCTCCCCCCTCACACTCATGCCACTGCACCCTCGATCCCCTCCCCTCTCACACTCTGGCCACTGCACCCTCAATCCCCTCCCCCCTCACACTCATGCCACTGCACCCTCGATCCCCTCCCCCTCCTCCCCCCCCCCCCCCCCCCCCCCTCACACACTGCCCCCACCACCACCACCATACACCCGGCCCAGCATGTCTAACGAACCCTGTATTGTTGTGTTCCCCCAGGGCCAGCCGCTGAACGTCCAGGGTCGTCTCGGCCAAGACACAGCCGACCATCTCCAACCTCAAGTGCACCCAGGGACGCAAGCCAGAGGGTGGCAGTCGGTCGGACAGGACGGCCATCCTCTCAGTATGGGACGCTGGACGGGGACGCACATACGACAGACACAGACAATACTGAGGGGCACAGGACGGACAGCGACGATGACGCACAGAGAACGGCCATACAGTCCACGGATTCACCTGGAGGGCAACATGACATGGGCCGCATGCAACTTGCCATGAGGGGGACCAGTACACACCAGACTTCCTAACGGACGATGACCTCAAGCTAGCTGCACTGCTGTCTCCCACACCATCGACCATCGCAGAGACACTCACTTCGGTTCGGTTGGGCAGATAAGTGATGAGGCTCCCGGGTCACGGTCTGGTGCGCACCACACAGCCGGGCCGGTACAGCAGGTGGAGTTTGGAGCAGCCGAAGGGCTGGACGGTCGGAGGGCAGCCCAAGCCCAGCGAACAGCTGCCGCCCAGATGGTTCCTGGGTTCCTGGATGTACTTGACCCACTCAGACAACCGATGCATGTGGACAACGAGGGACTGAATAACAGGCTGAGGGCCATCTTCCAGGACCTGCACATGCAGTTGGAGGAGTCCATTCGCGTCCAGGAGCAGGGAGTGGTGCCACTCATCGCAGCCACCCAGGCCGACACCGCACGGGTGGCGTCCGCGGTGGAGGCAATGGGTGAAACGGTTTTGGCCATTGGTCAAATTCTGCAAGGCGTTGGGCTTCACGTCCACGCGTCATCCATGGCCCAGGAGAGGGCTGCCCTCTCACAGGTAGCCATGCGACAGAGCCAACACGACATTGCCGCCGCTCTCCGGGGTCTGGACGAGTGTCACCATGCCATGGCCCAGTCCCAGCAGGCGACGGCACAGTCCCAGCAGTCAGTCGCGGAGAGCATAGACCGCCTGGCGCACGTGATGGATGGCGTAGCGCACTCACAGGTTGAGATAGCACAGTCCCTGGCAGGAATGTCGCACTCCCTGGGCTCCAGCTCTGCGAACATTCGGACCGTGGTCGATACCGCTGCAGGCCTCCAGGACTGGCAGCGCCAGGTGTCGGTGGTGCGACGGGGCATGTCTCCGATTGCACCTCCGTCCCACAGTGAGGCCCGGGGGCCACCGGGCTCCCCGAGGGAGGAGGTGGTTCTGGGGCCCGTCCCGGTACCTCCAGCAAGGGACGTCCGGAACACTCGGCATCCCCCTGTTCCATCCCTGGCGCATCTGGTGGGCAGCGGGCAGGACAGGGTGGCACCATGCCATCCAGCACGCCCGCCGAGCAGCCTGGCCCATCGAAGCCGGGCCGCCACAGGAAACGGGTGCCGACGGGGAGCCATGTCGCAGGGCATGATTCTCAGCAGTCCACCTCCACTCCTGCTGTACCATCTGGGGAGACACCTAGACGTAGTGGTAGGGCCCATAAGGCAAAGAAGTTAGGCACATAGGTTGGCACGGGTGCAGGGCACAGTTTAGTTGTAGGGGGTAGGGCATCTGTATGTGAATGTCACAAATAAACTCACTGTTGCACTTAACTTGTAAGACTCTGTGCTATGTCCGGTGCCAGGGGGCTCGTGAGGGTGACCGAGTGGCGCTGTGGTTAACGAGCAGTTCAACGTCGTTGCCGGATGTGCTGACCGTTTCCCCATTGCCTCCCAAAATCGGACATCCTAGTCCTCGGCACTCCGACGCCGGCTACCCCACACGGGCACGGGATGAAATGCCCGTTACGAAGGCTCTGACCACCGGAGTGCATAGTTCAGCTATAGCCATGAGTCCGACCTTGGCTGGCGAATCTGAGCTCACAGCTCATCGCAGAGCGGGCTGTCATCATTCATCATTCAACATGGCACTGATCACAACCGCTTACACAATCATCAACATTGTGCAATCCCGTAGTGCCACAGTGGTAAGGTGATGTGGAATTGGTGCCGTGAACGCGGCGGGGGGGGGATGCTGTGTGGTGCCCGTGTGCAGGGCTGACGGTGCAGGTGGCAGTGTTCAGCGAATCCCTCCCCACGGTGCGTGAACCGTGCGGCCACCAACGCGTTGCGTGCCCGCTGTCCTCGACGGTACGATCGTGCAGCCTCCTGGACGTAACAAGCAGCCGGGCAGTGTCTGTGTCCTGCGCCCCTCCCCCCTCCCCCACCCTGATACACGGCATCCTCCTCCTCCTCCTCTTCCTCCTCCCCTTCGTTTGCGTTGGCTCCGGTGCCGTCAGGTCCTCCCTCCGACTCCTCCACCAGTGCATCTCCCCTCTGCATGGCAATGTTGTGCAGCGCACAGCAGACCACAACCATGCGACCGACCCTGTTGGGTCGGTACTGCAGGGCCCCTCCGGAGCGGTCCAGGTATCTGAATCTCATCTCCAGCAGGCCGAAGCACCGCTCCACCACACCCCTGGTTGCTGCATGGGCCTCGTTGTATAGGCTCTCCGCTTTGGTCTGAGGCCTCCGTATTGGCGTCATCAGCCATGACCTCAACGGATAGCCCCTGTCGCCCAGCAACCAGCCCCTCAGCCGGGGGGGGGGGGGGGGCATCCACCGAACATTGCGGGGATGAACGACTGTGCCAGAATGTAGGCGTCATGCACACTCCCGGGGTACCTTGCACACACGTGCATGATCTTCATGTGGGGGTCACGCACCACCTGAAAGTTCATGGAGTATGTGCCCTTCCTGTTCATGAACACTTCCCTATTGTCTGCAGGTGGGCGCATGGGGACGTGCACACCATCGATGACACCCTGGACCATCGGTATCCTGGCCACCTTGGCGAATCCACGTGCCCGTGCTTCCTGCTGTGCTCGGTCCTCGGGGAATTTAATGTACCTGTCCGCGATGGCGTACAAGGCGTCAGTCACGGCCCAGATGCACCTGTGGGCCGATGCCTGTGAGATCCCGGATAGGTCCCCACTCGGCGCCTGGAAGGAGCCGGTAGCGTTAAAGTTTAGGGCCACCGTCACCTTAACGGAGACTGGTATAGCGTGTCCTCCACCCGTTTCAAGTGGTGCGAGGTGCGCCACGAGGTGGCATATATGTGCGACCGTCTCCCTGCTGAACCGTAGTCTCCTCCTGCATGTGATGTCCGGTAGGGCCTCGAACTAGTACACTGTACACCCTAGGCCTTGCTGGACGCCTGTGGCACCCTGGTATCACCATCATGGACTCCTCCACATCCTCCTCCTCCTCCTCCTCCCCCCCCCCCCCCCCCCCCAAGCACTTCAATATCAGTGCCCGCCTCCTGTGCATTTCTCGCCGTCAGGGGGTCAATGTTCCCCTCGGCATCCCCCTGGACATTCCGGGCCTGAGCGCCTGCGGCCTGCGCGGCGATGACGGGCCACTCCATGGCCATCCCCTCTGCTGCAGCAGCAACCGCTGCAACTGCAGCCACTGTGGGCCGTCGCGGTCTACGCTGCTGGATGGCCACCTGCAGTGCTGCGACTCCAACCGCGGCTGTCTGTTTGGCATACATGGTGACCTGCAGGAGGGTGGTGGGGGGCAGAGAAATGACATGTTACATGGAGGTTCTTCCACATCTTGCCAGCCGGGTTGCATGGGATACCTGTGTGCCCCGGTGGCCTGGTCGCGCTGCAGATACGCAGCCATCCTAACACCTGGTCACTGTCTGCGTCCAACGGTCAGTTCACACCGTCCTCCTCACCAGTGTGCCAGTCGCCTGTGCCCATCAGCCACACGACAACCTGCGGCCGTGTCCTCGTCACCATCCTGCCAGATCAGGGCGGCTGACATGTGGCATCCGCGAATGGACGACACCCTCCACACTCTCACTCACCCCCCTTCCACCTCCACTCCCTCCCTCACCCCCCTCCCACCTCCACACTCTCCCTCCCCCTCCCACCTCCACTCCCTCCCTCCCACCTCCACACTCTCTGTCCCCACTCCCACTTCCACACTCTCCCTCCCCCTTCCCACCTCCACACACTCCCTCACCCCCCTTCCACCTCCACTCCCTCCCTCACCCCCTCCCACATCCACACTCTCCCTCCCCCCTCCCACCTCCACACACTCCCTCACCCCCCTTCCACCTCCACTCCGTCCCTCACCCCCTCCCACCTCCACACAGTCCCTCACCCCCCCTTCCACTCCCCGTTGGCCGCAGCGTTCTCGGGGAAGCCAACCTAGTCTGCAGGAGCTCCGGAACAGTCCGCTCACCTCCTCACTGCTCAGCGGCTGGCTGACGACTTTATTTACCAGGTGTGAACGGCGACGGTGTGAACTGGGTTCACGCCATCGGGACTTCGGTCCATCCGGGCCGGAGAATAGCAGGGGTAGTGGAGAATCGCCATTTTGGGTGTCTCGGGCGATTCTCCGGCCTGCGCCGCGCAGAACTTGACGGGGCTGATCTCGCCGCTTGGGTGAATCACGGGAGGGCGTCGGACCGGCGTCGCGTGGAAAAATGGCGCGATCGCCGATTCTCCCAACTGGCGCGGCATTGGAGAATCGTGCCCTAGGACTATACCTCAAACTTTGTTCTTAAACCAAATGTGCTTGTGAAGAGAAAGATTTGACATGATGGACAATACCTTTACTAAGACAAACAATATCTGTTCCAATTTCTCTATTTAAGGGAGAAGAGGAAACCTATCTGGCTATCATTTACCTGCAGAAGTTAATAAGAGGAAGGACTGTTCAGAATATGGTATGTTTTTTTGGATTATTTATAGATTATGAAATAAATATAGGATTCTCAACTGCAGGATTGAAATTTATCAACTTGTGCAGCATTGTGTACTTTGGGAGAATTTGAAATGCTGATCAGAGAGTTGAGGGGCAGTATGTCATGTTATTACCTCCACCACGGAAGGTGGACAGCAGTAATGTTTTTGTCTCTTAATCTGTTTTTCTGTAAACAATATATTTCAAAAACGAATAGATGGATTTCAATGAAACTTGGTACATAGGTAGGGTATGGTCCAAGAAGAATTGCCTAGCTTTTGGTGACGATACATTTCTGGATCCTGGATTTTTAAAAAAAGGATCAATCTGTTCACATTGGGGGATAGGGCAAATTGACTTTATTTTAGAATATTCTAGGTTATTTAATTTAGAACGTTATTGATTGTTTTATTATGTTGTGGATTGTCTCAGCTGTTGTGGTACCGAGTTTTCAGAGCAGGTTGTTGGATGTGGATTGGCCTAAAGCCTCCTCAGTGAGAAGGTAGCTCTTAATAAAAATATTTATTTTCTCAGCCTTATTGTTACAGAGCATCAACTAGGCAGAAAAAAGACTCAAAAGAAGAGCGGCGTAATTGTATTATAGTTGAGTTATCAGAGCTCTACTGAGTGCCCTCTTCACTTGTTAACTCATTTGTGAAAAGCAATACAATTTTGTCAGTTCTCACAATTTGATAAAGTTCTGCAATGTAAAACATTGCATATGGGTAGGAAGGGCATACAGCTTGCTTCAGTTCAATTACAGTTTCATCAACAGCATCAATGCTGGCAGTTTGGGAGTCTCGCTATTCTAACCATCCAACTTGAAGTTGGAATGTTGACATGGGATAGTTGGGTAAAATGAAAAGTACTAATGGTAATCTTGGAAATTTTGGGACAACACTAATGTAATCTATAATCTTATAGATGTTTGAAGGCAAGGAAAAGCGGATAGAGCTGATTCAAGAACTCCGCACCACTCATGCACTCCAAGAGGACAGACAACTACTGAAGCAAGCAGAAATGCAGGCTATATTGGCCTTGCAACATGAACAAAATCTAAAGCAGCAAAAGGTAACCCAACAAGATTTGTAATATTTAATGGAAAGCAAAGAACAATACAGCGCAGGAACAGGCCCTTCGGCCCTCCAAGCCTGTACCGGTCATGATACCACCCTTGGCCAAAACCCTCAAAACTTCCCAGTGCCGTATCCCCCTATACCCATCCTATCCATGTATTTGTCGATATGCCTTTTTGAGCATCTCGTTAATGTATCTGTTTCCACAACCTCCCCAGGTAGCATGTTCCAGGCACCCACCATCCTTTATGTAAAAAACCCTGCCTCGCACATCTCCTCTAAACTTTGCCCCACGGACCTTAAACCTATACCTCCTAGTGTCTGACCTCTCCGCCTGGGGAAAGAGCGCCTGCTCATCCACTCTATCCATGCCCCTCATAATCTTGTAGACCTTTATCAGGTCACCCCTCAACCTCTGTCTTTCTAATGCAAACAGTCCGAGTCTATTCAGCCTCTCCACATAGCTAACTCCCTCCAGACCAGGCAGCATCCTGGTAAACCTCCTCTGTACCCTCTCCAAAGCCTCCAAATCCTTCTGGTAGTGTGGTGACCAGAATTGTGCACAATATTCCAAGTGCAGCCTTACCAAGGTTCTGTACAACTGTAGCATGACTTGCCAGTTTTTATACTCGATGCCTATACTGAAGGCAAGCATTCTGTATGCTTTCTTGACTACCTTGTCCACTTGTGTTCGAGGTTAACTTCTCTGTTGTGACTGCACTTCAGCTGCAACCATTTCAGGCACTGCATCTCAACCCTGTCAGAAAGATGCTTAAAAATTGGTAATAATAAAGAGCTCCACATTCTGTTACATATTTTTCTAAAAGCGGACATTTTTGTGGTCTGCAGTGGCCCCTTTAAGGCTGCCTATTAGACCAGAGTTCTAGTTTCCTGACTACAGTCAACCCAGTGCCGAATAATGAAGAAATCAAATGGTGCTTTATTGGTGCCTTACACTGTTTCAACTGTGGACTTGGATTTCCCTTGTGATGCCTAAGCCAATATGGTGGGTGGCACACTTCCAATGTAGAATACGTCCACGCACACCATCTACAATATTGAATGCTTCGGTGCCAATTTTACACCTGTAAATTGAGTGCTGCATCATTGAATTTCCAGGCCATTCTGTTTCAGGTGCTTCAATTATACATGATGAAATAAAGTTGTAGGCAGATATAATACTTCAGAACATCATGCAATTTTAAATTGACATTTAGACAAGAAAAAAGAACATAATGCAGCGCAAGGTATTATTAATATTTACTAATGATTGTTTTTACAGCAGACCATTATAAATTTATTACGGTGGGCCGGAGACGGATTTTGCTGGGATGGAGGGACTTGGAGCCTCCAAAGTCAGGGGTGTGGGTCAGTGACATGGCAGGGTTTCTCAGGCTGGAGAAGATTAAGTTCGCCTTAAGGGGTTCAATACAGGGGTTTGCTCAGAGGTGGCAGCCGTTCATCGACATCTTTAAGGAAAACTGACCGTCAGCAGAAATAAGGGGGGGGGGGGGGTGGGGGGAGGGGAGGCACGGAAGTGGAGAATAAGGGCAGGGAATCTAATATATGGGTAGCTAGGAGTTAGGGCGGGGGGAAGTTGGGTATACTGTGTGTCGCACTGCTCTGTTATTTAGAATGTTAATATGTTAAAATGTTAAAATTATAAATGCCTCAATAAAATGTTTTCTACAAAAAAAAATCTATTACAATTAGTATGAATTATTTTTGTCTTGCTACAGCGTTCTACAATGGAAGATTATCTGTCACACATTGAAGGTTGTGTACTTGCAGACATGTTTGACTTCCTGAATAAGGAACTGCTGCGGCTGCAAGAGGAAAGACGGATCCATGCAATTGTTATGTTGGCCGAGCGTCGCCGTCGGATCAGAGAGGCTGAAGAAAGTGGTTTACGTCAAGTAGAGGAGAGGCGCAGGAGGGAGGAGGATGAAATTTTCAAGCAGGTCAGATACATGCAATATAAAATTACATTGCAGTAAGATCCCGCCATTCGCAGGGGTTGCAAAATCTTGCAAATGATAAAACCATGAACGATGAACACATTTTTCAATGGGAGTCAATTCGATAGGTTCCAGAAATGTAAGGGCAGCATTGATTTGCTCCATCACTCGACAACAAATTGTGGTATAGTACCTGTATACAAGAAAAGGGGGAAACCTCTAAGCAATACAAGACATGTAGTGAACATTTTAAAGAGACAATCCTCATTTAAGAAAAACACAAATCACCTCAAAACTGACACAAAATCGGTGAATGTTTCACAATCAAACAGAGCCATTATTTCAGCTCTGGTCTAAGAGATTCAGATATTTCGAGGTTAACTTCTCTGTTGTGGTTGCACTTCAGCTGCAACCATTCCAGGCCCTGCATCTCAACCCTGTCAGAAAGATGCTTAAAAATGAAAACTCAGTGTCTACAGCCAGGATTTATGGAAGGTATCCGCATCAGTTTTTGTACAGTGTGTGCAGGAGGGTTTCCTGACACAATATGTGGATAGGCCGACAAGAGGTGGGGCCACATTGGATTTGGTACTGGGTAATGAACCGGGCCAAGTGTTAGATTTGTTTGTGGGAGAGCACTTTAAAGATAGTGACCACAAGTCGGTGTCTTTCACTATTGCAATGGAGAGGGATAGGGCCATACGGCAGGGCAAGGGTTTATAATTGGGGGAAGGGTAATTATGATGCGATTAGGCAAGAATTAGGGAGCATAAGATGGGAACAGAAACTGTCAGGGAAAGGCACAAATGAAAAGTGGAGCTTGTTCAAGGAACAAATACTGCGTGTCCTTGATAGGTATGCCCCTGTCAGGCAGGGAGGAAATGGCCGTGTAAGGGAACCATGGTTCACAAAAGAGATTGAATGTCCTGTCAAGAGGAAAAAGGAAGCGTACGTAAGGATGAGAAAACAAGGTTCATTTGGATCGCTTGAGGGTTACAAGGAATGAGCTAAAAAAAAAGGGTTTAGGAGAGCTAGGAGGGGGCATGAGAAGTCCTTGGCGGGTCGGATCAAGGAAAACCCCAAGGCTTTTTACTCTTTTATGTGAGAAATAAGAAATATGTGGTCAAGGACAGTAGCGGGAACTTGTGCATGGAGTCAGAAGAGATAGGAGAGGTGTTGAATGAATTATTTTCTTCAGTGTTCACCGAGGAGAGGGGCTATGTTTTTGAGGATGAGAGTGTGATACAGGCAGGTAGGCTGGAGGAGGTAGATGTTCTGAGGGAAGATGTATTCTCAATTTTGAAAAACCTGGGGGTCGACAAGTCCCCTGGGCCAGATGGGATATATCCTAGGATTCTTTGGGAGGCAGAGCCTTTGACTTCTTTGCAGAGCCTTTGGCTTTGATCTTTGGGTCCTCACTGTCCACTGGGATAGTGCCAGAGGACTGGAGAGTGGCGAATGTTGTTCCTCTGTTCAAGAAAGGGAATAGGAATGACCCTAGTAATTATAGGCCAGTTAGTCTTACTTCGGTGGTCAGTACGTTAATGGAGATAGGATTAATGACCATTTGGAAAGATGCAGCTTAATCCGGGATAGTCAACACGGATTCGTGAAGGGTAAGTCTTGCCTCACAAATTTGATTGAATTCTTTGAGGAGGTGACTAAGTGTGTAGATGAAGGTAGAGCAGTTGATGTTGTATACATGGATCTCAGTAAGGCGTTGGATAAGATTCCCCATGGTCGGCTCATGAAGAAAGTAAAGAGGTGTGGGATAGGGGGAAATTTGGCCAATTGGATAAGTAACTGGCTAACACATAGAAGACAGAGGGTGGTGGTGGATGGAAAATTTTCAGACTGGAGACCAGTTACCAGCGGTGTACTACAGGGATCAGTGCTGGGTCCTCTGCTATTTGTGATTTTTTCAATGACTTGGAAGAGGGGGGCTGAAGGATGGGTCAGTAAATTTGCTGATGACACCAAGATTGGTGGAGTAGTGGATGAGGTGGAGGGCTGTTGTAGGCTGCAAAGAGACATTGATAGGATGCAGAGCTGGGCCGAAAATTGGCAGATGGAGTTTAACCCTGATAAGTGCGAGGTGATTCATTTTGGTAGGACAAATTTGAATGCAGATTACAGGGTCAACGGCAGGGTTCTGAGGAATGTGGAGGAACAGAGAGATCTTGGGGTTCATGTCCACAGATCTCTGAAGGTTGCCACTCAAGTGGATAGAGCCGTGAAGAAGGCCTATAGTGTGTTAGCGTTTATTAACAGGGGGCTTGAGTTTAAGAGCCGCGGGGTTATGCTGCAACTGTACAGGACCCTGGTGAGACCACATTTGGAGTATTGTGTGCAGTTCTGATCACCTCATTATAGGAAGTATGTGGAAGCATTGGAAAGGGTGCAAAGGAGATTTACCAGGATGCTGCCTGGATGGGAGGGTAGGTCTTATGAGGAAAGGTTGAGGGAGCTAGGGCTTTTCTCATTGGAGCGAAGGAGGATGAGAGACGACTTAATAGCGGTTTATAAGATGATGAGGGGGATAGATAGAGTGGACGTTCAGAGACTATTTCCTCTGGTGGATGTAGCTGTTACAAGGGGGCATAACAAGTTTCGGGGTGGGAGATATAGGAGGATGTCCAAGGCAGGTTCTTTACTCAGAGCGTGGTTAGAGTGTGGAATGGACTGCCTGCTGTGATAGTGGAGTCGGACACTTTAGGAACTTTCAAGCGGTTATTGAATAGGCACATGGAGCACACCAGAATGACAGGGAGTGGGATAGCTTGATCTTGGTTTCGGACAAAGCTCGGCACAACATCGAGGGCCGAAAGGCCTGTTCTGTGCTGTACTGTTCTATGTTCTATGTTCCAGAGACTTCAACACCATCTCTCTGTTAAAATGTGTTGAGGTCTCTGCTCCATCATGGCTGCCATCTCCTTGGGGAAAGAGGAGAGAGATGAAAGGAAATGTGGATAAGCGAACAAATACTCGGGTGATGGAGCGGCACCGTGGTGCAGTGGTTAGCACTGCTGCCTACGGGCACTGAGGACCCGGGTTCGATACCGGCCCCGGGAAACTGTCTGTGTGGAGTTTGCACATTCTCCCAGTGTCTGTGTGGGTTCGCCCCTACAACCCAAAGATGTGCAGGGTAGGTGGATTGGCCATGCTAAATTGCCCCTTAATTGGAAAAAAATGATTGGGTACTCGAAATTTATTTTAAAAAAATACTCAGGTGATGGGTGATGCAGTGCACAAAGTAAGCGAATATGCGAACAAGGAAGTTGCAAACGGCGGGACTTTATTGTACAACAAAATAAGTATGCGTTTAATTAATATTGTGGGGAGCACGGCAGCACGGTAGTGCAGTGGTTAGCACTGCTGCTTCACATCGCCGAGGTCCCAGGTTCGATCCCGGCCCTGGGTCACTGTCCGTATGGAGTTTGCACATACTCTCCATGTCTGCGTGGGTCTCACCCCCGCAACCCAAAAGATGTGCAGGGTAGGTGAATTGGCCATGCTAAATTGCCCCTTAATTGGAAAAAAGAATGGATACTCTAAATGTTTTTAAAAATGTAATTAATATTGATTAATTATAAATTTAGATGATTAATCATTAATATGTTGTCTACACGCTTAAAGAGTATCAAGGCAGAAAGAAACCAATGTCTGGCAGCTATGTCCTTATGAACCCGACCGCTCGTTCAGTAATGGTGCTACTGAACCACTCTGATGCACATTAAAGTATCCTACCCAGAGAACACTGTCCTTCCACACTCGGAGCTTCTTTCAGTTGTATTCAACATGGAGGAGCACAGATTCATCAGCTGAAGGAGGGTGGTAGGTGGCAATCAAAACTAGGTTTCCATGTCTGTGTTCGACCTTGAATTTGTCATGAGATTTCAGTGCCAGAGGCACTGCAACTACAGCCCCAAAACCTGCTGCTGACTTAGTTTGGACATGTGACCAAATCCTCTGGCCCCCTTGTATGGCTGTATTAATTCAGCACAACCTTAGCAAACAAATGTGCAGTGTTTTACAAACTTTGCAATAGCTGAAGTAAGTTAAAAGCATCTAACCTGAAAGTTGGATCGTTGGCCCTTTAAATAGCAATATGGATGGAAGGGTGGGGTTCCTTGTGCAGTTAAACACCTGTTCAGCTGTAAGTAATTGGCACAGGCATTTCTGGATTTATACAGTCCAGGTTTCAAAACAGTTCATCAAATCAGTTGGAATAGCTGACTAACATCATAATCTGAGCACTCCTGATGCTCCCAGCATACGCATGCCAGCACCCTCTCCAGCATAGGGCGCCATGCCAAAAGCACTATTTGTGCCAATTGCTTACCTGAAGATTTTCACAGCCGAGGCACCAGTGGTGCTATAGAGCCCAATTTCCTGGCCTAGATGATTACTGTAAACCTTCCAGATCAAAGAAGTTGGGTGATGGTGAGAATGGCATAAGGAAATTATTAACATAACCATTTGTTCATTCTCTTTCCCCAAACTATGTCATTTCATTCAAGTGATTTTTGGTTATCCTTGTCTGGTGCAGATTATTAAAGTACACCAGACCACAGTGGACTCTTATTTGGAGGACATCTTGTTGAAGTCCGTGGAAGCTACAGCAGAAGATCAAGCACGCCAAGAGATCTGTAAAATGGCAGATGAAATCAATGATATTGCCTATGAAATTGAACAGCAGTACGTAGCATTAAATTACTTGTTTTGAGTATTTAAATTTAGTCAGCCACAAATTTTATTATCATGATCAAAAGACAAAATCAAAAGTTGAATAAGAAGATTGTTACCTTTTTGTGGCATTTTCTACCCACATTCCATCTTTAAAAATATGTCTCCACAGAAATCTGTCTACTATTTAATTAACAAGTGTCATCATTTAGGATAGAATTTGCATTCTTTTCCTCAAATTAATCATCCACTTTCTCTGCATATTTCTCTGCATTGAATTGCATTTGCTCAATCCTATCTATGACCATCTGTAAAATCATTTATATTCTTCTTGATATTTTGCTATGTCTTCTAATTTGGCATCATTAGAAGATTTCAATATTCATCTATATCCAAAACATTTATATAGGAAAAGCAACAGATACCAGCACAAATCTCAAAGCACACTATTACTCAGATTCTGCTAGTCTGAAAAGTAATATTTATATCTAATCTTTGTTTTCTGTCTGTACAACACCTTTTTATCCACGCAGTTACATGAGGAACATATTGTCGTAAATCACACGCATTTCACCTTCTGCAACACTGCATTGTGTTATCAGGCTCCTAGGAATGGAAAACTAATCTAGACTACAGAGGCATTAAGTATAATGTCATAGTCAGAGACACCACCGAAAGGGCCCTTCGGCACATTGCGTCTGCATCGGTCAAAAGCAGCCATCTAAGTAATCTAATCCCATTTTCCTGCATTTGGCCCTTGGCTTTGTATGCCTTGGCAGTGCAAGTGCACATCTTTTGTTTTGTTATTTACAGGACAGAAGGAGGCCCATCATGTTCTCACCGGCCCCCCAAAGAGCTACTCAGCTAGTCCCATTCTCCAGCACTGTCTCCGGCCCTCTAAATTAATCTCTTTCAAATATGTATCCAGCTCTCTTTTGAAACCTCCTATGGAATCCACCTTCACCACTCTCCCAGGCTGCACATTCCAAATCCCAACAACTCTCTGAATAAAGAAGTTTCTCCTCATCTCACTCCTAGCTCTCTTGCTGACCATCTTGAAAATATGACCCCTAGTCACTGACATACTAACTAGTGGAAACAGAACATCCTTCTTTACCCTTTCAAAATTGTTCATAATTTTGATCACCTCAATAAGGTCACTTCTTAATCTTCTCTGCTCCAACAAGAACAAGCCCAATTTCTCCAATCTTTCCTTGTATCTAAAATTCCTCATTCCTGGTATCATTCTAGTAAATCTCCTCTGCACTCTCTCTAGGGCTTTAACTTACTTCCTCAAATAAGGTGCCCAGAACTGAACACAATACTCCAAATGTGGTCTGATCAACGATTTGTAGAATTGTATCATCGCATCTTTGCTTTTTATACTCTTATCACTCTATTTATCAACCCAAGGATCCCATAAGTCCACTTAACAACTGTTTCAATTTGACTGGCCACCTTCAGACAATTATGCACTTGAACTTCAAGGTCCCTCTGCTCCTCTACTCCCCTCAAAGGTGTACCATTGAGTTTCTATTGTCTTCTCATGTTTCTTCTACCAAAATTCATTACCTCACATTTTGCTGCTTTGAAGTTCATCTGCCAGGTGTCTGCCCATTTGGCCAACTTGTCAATGATCCTCTGAAGTTGCTCAGCGTCATCCTCACAATTCACTATTCTCCCTAGCTTAGTATCATCTGCAAATTTAGAGATTTTGCCCTCAACACCCACTTCTAAATCATTTATATCAATCAGAAAAAGCAAGGGTCCCAACACTGAGTCCTGGGGAACACCACTTTCAACTCATCTCCATCTATACTTGTACTCTGTTTCCAACTTCTTAGCCAACTTCTAATCCATGCTGCCAAGGACCCATCAATCCCAAACATTTTTAATTTGCTAACCAACCTGCCAATGGCACCGTATCACATGCTTTCTGAAATTCTAAATATACAACATCCATGGCACCACCCTCATCCTCTGTCTGTGTCACCTTGCAAAACTCAATTAAATTTGTCAGACGTGACCTGCCCTTGACAAAGCCATGTTGACTGTCTAGTATTAACTTATTTTTTTCCATATGTATATTTATCTGATCCCATATTATGCCCTCCACCAGTTTTCCCACTGTTGATGTCAAGCTGACAAGTCTATAGTTTCCTGGGTTATCCCTTGCCCCTTTCTTAAACAATGGTGTCACATTTGCATTCCTCCAGTCCCCCAGGACTAATCCTGTGTTCAGAGAGTCCTGGAAAATTTCTGTCAACGGCTCCGCAACATGCTCCCTTACCTCTCTCAGCAATCTAGGATGCATCCTATCCGGGCCTGGCGACCTCTCTACCTGGAGTGCTGCCAGCCTTTTTAGCACCTTTTCTTTATTTATTACTATACGGCTCAGTTGCTCAACACCCACATTTTGAACTGGGCCATTGTTACCATCTTCTAATTTGGTAAAGACAGAAGCAAAGTACTTTTAGTAACACCGCCATACGCTCCGCTTCAGTGAGCAGTTTACACTGCTTGTCCTTTATGGGCCCACTATTATGGGCCAGGGTTTAGAGAACACCAAAGTATATCATGGAGTTCACCTGACCCACAACTTTTAATAGATTCTGGTTATGGGGAGCACAAGGGCGCACTTTACAGGTGTGATGCAACAGAAATCTAAAGTATTTTTAAACAAAAACAAAGTTTATTCTATGAATCCAGTTAACATTTTATAAACACACAGTAAACATCTTATCAACTACCAACACTGATACCATCCCCAAAGATACAGTATGCTGTAGGTAACCCTTAGTAACTTTCCTAACAACATCTATAAGTCAAAAACTTTTTAAATAAAGATAGTAGGTTTGCATTCCTTACAGAAACAGGTATTACTTTGAAATCATCAAGTGATCTGGAGACATTCTTTAGCAAGCAGAGAGAGAGAGAGACCAAAATACACCTGCTTGGTTTGAATGCAGCTCTCCAACTGAAAAATGAAACTAAAACTCAAGAGCCAAAAGCAGCTTCCAGCTCAAAACGAAATTAAAAAGCAGAGCCAGAGCCCAGCTCCACCCACACACTGACCACTTGAGAAGACAAACATTTCTTAAAGTGACATTCCCATGAAAAAAAACCCCATCAACTTGAAGATGGTTTCATTTTTCACCTTTTCACTTTCTTTTAAACTACATTGACAGTAAATATACTTTTTTGTTTAGCAAAACAAAACACGCAAACATTTATAATAACATAGTCCATTTTAGTTCTTCTTCATGGAACTGGAATCCCTCTTGATTCACCGTCTCTTTGGACAAGATGGTCGCTGCACGATCCATCCATTTCTCTACGCCTCGGCATTTCTCTTTAAGGTCAGATACTTTTGTTCAATCCGATCACAGAGCCCCTTGTAATACTCCAACACAGGAGCATTGGTTAACACAGCCTTCAGGCCGTGAAATGCCTGTTGACACTCCGCTGTCCACTGAAATTTGCTACGCTTCTTCAGCAAGTCCGTCAATAGAGCGACCACACTGCTAAGGTTCGGCACAAATTTCCGGTAAAATCCACTCATGCCAAGAAATCGCATTATTTCCCTTTGTGTCGAGGGTATTGGAAACTCCCCAATAACTTTTGTTTTCACATCCCGTGGGACCATTCAACCCTGTCCAATTGTATGGCCAAGGAAAGTGACTTGGGCTTTTCCAAATTCACTTTTGGCTAGTTTTACCACCAAACTCACCTCCTGAAGTCGATCGAATAACTCCATCAGATGCTTCAAATGTTCTTTCCATGTCTGACTAAAAATTACCAGATGTATCGTTGATGTATACCGCACAATTGGGTAATCCTGAAACAACTTTGTTAGTTAACTGTTGAAATGTGGCTGGGGCGATTTTCTTGCCAAATGGCATAACTTTGAATTGGTATATACCATCTAGAGTCACAAAAGCTGAAATCTCCTTTGCCCTTTCGGATAAAGGTACCTGCCAGTAACCTTTAAGTAAATCCAGTTTGGAAATAAAAGCTGATTGTCCTATCTTCTCAATGCAATCCTCCAAACGTGGGATAGGAAGAGTCCGTTCTTGTAACTGCATTAACCTTTCTATACTCCACACATAACCATTGGGTACCGTCCGGTTTTGGTACCATCACTATGGGTGAGCTCCATTGGCTGTAACCCACTTCAATTATGCCATTTTAAAGCATACTTTCAATTTTCTGGTTAACCTGTGCCAATTTTAAAGGGTTAAGTCTGTATGAATGCTGTTTAATTGGAACAGAATTTCCCACATCTACATCATGTGTAGCCATTTTAATACTTCCCAACTTATCTCCACAAACTTGCCCATGTAACATCAATAACTCTTTCAGGTCAGTTTGTTTTTCCTCTGGAAGGTAACTCAACAATGTATCCCAATTTTTAAGAACATCCTCGTTTTCCAACTTAATTTGAGGGATGTCAAATGCAAAGTCATCTGGTTTTGGTTCTTCACTTTGAGATAGAATCATTAAAACCTGCTCCTTTTGCTCTCCTTCCCTTTCAAAGTACCTTTTAAGCATATTCACATGACACACTCGGTGAGTTTTCCTTCCATCTGGCGTTCTTACCACATAATTCACCTCACTTAATTTCCTATCAATCTGATAAGATCCACAAAACCTTGCTTTTAAAGATTCACCTACCAATGGTAACAATACTAAAACTTTATCTCCACTGGCAAAACTACAAACTTTTGATTTCTTGTCCGCTACCCGTTTCATCACATGTTGTGCAACCTTTAAATGTTTTCCAGCCAATTCCCCTGCTCTATTTAATTGTTCCCTAAAATTTGACACGTAATCCAATAATGTAAGTTCCGACTGCTCACTCACTAATTTTTCCTTAATCAATTTAAGTGATCCTCTTACCTCATGACCAAACATTAGTTCAAAAGGACTGAATTTGGTTGACTCATTAGGTGCATCCCTAATTGCAAACGGTACGAATGGAATTCCTTTATCCCAATCCTCTGGATAATCTTGACAACAAGCCCTCAACATTGTCTTTAATATCTGATGCCACCTTTCTAACGCTCTCTGCGATTCTGGATGGTGTGCAGTTGATGTAAATTGTTTTATTCCTAAACTATGCATAACTTCTTTGAATAACCTTGAGGTAAAATTTGATCCATGATCCAATTGTATTTCTGTGGGTAGTCCATATCTAGTAAAGAATTTAAGTAACTCCTCCACAATCTTTCTGGCTGTAATATTGCATACTGTAATGGCCTCTGGAAACCTAGTAGACACATCCATTATAGTCAAAAGGTATTGATTCCCACTTTTCCTTTTAGGAAGCAGTCCTATGCAATCCATTAAGACCCTTGGAAAAAGGTTCCTCAAATGCTGGAATGGGTATTAAGGGTTCTGGTTTTATCACTGCTTGAGGTTTCCCCATCACTTGACATGTGTGACATGATCGACAAAATGTAACTTAATCTTTATGTAGTCCAGGCCAATAAAAATGTTTTTGTATTTTAGCTTGAGTTTTCCTTACTCCCAAATGACCTCCTACTGGTACCTCATTGCAACCCGCAACACCTTCTTTCTATACCCTTCCGCTAATACCACTTTATGAACTTCTGCCCACTTTTCATCCGCTTGCACATGGAAAGGTCTCCATTTTCTCATCAAGACATCATTTTTACGGTAATAACATTCTGGTATACACTCAGATTCCTCTTCCGTGTATGCTTTCTGATACATCCGTTTTATTTCTATATCTTTCTGTTGTAACTCTGCCAATTTTCCTGAACTAAAAATATCCGCCTCATCCTCCACCTGTTCTTGTTCTTTTCCAACCATCTGATCAAAAATCATTTCTGAAATGAAAAAAATGAAAATCGCTTATTGTCACAAGTAGGCTTCAATGAAGTTACTGTGAAAAGCCCCTAGTCGCCACATTCCGGCGCCTGTTCGGGGAGGCTGGTACGGGAATTGAACCGTGCTGCTGGCCTGCTTGGTCTGCTTTAAAAGCCAGCAATTTAGCTCAGTGTACTAAACCTGCCCCAGGTAATTGAACTTCAACTTCATCTTCACTCTTTGATTTCTCCTCTTGTCTTAACCTATGACTTTGCAACCTTGTTACTACACAATCCGGAAGAATCCCAGGATATTCGTCCTTCAACACTTCAGTTGTCTGATTTCCCACTGGCTTATCAACCACAGTAGGCATCACTCCCACCTGCGATCTAGCTATATCATTATCCAAGATAAACTGTATTCCTGGACAAGATAGTTTCTCTATTACTCCTACTACCACTTCGAACAAAGAACAAAGAAAAGTACAGCACAGAAATAGGCCCTTCGGCCCTCCAAGCCTGTGCCGACCATGCTGCCTGACTAAACTACAATCTTCTACACTTCCTGAGTCCGTATCCCTCTATTCCCATCCTATTCATGTATCTGTCAAGATGCCCCTAAATGTCACTATCGTCCCTGCTTCCACCGCTTCATCCGGTAGCGAGTTCCAGGCACCCACTACCCTCGGTGTAAAAGAACTTGCCTCGTACATCTACTTGAAAACTTGCCCCTCGCACCTTAAACCTATGCCCCCTAGTAATTGACCCCTCTACCCTGGGGAAAAGCCTCTGACTATCCACTCTGTCTATGCCCCTCATAATTTTGTAGACCTCTATCAGGTCGCCCCTCAACCTCCGTCGTTCCAGTGAGAACAAACCGAGTTTACTCAACTGCTCCTCATAGCTAATGCCCTCCATACCAGGCAACATTCTGGTAAATCTCTTCTGCACCCTCTCTAAAGCCTCCACATCCTTCTGGTAGTGTGGCGACCAGAATTGAACACTATACTCCAAGTGTGGCCGAATTAAGGTTCTATACAGCTGCAACATGACTTGCCAATTCTTATACTCAATGCCCTGGCCAATGAAGGCAAGCATGCCGTATGCCTTCTTGACTACCTTCTCCATCTGTGTTGCCCCTTTCAGTGACCTGTACACCTAGATCTCTCTGACTTTCAATACTCTTGAGGGTTCTACCATTCACTGTATATTTCCTACTTGCATTAGACCTTCCAAAATGCATTACCTCACATATGTCCGGATTAAACTCCATCTGCCAACTCTCCGCCCAAGTCTCCAAACAATCTAAATCCTGCTGTATCCTCTGACAGTCCTCATCGCTATCCGCAATTCCACCAACCTTTGTGTCGTCTGCAAACTTACTAATCAGACCAGTTACATTTTCCTCCAAGTATAGTCCTTCCTTGTCCTGAAGCGTGGTACATTGGCGAGACCATGCAGACGCTGCGACAACGAATGAACGGACATCGCGCGACAATCAGCAGTCAAGGGCATTCAGCCTCTGATCTCCGGGTAAGCGTTCTCCAAGGCGGCCTTCAGGTCGCGCGACAACGCAGAATCGCCGAGCAGAAACTTATAGCCAAGTTCCGCACACATGAGTGCGGCCTCAACCGGGACCTGGGATTCATGTCGCATTACATTCATCCCCCACCATCTGGCCTGCAAAATCCTACCAACTGTCCTGGCTTGACACAATTCACACCTCTTTAACCTGGGGTTACCCCATCTCTGGGCCTGTAAAGATTTAATCACCTGCTAATGCTCGCATTCCAAGCATTGTCTGGCATCTTTGAATCTGTCTATATATATGTTTCTGGAACATACCTCTTCATTCACCTGAGGAAGGAGCAGCGCTCCGAAAGCTAGTGACATCGAAACAAACCTGTTGGACTTTAACCTGGTGTTGTAAGACTTCTTACTGTGCTCACCCCAGTCCAACGCCGGCATCTCCACATCATGGCTACCATCGACACCGCAAACTGCCGGCTCAAAGTGGAGAGGATCTCCAGGAAGATCGCGCATATAGACACAGACATTAAGTTTCTACAAAGATGCAAGAAAGCAGACAAGATCCCGAAAGGGCTACAGATCACAAACCCACTCAAGTCGACCTACAACACAGACTACACTGAGAGACTCTGCCATCGCACCTCTCTCACACTCCTCAACCACCTCGTACGCCAGCTCTACAGCAGACGACACAACTTGGAAACCAAGATAGTGGCCATATTCTCAACCTGCACTCAGGACGCAGCAGACCAGCTGCGGAACACTGCCAAACAGATGAGACAACAATACTATGCCACCTATATGCATACCAAGAACAGGAAGCTTGAGAAACTCGGCATCACCACCAGTGGCAACCAAGCCACCCCCGGTACCACAGTAGAAATACAGGGAAATCCATTGTCAACTTGTCGGACTACACCCTTCAACCAGACGAAATCGAAGTCCTCAGCAGAGGGCTCAATTTCTGCACCACCATCAAAATGGACCCCATCAGTCTTGCGGCAGACATGGAGGAATTCATCAGGCGAATGAGGCTCCGGGAATTCTTCCACAGACTCCAAAAGGCCAACAGCGAACCCAAGCAGACTACCAATGAACTGGAACAGCAGACGGAGAGATCTGCGGTGCGGCAACCGAAGAGGAAAGAGTCGAATTGGACCCCTCCGGAAGGCTGCTGCCCTAGACTCGACATGTATGCTCAAGCCGTCAGGAGTCGCGTCAATGCCAGATTTATCAGTCGCATTCGGAAGACAGCCCCGAACGTCACCCAAGCACAACGCTCTCAAGACCAACCGCAGCATCGTCATCAAACCAGCAGACAAAGGAGGGGCCACTGTCATACTGAACAGAACGGACTACTGAAAAGAAGTATACCGACAACTCAACAACCAACAACACTATAGACAGTTACCCGCGGATCCGACCAAGGAACACATCCGCCAACTTAACAGACTGATCAAGACCTTGGATCCAGATCGTCAGAGCACCCTACGTGCTCTCATCCCACGTACTCCCCGCATTGAAGATCTCTACTGCCTCCCGAAAATACACAAGGCCAACACACCAGGCCGCCCTATCGTTTCAGGCAATGGGACCCTGTGTGAAAACCTCTCTGGCTACATCGAGGGCATCTTGAAACCCATCGTACAAGGTACGCCCAGCTTCTGTCGCAACACGACGGACTTCCTACAGAAACTCTGCACCCATGGACCAGTTGAACCAGGAACATTCCTCGTCACAATGGACGTCTCGGAACTCTACCCCAGCATCCCCCATGACGACGGCATTGCTGCAACAGCCTCAGTACTCAACACCGACAACTGCCAATCTCCAGATGCAATTCTGCAACTCATCCGCTTCATTCTGGATCACAACGTCTTCACCTTCGACAACAAGTTCTTAATCCAGACACACGGAACAGTCATGGGGACCAAATTCGTACCCCAATACGCCAATATCTTCATGCACAAGTTTGAACAAGACCTACTCACCGCACAGGATCTTCAACCGACATTATACACCAGATACATCGATGACAATTTTTTCCTTTGGACCCACGGCGAAGAATCACTGAAACGACTACACGATGACATCAATAAGTTCCATCCAACCATCAGACTCTCCATGGACTACTCTCCAAAATCAGTTGCGTTCTTGGACACACTTGTCTCCATCAAGGATGGTCACCTCAGCACCTTCGCTTTACCGCAAGCCCACGGATAACCTCACAATGCTCCACTTCTCCAGCTTCCACCCTAAACACATTAAAGAAGCCATCCCCTATGGACAAGCTCTCCGTATACACAGGATCTGCTCAGACGAGGTTACGCGTAATAGACATCTACAGACGTTGAAAGATGCCTTCGGACGAACGGGATATGGCGCTCGACTCATCAATCGACAGTTCCAACGCGCCACGGCAAAAAACCGCACCGACCTCCTCAGAAGAAAAACATGGGACACAACCGACAGAATACCCTTCATCGTCCAGTACTTTCCCGGAGCGGAGAAACTACGACATCTTCACAGCCTTCGACACGTCATCGATGAAGATGAACATCTTGCCAAGGTCATCCCCACACCCCCACTACTTGCCTTCAAACAACCACGCAACCTCAAACAAACCATTGTTTGCAGCAAACTACCCAGCCTTCAGAACAATGACCACGACACCACACAACCCTGCCATGGCAATCTCTGCAAGACGTGCCAGATCATCAACATGGATACCAGCATTACACGTGAGAACCATCCACCAGGTACGCGGTACATACTCGTGCGACTCGGCCAACGTTGTCTACCTCATACGCTGCAGGAAAGGATGTCCCAAAGCGTGGTACATTGGCGAGACCATGCAGACGCTGCGACAACGAATGAACGGACATCGCGCGACAATCACCAGGCAGGAATGTTCCCTTCCAGTCGGGGAACACTTCAGCAGTCAAGGGCATTCAGCCTCTGATCTCCAGGTAAGCGTTCTCCAAGGCGGCCTTCAGGACGCGCGACAACGCAGAATTGCCGAGCAGAAACTTATAGCCAAGTTCCGCACACATGAGTGCGGCCTCAACCGGGACCAGGGATCATGTCGCATTACATTCATCCCCCACCATCTGGCCTGCGAAATCCTACCAACTGTCCTGGCTTGACACGATTCACACCTCTTTAACCTGGGGTTACCCCATCTCTGGGTCTGTAAAGATTTAATCACTTGCTAATGCTCGCATTCCAAGCATTGTCTGGCATCTTTGAATTTGTCTATATATATGTTTCTGGAACATACCTCGTCATTCACCTGATGAAGGAGCAGCGTTCCGAAAGCGAGTGATATCGAAACAACCTGTTGGACTTTAACCTGGTGTTGTAAGACTTCTTACTGTGCTCACCCCAGTCCAACGCCGGCATCTCCACTTCATTTTCCTCCAAGTCATTTATATATACTACAAACAGCAAAGGTCCAGCACTGATCCCTGCGGAACACCACTAGTCACAGCCCTCCAATTAGAAAAGCATCCTTCCATTGCTACTCTCTGCCTTCTATGACCTAGCCAGTTCTGTATCCACCTTGCCAGCTCACCCCTGATCCCGTGTGACTTCACCTTTTGTACTAGTCTACCATGAGGGACCTTGTCAAAGGCCTTACTGAAGTCCATATAGACAACATCCACTGCCCTACCTGCATCAATCATCTTTGTGACCTCTTCGAAAAACTCTTATCAAGTTAGTGAGACACGACCTCCCCTTCACAAAACCATGCTGCCTCTCACTAATACGTCCATTTGCTTCCAAATGGGAGTAGATCCTGTCTCAAAGAATTCTCTCCAGTAATTCCCCTACCACTGACGTAAGGCTCACCGGCCTGTAGTGCCCTGGATTATCTTTGAGGATCCAAAGATTTCTGTCAAGGCCTCAGCAATTTCCTCTCTAGCCTCCTTCAGTATTCTGGGGTAGATCCCATCAGGCCCTGGGGACTTATCTACCTTAATATTTTTCAAGACGCCCAACACCTTGTCTTTTTGGATCTCAATGTGACCCAGGCTATCTACACACCCTTCTCCAGACTCAACATCTACCAATTCCTTCTCTTTGGTGAATACTGATGCAAAGTATTCATTTAGTACCTCACCCATTTCCTCTGGCTCCACACATAGATTCCCTTGCCTATCCTTCAGTGGGCCAACCCCTTCCCTGGCTACCCTCTTGCTTTTTATGTACGTGTAAAAAGCCTTGGGATTTTCCTTAACCCTATTTGCCAATGACTTTTCATGACCCCTTCTAGCCCTCCTGACTCCTTGCTTAAGTTCCTTCCTACTTTCCTTATATTCCACACAGGCTTCGTCTGTTCCCAGCCTTTTAGCCCTGACAAATGCCTCTTTTTTCTTTTTGACGAGGCCTACAATATCTCTCGTTAGCCAAGGTTCCCGGAAATTGCCGTATTTATACTTCTTCCTCACAGGAACATGCCGGCCCTGAATTCCTTTCAACTGACACTTGAAAGCCTCCCACATGTCAAATGTTGATTTACCCTCAAACATCCGCCCCCAATCTAGGTTCTTCAGTTCCCATCTAACATTGTTATAATTAGCCTTCCCCCAATTTAGCACATTCACCCTAGGACCACTCTTATCCTTGTCCACCAGCACTTTGAAACTTACTGAATTGTGGTCACTGTTCCCGAAATGCTCCCCTACTGAAACTTCTACCACCTGGCCGGGCTTATTCCCCAATACCAGGTCCAGTACAGCCCCTTCCCTAGTTGGACTGTCTACATGTTGTTTTAAAAAGCCCTCCTGGATGCTCCTTACAAACTGTGCCCCGTCTAAGCCCCTGGCACTTAGTGAGTCCCAGTCAATATTGGGGAAGTTGAAGTCTCCCATCACAACAACCCTGTTGTTTTTACTCTTTTCCAAAATCTGTCTACGTATCTGCTCTATCTCCCGCTGGCTGTTGGGAGATCTGTAGTAAACCCCCAACATTGTGACTGCACCCTTCTTATTCCTGATCTCTACCCATATAGCCTCACTGCCCTCTGAGGTGTCCTCCCGTAGTACAGCTGTGATATTCTCCCTAACCAGTAGCGCAACTCCGCCACCCTTTTTACATCCCCCTCTATCCCGCCTGAAACATCTAAATCCTGGAACGTTTAGCTGCCAATCCTGCCCTTCCCTCAACCAGGTCTCTGAATTGGCAACAACATCATAGTTCCAAGTACTAATCCAAGCTCTAAGTTCATCTGCCTTACCCATAATACTTCTTGCATTAAAACATATGCACTTCAGGCCACCAGACCCGCTGTGTTCAGCAACTTCACCCTGTCTGCTCTGCCTGCGAGCCATACTGGCCCTATTCCCTAGTTCTCCCTCAATGCTCTCACCTTCTGACCAATTGCTCCCATGTCCACCCCCCTGCCATACTAGTTTAAACCCTCCCATGTGACACCAGCAAACCTCGCGGCCAGGATAATTATGCCTCTCCAGTTTAGATGCAACCCTTCCTTCTTGTATAGGTCACACCTGCCCCGGAAGAGCTCCCAGTGGTCCAGATAACGGAAACCCTTCCTCCTACATCTGCTGTTTAGCCAGTGTTTAGCTGTTCTATCTTCTTATTTCTAGCCTCACTGGCAAGTGGCACAGGGAGTTATCCCGAGATTACAACCCTAGAGGTCCTGTCTTTTAACTTTCTGCCTAGCTCCCTGAACTCCTGCTGCAGGACCTCATGCCCCTTCCTGCCTATGTCGTTAGTACCAATATGTACAATGACCTCGGACTGTTTGCCCTCCCCCTTCAGGATGCCCTCTACCCGTTCGGAGACATCCTGGACCCTGGTACCAGGGAGGCAACATACCATCCTGGAGTCTCTTTCACGTCCACAGAAGCGCCTATCTGTGCCCCTGACTATAGAGTCCCCTATGACTATTGCTCTTCTGCACTTTGACCCTTCCTTCTGAACATCAGAGCTAGCCCTGGTGCCACTGCTATGGCTGTTGCTGTTTTCCCCTGATAGGCTATCTCCCCCCCCCCCCCCCCCCCCCCCCCCCGACAGTATCCAAAGGGGTATACCTGTTTGAGAGGGGGGCAACCACAGGGGATTCCTGCACTGACTGCCTGCCCTTTCTGGTGGTCACCCATTTCTCTGCCTGCACCTTGGGGGTGACCACATTTATATAACTGCTATCTATGACGCTTTCCGCCACCTGCATGCTCCTAAGTGCATCCAACTGCCGCTCCAACCAAACCATGCGATCTGTGAGGAGCTCCAGTTGGGTGCACTTTCTGCAGATGAAGCCATCCGGGACGCTGGAAGCCTCCCGGAACTGCCACATCTCACAGTCAGAGCACTGCACCCCTCTAATTGACATTGCGTTAATTCATTAGTAAATTAAATTTTAAAGATTTTTTAAAAAGTTACTGTTAACTGTATGTTTCCTAGCACTAGATTTCTACTATAAATGTGAAAGCTAAATACAGTACTCTCCGATCTCTGGCTTAGATACCCCTCTGGATTATAATTAAGTAATTATGTTTAATTAGTTTACCAATGCTTAATTTTTTTAATTTAGTGTAGATTCCCAACCAGCCAATCAGGTCATAGCTTTTCTGTGATGTCACTTCAGTTCCCCCCCCCCCCCCCCTACACACACAATTTGAAAAGGTAATAAAAGTAAAAATGATTAAAAAGCACTTACTTACGTTCCGAGGGTCTCAGATGCTCTCTGGTTCTCTCCCTGCTGATTAAAAGTTACAGGCCAGAAGAAAGAGAACAAAACAGTAGGGACAAAGCACCTTCTCCCACTCTGCACCGAATTACCTCACTGCACCAAATTACCAAGTTCCAAATTCCCACTCTGGATGTGTCTCACTTAGGCTGTGTCTCTTTGACCTGCGCAACCTGCACTGCCCTTCATTGGACTTTCCAACCTTACCTTATATAATGGAACACTACTCTTCTCACCCTGGATTCCACATATTACCACCTTTTCTGGCAATATTCCTCCCAAACTACAGAACTCCTCATCTCTTACCATCAAAGATTGACTAGCTCCCGTATCTCTTAAAATTTTTACTTCTTTACCTACTCCTTCTGGTGCACCTGAGTAAACTTAACCCACACAAGTACATTCCTTAAAGAGATCTGGCACCTTCTTATTAATCACCTCTTGATCAGGCTGTACAATCTTTTGCACCTCCTTCGCTTCACTTGGACTTTCGTTTTCCACTTTAACAAACCCCACTAACTTCTCCTGTTTTATCACATCCGCCTTCCCCGTGCTTTTCTTCAACCACCACACTGTGACTTTACATGGCTTAATTTATTACAGTGGAAACATTTGAAACTTTTAATTTCTCTTCCACGCTCCTGGATTTCTTTTTAAATCTGAGGTACACTCTCCTTATTATCTCCCATCAGATCTCCTTTACCTCTACCACTTGAGTATTTCTCTTTTCCCCAGTTTCTATCCCTCACAGGCTGAATCTGATGTCGGAAACCAAACTTTGATTTATGAGCTAATTCATAATCATCTGCCATTTCTGCTGCTAACCTCGCATTTTTAACCCTCTGCTCTTCCACATGAGTTCTCACTACATCAGGAATTGAATTTTGAAACTCTTCATACGTCCCAGATAGCTCCTCTGATACTGATGCAAACACTTCACTGGGCCCTACCTACTAGCTTTGTTTGAATCAGAAATACCCACATGTCCTGTGGTCATTTCATTTGTCTAGCTACCTTCTCAAATGAAATGAAAATGGCTTCTATCTCCTTCTCATCAAACCTTGGCAATGCTTGGACATATTTTAATAGATCCCCACCAAGCCTTCGACTGTGACGCTCTTTATCCTTAGCCTCATCACTATCCTCAAACTGTATGTTTCCTTTTACATCTGCCAATTTTAATTGACTGTCATGTTTCATGGCCATTTTCTGAAGTTCAAACGCTCTCTTTTTCACTTTCCTCTCTACCTCTTTCTCTCTCTTTTTCCCTGATCTGTACCTCCCTTTCTTGTTGTTCTGCTAGGGCTATTCTTTCTTTTTCCTTCATTTCGTATTCAAGCTGCTTTAATTCTTTTTCATGTTCAAGTTGTTTAATCTGTAACTGAATTTTTGCCAATTCTAATGAGTCAGACTGTATCTCAGGCAATTTTAAATGCCCAGCTACTGCCGCAAGTATCTCTCCTTTTTGTATGCTGTCAGGTAACACTAACTGAACTGTTTCTGCCAAATCTAAAAGCCTTTTTTTAGTCTCTGTTCGTAAGGTCATGCCTGTGACCTTCTCCACCCCAAAAAACTTCCATGCCTCTGAAAGAGCCATTGTCCACAACACACTCCCTACTTAAACTGGAATGACACACCTGAAAAGCAGACACAAATATGCTCATCCCTCACTGTCTTTAAGTTCACTGAGCCAACCAAATCACGAAAGATAGACTTTTATCCCGGACGAGCCCGCAATTTATTATGGGCCAGGGTTTAGAGAACACCAAAGTATATCATGGAGTTCACCTGACCCACAACTTTTAATAGATTTTGGTTATGGGGAGCACAAGGGCGCACTTTACAGGTGTGATGCAACAGAAATCTGAAGTATTTTTAAACAAAAACAATGTTTATTCTATGAATCCAGTTAACATTTTATAAACGCACAGTAAACATCTTATCAACTCCCAACACTGATACCATCCCCAAAGATACAGTCCTCTATACGTAACACTTAATAACTTTCCTAACAACATCCATAAGTCAAAGACCCTTTTTAACGAAGACAGTAGGTTTGCATTCCTTACAGAAACAGGTATTACTTTGAAATCATCAAGTGATCGGGAGACATTCTTTCGCAGGCAGAGAGCGAGAGACCAAAATACACCTCCTTGGTTTGAATGCAGCTCTCCAACTGAAAATGAAACTAAAACTCAAGAGCCAAAAACAGCTTCCAGCTCAAAACGAAAGTAAAAAGCAGAGCCAGAGCCCAGCTCCATCCACACAATGACGTCACGGCAGCAACTTGAGAAGACAAACATTTCTTAAAGTGACATTCCCATGACACCACTCTATCCCTCACTATTCTTTTACCGTTAATATGTTTGAAGAATATTTTGCTATTTGTTTTACAGCCTGCAATCATTTCCTCATGCTTCCACTTAGCTCTCCTTATTTCAGTCTTCGCCTCTCTCCTGCATTTGAGATACTCTTCCTGATTTCTATTGCTATTATTATTCCGGCATGTATCATATGCCTCTTTTCATCAATGTCCTTAGTCATCCAGGGTAGTCTAGCTTCTGATACCCCATATTTATTTCTCATGGGTACATGCCTAGCTTGCACCCTATTCATCTCTCCTTTGAAAGTCTCCCATTTTTCATCCACTGTTCTGTCCACCAAAATGCATTTCCAATCAACCTGCTCCAGTTCAACTTCTAGACCCCTAAAATTTGCCCTTTTCTAGTCTGGGATCTTAATCTGTGACTGACTTTTATCCTTTTCCAACTTAATATTGAATATTATATTATGATCGCTACTTCCCAATGGCACCC
This sequence comes from Scyliorhinus torazame, assembly GCF_047496885.1. Lineage (NCBI taxonomy): Eukaryota > Metazoa > Chordata > Chondrichthyes > Carcharhiniformes > Scyliorhinidae > Scyliorhinus > Scyliorhinus torazame. The sequence continues at coordinate 60,009,595 of NC_092714.1, read as the reverse complement.
CCACTCTGACATTTTGCATATGCCCTGCCTCATTTCCTAGGACCAGATCCAGCACAGCTTGCTCCATGGTAGGACTGGAAATGTACTGTTCCAAAAGTTCTCCTGCTCACATTGCAGGGATTTCTCCCCTCCCATGTGCCACACTCTACCCTTTTCCCAGTCTACCTTAGGGCAATTTAAATCCCCAACTATCACAACCCTACTTGGCATGCAGTTTTCCATAATCTGCCTACAAATGCTGCCTTCCGCTTCCTCCCCACTATTTGGAAGCCTATAATAAATACCAACAAGGCAACCACTTCTTCTCTGTTCCTCACCTCCAACCATATAGATTCTAATTCAGGAACGGCATCTCGTTCAGGGGCTATGATATTATCTTTGACTAAGACTGCTACACCTCCTCCCTTTTTACCCACCCTGTTTTTACTAAAAACCTTATAACCTAGAACGTTAAGTATCCAGATCTGTTCTGGCTTGAGCCATGTTTCTGTCAAAGCTACTATATCATAGATTATCATAGAATTTACAGTGCAGGAGGCCGCCATTTGGCCCATCGAGTCCGCACCAGCTCTTGGAAAGAGCACCCTACCCAAGGTTAACACCTCCACCCTATCCCCATAACCCAGTAACCCCTCCCAACACTAAGGGCAATTTTGGACACTAAGGGCAATTTATCATGGCCAATCCACCTAACCTGCACATCTTTGGACTGTTGGAGGAAACCGGAGCACCCGGAGGAAACCCATGCACACACGGGGAGGATGTGCAGACTCCGCACAGACAGTGACCCAAGCCGGAATCGAACCTGGGACCCTGGAGCTGTGAAGCAATTGTGCTATCCACAATGCTACCGTGCTGCCCTCACAACCCTATCATATGCCCCTAGAGCAATTTCTGCTTGCAGTTCCCCAATTTTGTTTGCTATACTTCGTGCATTTACATACATACAATTTAACCCTGCTCTTATTTCTTTCTTGCCCTTTGGGAGGCTCCCATTTCTTTGTTCACTGTCAACACTCAAGCCTGCCCTCACTTCTTTTTCCCTGTTCCCCATCTTTTCTCTTTTGCCCTCACTGGTACTTCTAAAACTAGGCCCATTAGTCAACTCACCCCCTGCCTTAAAACATTTAAATCCATCCCCGCCACACTATTTATTCTCTCAGCCAGAAGTATCTAAATACTTAAAATGTTATTAGGGTCTCTGCCTCCACCGCCCTTTCAGGCACTTTGCTGATGATGGAGAGTAGACTGATAGGGTGGTAATTGGCAGGGTTAGATTTGACCTGTTTCTTGTGTACAGGACACACCTGGGCAATTTTTCACATTGCCGGGTATATGCCAGTGTTGTAGCTGTATTGTAACAGCTTGGCTAGGGTGCGGCAAGTTCTAATGCATAAGTCTTCAGTACTATTGCCGTAATAGTTTCAGGGCCCATAGCCTTTGCAGTATCCAGTGTCTTCAGCTGTGTTTTGATATCATGTGGAGTGAATGGTATTGGCTGAAGACTGACATGTGTGGTGCTGGGGACCTCTGGAGGAGGAGGAGCAGCAGCACCCCTCCTCTTTTACCTCCTCCCCTGAAGATCCTGTATCCTGGAATATTAAGCTGCCAATCCTTCCTCCTCTTAACTATGTCTCAATGATAGCAATGACATCAGACCCCCATGTTTTAAGTTGTGCCCTCAACTCATCCACCTGGTCTGTCAGATTCCTTGCATTAAAATAAATACCATCCAATATTCCCAAGCTCCCTTGTGACTTAACTGGTCTAGAAATTCTGTGTCTTCCTAACTCACTTGATGTCTCTTCTAATTTTGACTGTGCATCTATCCATGATGCACCTTTTCTTGGGACCCCAGCCCCCAGACCCCTGCCCAGTTAGTTTAAACCCTCCCCAACAGCATTAGCAAACCCCTGAAAGGATGCTGGTCCCATTTCAGTTCAGGTGCAAACCATCCACCTTGTACAGGTTCCACTAACCCTTAAAACAGTCCCAATGCCCAAGAAATCTAAAGCCCTCCCACCCTCACCATCTCTTCAGCCACAAGTTAATCTGGACTAACCTCCTATTTCTGAACTCATTGGCCATGGACCCCAGAAGTGATCCTGAGATCATTATCTTCTGAGTCCTATTTTTTAATCTACCTCCTAGCTTGGGTCATTGTCTGTGCAGAGTCTGCACGTTCTCCCAGTGTCTCCGTAGTTTTCCTCCGGGTCTCCGGATTCCTCCCACAGTCCAAAGATGTGCAGGTTAGATGGATTGGCCATGATAAATTGCTCTTAGTATCCAAAAAGGTTAGGTGGGGTTATTGGGTTACAGGGATAGGGTGGGGGCGTGGGCTTAAGTAGGGTGCTCTTTCCAAGAGCCAGTGCAGACCTGATGGGCTGAATGGCCTCCTTCTGCACTGTAAATTCTATAATTCTATACCTCGATCAAATTCCCTCTCATCCTTCTAAACTTCAGCGAATGTAAGCCCAAATTATTTATTCTCCCCTCGTATGTCAACCCTTTTATCCCTGGAATCAATCTGGTTGTAATGATCCACAGGAGGCAGGGGTTCCGTCACGACACCAGTATTTATTTGCAATAACTTATATACAAGAGCAGCTCCAAACAGTGCTGCTAGCATTCCAGTCAACTTAAGACTGCCTCACAAAGCCTACACAGGCACTTATATGGGCCCCCTCAATGAGCTATCATTGAGGGAGCTCATACTCCAATTGGCCAACCAAAAATGCCAATTAGAGGTCATTACACCCCCCCCCCCCCCCCCCAAGGTCCGAGGAATTCCTGCCAGTTGGCATTCCTCTGAGCTTCTTCCTGCACCTCCTGTCCGGGTCTTTCACCTCTGTGTCGTCCGCCGGGTCGTTCTCCGACATGGGTGGGGTGTACCTTATAGGTGCCCGTCTTTTCCTTGACGACCTCCTTGGAAGTTGTACTTCCTCCTCCTCGGGGAGAGGTGTCGCGGCGGCCTCGTCGAACGTGTCCATCTCCGACTCTGACGACTGGATGACGGGGATCTGGCGAAATTGCTCGGGGCTGAGGGGTGGGTATCTTTCCCGTCTGAGCTATCCGAGCTTGAGGCGGTCCTGCTTCAACTGCCTCCAGGTGTGTTTCCGCTGTCCTTATTTGGTCTAGGTGTTTCTTCAGCACCTTACCTCCTGCCTTTGACCCATGTTGGTCCATTCCCATAATTCTTGACCCAAACCGGTGCCCCCACCTGGAAATGTCTCTGCTGCCGACTATTATCATGCCCCCTGCGTTGGACCTCCTGTTGTTTCTCCACTTTCCCCGTTAAATTTGGGAAAAGGAGACTCAGCCTCGTTTGCAGCCGCCTTCCCATTAAGAGTTCAGCTGGCGGTATGCCCGTTGTGGAATGCGGTGTGGTCCTGTAATCAAACAGCCAGTGGGAGAGCTTTGTGTCCATTGACGCTGCCGGCTGCTTCTTGAGTCCCGCTTTTAGTGTCTGGACCGCTCTTTCTGCCAGGCCGTTGGACGCTGGATGGTAAGGGGCCGTTTTCCAAATCCCCCACTTGTGAATGCCGTTCCGTTGTCCGACACCAATACCTCCGGCAGTCCATGTGTTGCAAACGAGGCCCTGAGCTTTTCAATTGTCGATGCTGTGCTTGCCGCATTTACCCGGTGGACATCCAACCATTTGGAGTGGGCGTCCACTATCACCAAAAACATTGAGCCCATGAAAGGGCCGGCGTGGTCAATATGCAGGTGGGTTCACGGTCTGCCTGGCCATTCCCACGGGTGCAATGGCGCAGCTCGTGGCACTCTTTGCCCCTGTTGGCACTCCTGGCACCGACGTACCAAGGCTGCTATGTCTGTGTCCAATCCTGGCCACCAAACGTAGCTTTGAGCGAGCATCTTCATTTTAGACCCCCCTTGGTGTCCGTGATGTAACTCGGTTAAGATTGCCCGACGGACCTGAGCTGGGACTATTACCCGGGCTCCCCATAATAGGATACCGTCTTCTCCGGTTATTTGGTCCCTTCTGCTCCAGTATGGGTGCATCTGGGGCTCCACTGGTCTCTCCAGTTCCCCGTTAGCTGTAAATGCTTCATCTTGGCTAGAAATGGGTCTTTTTGCATCCACAACCGAATATGTTGTGCGTCCACTGGTAGGGTGTCCAAAAAATTTAGAGTCATTACTGTCTCCTCTACTTTCGGTATTAGCGGCGGGGTGTCTGGGAAGGGAAGTCTGCTCAAAGCATCTGCATTTGCTACTCGCGTTCCCGGTCTGTGCTCCAGAACGTATCTATACGCCGCCAGTAGCAACGCCCAGCGTTGGATTCTAGCTGATGCAATCGGGGTTATTGACTTGTCTTCTTTTAATAACCCTAATAACGGCTTATGGTCCGTCACTATGGTGAATTTCCACCCGTACAGATACTGGTGATTTTTTTTTTTTACTGCAAATATCACTGCCAGTCCTTCCTTCTCGATTTGGGCGTACTTTCTCTCAGCCATCGCCAAGGTCCTCGAAGCATAGGCTATTGGCCGTTCTTCCCCATTCCTTCCTCTATGGGCTAAGACGGCTCCTACCCCGTAAGGTGATGCATCACACGTGACCACCAACTCCTTCCTTGGGTCATAATGCTCTAGGACATTTTCGGATGACAGCTGTTCCTTAATGTCCCTAAATGCTCGGTTTTGGCGGGCGGACCATTCTTGTCCCTTTTTTAGTAGCTGGTGGAGGGGTTCTAGGATGGACGCCCTATTTTCAATAAATGTGCCATAATATGTTACCAATCCTAGAAATGATCGTAGCTCCTGGACCGTGGTGGGAGCTGGGGCTTCTTTTATTGCCCATACTCGGTCTTCCAATGGGTGTAAGCCCGACTCGTCTACTTTATATCCCAGGTACGTCACTTGTGGGGCCAGAAAAACGCATTTTTCCACTTTTCAGCCGTACGCCTGCCTTTGCGAAACGCCTGAGCACTTCCTCCAGGTTCCTTAAGTGTTCCCTGTTTGTCCTACCCGTGATTAAGACATCGTCCAAATAAATCGCCACCTGCGGTAGTCCCTGCAGAACATTTTCCATCGTACGCTGGAATATAGCGCAGGCTGATGACACTCCGAAGAGTAGCCTAGTATAACGAAAAAGTCCCTTCAGGGTGTTGATCGTAGCGAACCTCTGGGAGTCCTTGTCCAGTTTTAACTGTAGGTAGGCGTGGCTCATGTCCAGTTTCGTGAACAAAAGCCCACCTGCCAATTTGGCATGTAGGTCGTCTATTTTCGGGATCGGGTATTTGTCCAGCAGTGCGTATTTGTTTACCGTCTGTTTGAAATCTCCACAGAGACATATCGAGCCGTCTGGCTTCAAAATTGGTACCACCGGCGCTGCCCATTCCGAGAACTGTACTGGTCTGATAATGCCGTTGTGCCGTAACCTTTCTATTTCAACATCTACTTTCTTCCTTAATGCAAAAGGTACCGGCCTGGCCTTACAAAATTTCGGAAGGGCTTCTGGGTCCACGTGCAAAGTTGCTTTGGCGCCTATAATTTCCCCCAAACCTTCTTGGAAGACCTCCGGGTATTTTTGGAGTACTCCACTCAACTGCCCACTTCCACTCTGGAAAATTTTCAACCAATCTAAGTTTAGGTCTTTCAGCCAGTTCCGTCCTATTAAGTTCGGTCCGGAGCCCTCTACTGTCGTCAATGGTAATCTGAGCAACTGTTTGTCATATTCCACGGGTACACGAGTCGTGCCTAGAACTTCCAGGGGTTCCCCCGTGTAGGTTTTAAGTTTCGTCGATGTTTTTGTTAGGGTTAGTGGCTGGAGTCCATCTTTGATTTTTTTAAAATGCTGCCACTCCCATTACTGATACGGCCGCACCCGTGCCTATTTCTATTATTGTCGGCCGACCGTTCACCCATGGGGTAATCTTAATAGGTTCTGCTTTCTTCGTCGCAATATTATATAACTTCCCCTTCGGAGGAGGATGGGGCATCTAGGTTGTGCATCTAGGTTGTTCCCTGCGTCCCCACCTGCTATTCCTCTTTTGCCACCTCCTTCTAGGGTTTCTGTCGCTGTTACCCCACTCTGTCTGGTGCCAGAAATGGTTCTTCTCTGTTGGGGGAGCCTCAGTCGGTAGATCCCTCTGTCTCCAGTTAGTCCTAGCAGACTTGGGGGCAGTTCTGGGGTTTTCCTTTGGCCCTCTATTCCTCAGGCTTTTCCTGAGGGCGGCTATATGGTAGCTGGACCCATTGTGGTAGTCCCTCTCACAGGTATCTACCTCCATTGGTGTGCCCTGTAGTTCATGCGCCCCACTTGCTGCCTTTTCTAGGGACAGTGCGAGCTGTAACGCCCGCCTGCAGTCTAGCTGCGTTTCCGCCAACAGGCGCTTCTGTATTTGGAGGTCATTTATGCCACACACTAACCGGTCCCGAAGCATTTTATTTAGCATCGGGCCGAACTCACATTTTCCCGCCAGCCTTCTCAGGCGGGTCAAGAAATTTGTGACTGACTCTCTGTCTTCCTGCTTCGTTGAGTAGAATCTGTACCTACGCAAAATGAGGGGTGGTTTTGGGTCATAGTGCTCTTCCACCAATTTCGTTAATTCTTAGAAAGGTATCGTGTCCGGCGTATCGGGATAAGTTAGACTACGTATAATGGCGAAGGCTGAGGGTCCGCACACCGACAGCAGGATAACCCGTTTCCTTCCGTCCTCCGTTATCTCATTGGCCTGGAAAAAGTAACACATTCTCTCCACATACTGGGACCAGTCCTCAATAGTCGGGTCGAATGCATCCAACTTCCCAAAAAGAGGCATTTTTGAAAGAGCAAGGCTTACCCTCCGAGTGCGGCAGCTGGTCACCGCAAGGTTCTTTGTTTACCTCGTCGCCACTGTAATGATCCACAGGAGGCAGGGGTTCCGTCACCACACCAGTATTTATTTGCAATAACTTGTATACAAGAGCAGCTCCAAACAGTGCTGCTAGCATTCCAGTCAATTTAAGACTTCCTCACAAAGCCTACACAGGTGCATATATGGGCCCCCTCAATGAGCTATCATTGAGGGTGCTCATACTCCAATTGGCCAACCAATAATGCCAATTGGAGGTCATTACACTGGTGAACCTCCTCTGAGCTGCCTCCAATGCCACCACAAGCTTCCTCAAATAAGGAGGCCAAAACTGGACACCGTACTCCAGATGTGGTCTCACCAACATACAATTGCAACAATACTTCTCTATTTTTTTCTCTAGTCCTTTTGCAACAAATGGTAACATTCCATTTGTCTTTTTAATTACATGCTGTGCCTGCATACCAAAGATACCCAAATCTCCCTGCCAAGACACATTTTGAATCTGCTTTCCATTTAGATAATAATTTGCCTATTTTTTTGGCCAAAATGAATAACCTCCATGATGAAATCTACCTGTCATTAAATGTAGTCTTGTATACATCTAACTAAGTAGAAATTTGCACTACATGTCCCGGATGCGAAATGAAATCTTTATTGGGTGTCTAGTGATTATAATTGAGAGTTTGAAATCTTGTGGTTACAAATCAAATGTTCTCAATAAAGCCCCTGTCAGCAGAAGATATTAAGAGATATAATTAAACTTAGTTGCGTACAAACGATCTGAACTTTCAAAAATACAGTAATGGTTTCTTGCTCAAAGCAAAACAGCTTGCACAGACTTAAGAGTTAGAGTGGAAATATGAAAATACGAAATAAAGATAGTAGATAGCTAGGCAAATAGTATAGAGTGATTCTAGAATGAAAATGGCTGCCCGGACCTCTATTTTTTGAGGAATTTGTTATCAATCTGAGTCGATCTGTTTCTGCCCCTGTAACATGCTGATTGGTTTGGATGAGTTTCCAATACATTTGATTCGATGATTGGATTGTCAGTCTTCAATATGCACCATTATCTCGTTGAACTTAAAGTTAATATAAATGTTGCATGTGGAATTCTTAAATGTGTGTTGGAATGCAAACTCTGCTCTTATCATTGTACTGGTATGTGCTGAACTCGCGATTCTGTTCATTTGAACAATGGAGAGTTCATATGAACAATAATGTCAATTTGACCTTCAGTAGAAATGTTGCATTTGCTTCCAGTTCGACTGCAAATGTTTGCAATTCTATGCTTTTATTTTTGAAAGCTATGGCCTTTTGCAATCTGAGGTTATGTTTGATCATATTTGCAGTCTTATGATAGGATCCATTTTTAAATGATTTTTGAATTGGGCTTTAGTATTTATAACAAAATGGCTAAATCAGTGATCCTTTTACCTATCAGAAATAGCAGGTTTCCTTCCCTCCATTTATCTACATTAAACTCCATCTGCCAAATCTTGGCCCAATCTCCTAACCTATCTATAGCTGTCTGTAAAATCTTTATCTCCTCTTCACTGCCTGTTTTCCCCCCCCCCCCCCCCCCCCTTAGTATCATCTGCAAATTTTGCTATGTCTCTTTGTCTGCTTGCAGATCATTTATATAGATTGTAAACAGTTTGAGGTAAGAGGACTGACCCCTGCGGCACTCTGCTAGTTACAGTTCGTCAGCCAGAGAAGGACCCATTTATCCCGACCCTCTGTTTTCTGTCAGTCAGCCAATCCTCAATCCAATCTAGTACTCTACCCCCAACCCCCTGCAAAATCACCTTCTGGATCAGTCTTTTATGTGGCAACTTGTCAAATACCTTCTGAAAGTCTAGATGCACCACATCCACAGGTTCCCCATTATCCAGCAAGTTTATCAAGCAAGACTTACCCTTCATTAAACCATGCTGACAGTGGTGGATTGAGCTTTGTCTTTCCAAATGTTCAGTTATCTCCTCAATTATTGATTCCAGCAACTTCCCCACCACAGGGGTCAAGCTAACTGGTCTATAGTTTCCCACTTTTTGCCTCTCTCCCTGTTTGAAACACATTAGCATGTTTCCAATCCACCAGGACCCTTCAAGAATTTATTAAATTCTGAAATATTATAACCAATGCATCCACTATCTCTGCTGCCCCCTCCCTTAATACTCTAGGGTGAAGGCCATCAGGTCCCAGAGACTTATCTGCCTTTAGTCCCATTAGTTAATTCAATACCGTCTACCTAGTGATAGTTATTGCACAACATCCATCTGCATTAGTTTTTGGAAAAAAATTATTAGTTTCTACTTGAAGACAGAGGCAAAATATTGGTTAAGTGTCTCCACCATCTCTGTGTTCCTCATTATTACCTCACCAGTATCGTCATCTAAAGGGCTAACATTTACTTTAGCTATTCTCTTCCTCTATATACTTAGAAGCTTTTGGTATCCGTGTTTATGTTTTCTGCTAGTTTCCTTTCGTATTTCATCTTTATTTATTTTTAGTAGCCTTTTGCTGAACCTTAAAGTTCTCTCGATCCTACAGCTTACCACTAGCCCAAACTTGGGAATGCCCAAGTTTTTGCCTTTATGTCTTCCTGATTCCTTGTTTAGCCATGGATCTTTTTCTCCCTTTTACAATTCCTCTTACTGTCAGGAATATACTTTAATTGAGAGGTATTTAATATCTCAACAAACAAAGAACAGTACAGCACAGAAACAGGCCCTTTGGCACTCCAAGTCTGTACCACTCCAAGTCCATGATGCCAACCTTGGCCAAAATCCTCAGCACTTCCTTGTGCCATATCCCTCTATATCCATCCTATCAATGTGTTTGTCAAGATGCCTTTTGAATGTTGTTAATGTATCTGCTTCCACAACCTCCCCTGGCAACGCGTTCCAGGCACTCACCACACTCTGCGTAAAAAAACCTGCCTCGCACATCTCCTCTAAACTTTGCCCCACGGACCTTAAACCTATGCCCCCTGGTGACTGACCCCTCCATCCTGGGAAAGAGTGACTGACCATCCATTCTATCCATGCCCCTTATAATCTTGTAGACCTTTATCAGATCACCCCTCAACCTCTGTCTTTCCAATGAAAACAGTCCGAGTCTATTCAGCCTCTCCACATAACTAACACCCTCCAGACCAGGCAGCATCCTGGTAAACCTCCCCTGCACCCTCTCTAAAGCCTCCACATCCTTCTGGTAGTGTGGTGACCAGAATTGTGCGCAATATTCCAAGTCGGCCTTACCAAGGTTCTATAGAACTGTAGCATAACTTGCCAGGTTTTATGCTCGATGCCCCGTCCAATGAAGGCAAGCATTCCGTATGCTTTCTTGACTACCTTGTCCACTTGTTTTTCCACTGTCAAAGATCTGTGGACATGCATGCCCAGATCTCTCTGACTTTCTATATTCCTAAGAGTTTTACCATTTACGGAATATCTCCCCTCTATGTTAGACCTACCAAAATGCATTACCTCACATTTGTCTGGATTAAACTCCATTTGCCATTTCTCTGCCAAGTTTCCAATCTATCTATGTCCTGCTATGTCCTCTGACAATCCTCAACACTATCTGCGACTCCACCAACCTTGGTGTCATCCGTGAATGATCCTTGAGGACCTGTTCTTTAATTTTGTTCCTTGTTCCTGATATTCCCCAAACAGGTCCTCTTTCCTAATCTTGCCTATATTGTTTGTCCCAACATGGACCACAACAACTGGATCCTCGCCTTCCCTCTCCAATATCTTTCAAGCTGGTTGGAGATGTCCCTCATCCTGGCACCGGGCAGGCAACATACCATGCGGGTCTCTTAGTCCTACTTACAAAGGATGCTACAAGTTCCCTTAATTATAGAATCCCCTACAACTACCACTTGTCTTTTTGCTCCCCCCACTTGAATGGCCTCCTGTACCGCGGTGCAGTGGTCAGCTAGCTCATCCTCCCTACAGTCCTTTTCCTCATCCACTCGGGGAGCAAGTACCTCATACCTGTTGGACAAGATCAAGAGCTGAGGCTCCTCCATTTCGGAATTTAGGATCTCTCTACCTGCCTCACTCTGTCACACTCAGCTATACCTGACCACTGGCCGAATTTGAGATACTTAATCTAGGGGGTGTGAATGCCTCCTGAAAAACAGCGTCCAGGTAACTGTTCCCCATCCCAGATATGCCGCAGTGTCTGAGGCTGAGACTCCAGGTCATCAATTCTGAGCCAAAATTCCTCAAGCAACAAACACTTGCTGCAGATGTGGTCGCTGCAACTTGCAATGGGATCTGCCAGCCCCCACATCATGCAGCCGCAGCACATCGCCTGCCCAGCCATCTCGACTTAGTTAACTCATTCGTTTTTTTAATGTTTTTTTCTCAAATTTAGTGCAGATTCCCTAACAGCCAATCAGGTCACAGCTTTACTGTAATGTTACTTTCCAGTTTTTTCAGCTTCACCGAGGTAAATTACTTTATACTCACCACCCCAATGCTCCGCCCTCCAAGTCCGTTCCTGGAGACTTCCCCGTGACTCTGCCGCTCTCCTCACACTCTTTATTCCTGTGACTCCGCCGCTCTCCTCACACTCTTTTACTCTGTGTCTCCGCCGCTCTCCTCACACTCTTTTACTCTGTGTCTCCGTCGCTCTCGTCACACTCTTTTACTCTGTGTCTCCGCCGCTCTCCTCGCGCTCTTTTACTCGGTGTCTCCGCCGCTCTCATCACACTCTTTTACTCTGTGTCTCCGCCGCTCTCCTCACACTCTTTTACTCTGTGTCTCCGCCGCTCTCCTCACACTCTTTTACTCTGTGTCTCCGCCGCTCTCCTCACACTCTTTTACTCTGTGTCTCCGCCGCTCTCCTCACACTCTTTTACTCTGTGTCTCCGCCGCTCTCCTCACACTCTTTTACTCTGTGTCTCCACCGCTCTCCTCGCGCTCTTTACTCTGTGTCTCCGCTGCTCTCCTCGCGCTCTTTTACTCTGTGTCTCCACCTCTCTCCTCACACTCTTTTACTCTGTGTCTCCGCCGCTCTCGTCACACTCTTTTACTCTGTGTCTCCGCCGCTCTCGTCACACTCTTTTACTCTGTGTCTCCACCGCTCTCCTCGCGCTCTTTACTCTGTGTCTCCGCTGCTCTCCTCGCGCTCTTTTACTCTGTGTCTCCACCTCTCTCCTCACACTCTTTTACTCTGTGTCTCCGCCGCTCTCGTCACACTCTTTTACTCTGTGTCTCCGCCGCTCTCGTCACACTCTTTTACTCTGTGTCTCCGCCGCTCCCCTTGCGCTCTTTTACTCTGTGTCTCCGCCGCTCTCCTCGTGCTCTTTTACTCTGTCTCCGCCGCTCTCCTCACACTCTTTTACTCTGTCTACGCCGCTCTCCTCGCGCTCTTTTACTCTGTGTTTCCGCCGCTCTCCTCACACTCTTTTACTCTGTGTCTCCGCCGCTCTCCTCACACTCTTTTACTCTGTGTCTCCGCCGCTCTCCTCACACTCTTTTACTCTGTGTCTCCGCCGCTCTCCTCACACTCTTTTACTCAGTGTCTCCACCTCTCTCCTCACACTCTTTTACTCTGTGTCTCCGCCGCTCTCGTCACACTCTTTTACTCTGTGTCTCCGCCGCTCTCGTCACACTCTTTTACTCTGTGTCTCCACCGCTCTCCTCGCGCTCTTTACTCTGTGTCTCCGCTGCTCTCCTCGCGCTCTTTTACTCTGTGTCTCCACCTCTCTCCTCACACTCTTTTACTCTGTGTCTCCGCCGCTCTCGTCACACTCTTTTACTCTGTGTCTCCGCCGCTCTCGTCACACTCTTTTACTCTGTGTCTCCGCCGCTCCCCTTGCGCTCTTTTACTCTGTGTCTCCGCCGCTCTCCTCGTGCTCTTTTACTCTGTCTCCGCCGCTCTCCTCACACTCTTTTACTCTGTCTACGCCGCTCTCCTCGCGCTCTTTTACTCTGTGTTTCCGCCGCTCTCCTCACACTCTTTTACTCTGTGTCTCCGCCGCTCTCCTCACACTCTTTTACTCTGTGTCTCCGCCGCTCTCCTCACACTCTTTTACTCAGTGTCTCCGCCGCTCTCCTCACACTCTTTTACTCTGTCTCTGCCGCTCTCCTCACACTCTTTTACTCTGTGTCTCCACCGCTCTCCTCGCGCTCTTTACTCTGTGTCTCCGCTGCTCTCCTCGCGCTCTTTTACTCTGTGTCTCCACCTCTCTCCTCACACTCTTTTACTCTGTGTCTCCGCCGCTCTCGTCACACTCTTTTACTCTGTGTCTCCGCCGCTCTCGTCACACTCTTTTACTCTGTGTCTCCGCCGCTCTCCTCGCGCTCTTTTACTCTGTGTCTCCGCCGCTCTCCTCGTGCTCTTTTACTCTGTCTCCGCCGCTCTCCTCGCGCTCTTTTACTCTGTCTCCGCCGCTCTCCTCGCGCTCTTTTACTCTGTGTCTCCGCCGCTCTCTTCACACTCTTTTACACTGTGTCTCCGCCGCTCTCCTCACACTCTTTTACTCTGTGTCTCCGCCGCTCTCCTCGCACTCTTTTACTCTGTGTCTCCGCTGCTCTCCTCGCGCTCTTTTACTCTGTGTCTCCGCCGCTCTCCTCACACTCTTTTACTCTGTGTCTCCGCCGCTCTCCTCACACTCTTTTACTCTGTGTCTCCGCCGCTCTCCTCACACTCTTTTACTCAGTGTCTCCGCCGCTCTCCTCACACTCTTTTACTCTGTCTCTGCCGCTCTCCTCACACTCTTTTACTCTGTGTCTCCACCGCTCTCCTCGCGCTCTTTACTCTGTGTCTCCGCCGCTCTCCTCACACTCTTTTACTCTGTGTCTCCGCCGCTCTCCTCACACTCTTTTACTCAGTGTCTCCGCCGCTCTCCTCACACTCTTTTACTCTGTCTCTGCCGCTCTCCTCACACTCTTTTACTCTGTGTCTCCACCGCTCTCCTCGCGCTCTTTACTCTGTGTCTCCGCTGCTCTCCTCGCGCTCTTTTACTCTGTGTCTCCACCTCTCTCCTCACACTCTTTTACTCTGTGTCTCCGCCGCTCTCGTCACACTCTTTTACTCTGTGTCTCCGCCGCTCTCGTCACACTCTTTTACTCTGTGTCTCCGCCGCTCTCCTCGCGCTCTTTTACTCTGTGTCTCCGCCGCTCTCCTCGTGCTCTTTTACTCTGTCTCCGCCGCTCTCCTCGCGCTCTTTTACTCTGTCTCCGCCGCTCTCCTCGCGCTCTTTTACTCTGTGTCTCCGCCGCTCTCTTCACACTCTTTTACACTGTGTCTCCGCCGCTCTCCTCACACTCTTTTACTCTGTGTCTCCGCCGCTCTCCTCGCACTCTTTTACTCTGTGTCTCCGCTGCTCTCCTCGCGCTCTTTTACTCTGTGTCTCCACCTCTCTCCTCACACTCTTTTACTCTGTGTCTCCGCCGCTCTCGTCACACTCTTTTACTCTGTGTCTCCGCCGCTCTCCTCACACTCTTTTACTCTGTGTCTCCGCCGCTCTCCTCACACTCTTTTACTCTGTGTCTCCGCCGCTCTCCTTGTGCTCTTTTACTCTGTGTCTCCACCGCTCTCCTCACACTCTTTTACTCTGTGTCTCCGCCGCTCTCCTCGCGCTCTTTTACTCTGTGTCTCCGCCGCTCTCTTCACACTCTTTTACTCTGTGTCTCCGCCGCTCTCGTCACACTCTTTTACTCTGTGTATCCGCTGCTCTCCTCGCGCTCTTTTACTCTGTGTCTCCGCCTCTCTCCTCACACTCTTTTACTCTGTGTCTCCGCCGCTCTCGTCACACTCTTTTACTCTGTGTCTCCGCCGCTCTCCTCACACTCTTTTGCTCTGTGTCTCCGCCGCTCTCGTCACACTCTTTTACTCTGTGTCTCCGCCGTTCTCCTCACACTCTTTTACTCTGTGTCTCCGCTGCTCTCCTCGTGCTCTTTTACTGTGTCTCCGCCGCTCTCCTCGCGCTCTTTATTCCGGTGACTCCGCCGCTCTCCTCGCGCTCTTTATTCCTCTGTCTCCACTGCTCTTTTATCCTGTGTCTCCGCTGCTCTCATTGCCCTCTTTTACTCTGCATCTCTGCCACTCTCTTCAAGTGCTTTTACTCTGTTTTCTCTGCTCTCCTTGTGCTCTTTCACCTTGTGTCTCTGCCGTTCTCCTCACACTCTTTTACTCTGTGGCTCCACCGTTCTCCTTAATCTCTCTTTAATCCTGTGTCTCCACTGCTCTCTTCGCGTTCTTTTATCCTACGTCTCCGCCATTCTTCTTCTGCTCTTTTATCCTGTGTCTCCACTGTTCTCCTTGCTCTCTTTCACCTTGTGTCTCAGTCGTTCTCCTCGCGCTCTTTTACTCTCACTTTTACTGCCTGCTTCGCTGTGACGCTGACTGCGAGGTCAATGGGACCAGGAATCCAACCTTGATGCTTATGAAACCCAGCTGCATTCCGCTCCTGCCCGGACTGAGACTGAGCTACATACCGAGTCTTTTTAGCTTCACTTTCTCCCTGTTACACCCAACTCTAAAAGAACACTTGTTTAGCCAAGCAGAACTCACCGCGCTGACATGCAGTTCCCCCAAAGCAGCATGCATACAGTCAGTGGCACACTGCAGGGAAGACTGCAAACCACAAGGTGCTGCAAATGTTCCAGCTCCAGCCTAATGCATAAATGTTGATGACAACAGTCACCTTCACAGCCATTGGCAATGTGGGCCACACCTGCTCTGTGGCTGCAGCAGCGGCTGATTCCAGTGAGAATGTCCTTATTGATGTACAGATATCTGATACACTATTCCTTCTTAAGATTCACGTTGAATAATTTTTTCCTGAACACTCTGGGTAGGTGTGGCCATCTGCTGAGAGCTGTTCTCCCCACACCCCCTCCCCATTTGCTCTTCTCTGTTCTATCAATTTTCCCTACTCTACATAATTTCTTCTCATTCTCCCAGTCATGCTGTATTTCAAGAGAAATGCCGACAACTGCGCCTATGACCGGGAACAACTGGTTTGTGCAGAAGATTTGAGTCAGGACAACGTCTGTTAGCATGTGCCACATTACTTTTTTTTACAGTAAGACGTCTTACAACACCAGGTTAAAGTCCAACAGGTTTGTTTCAAACACTAGCTTTCGGAGCACTGCTCCTTCCTCAGGTGAAGGAGGACATTCACCTGACATATTCACCTGAGGAAGGAGCAGTGCTCCGAAAGCTAGTGATTTGAAACAAACCTGTTGGACTTTAACCTGGTGTTGTAACACTTCTTACTGTGCTCACCCTAGTCCATCGCCGGCATCTCCACATCACTTTTTTTTTAGACTTTAACAACATTAAACAACTCTGAAAACCACATAGCTCTTCTTCAATGAAAGAAGCTGCTGGTAGAAACCTATCAGCAACTAAGTGAAAGTAATTAATGAGCCTTACATCGCACTGGTGGGGGTTGTGGAGGTCTTGTGGTGTAGTGGTAGCATCTCACGTCTGGGCCAGAAGCTTCAAGTTCACGTTCCACTTCAGGGCTTGGCCATGGAAGGTGTGTCACACTGCGGCCAAACAGGATGATTCTCAATTTGTAAGTCCTTCTGATATGCCTAACCCAGGCAGCAAGAGGAGGGGAGTTTCCTGGTCAATGACGAACCACTGCAGTACCTTGCCAAGCGTAACCCTGGACCAATCACATCCAACATCCTTTCAGGGTGTGGTACCTGAAGAGAGAGAGAGAGAGGTGGGGGTTCCTTCTTCTGAACAGATATTCAGCTGTGCATGATTAAGGCTGGGCATTAGCTGGAAAATTGAGTTCCAAAATGGTAACATGGCACCAAATCATCGTTGCATGCTAATTGAAATTATGCATTTGTTTACTCTAAATATTTTCAGCAGATGCTCACTGTATGCATGTTAAAGCCCTAACCAGTAAGGCATCTGACATGACCCACATCACTTACCATGCCCCAAAACAGACACTATAAATCAGAGTTTTGCTCCTGTCGTGATTTACTCTGCTCAGTAGTAATCTGAACTTTATTTTCTCATTAGCCGGACCCGTTTACAATCGCAAGAGATTGTTTCAGAATTGGTTCACAGCTTCCTAATTCCAGAGGCGCACAAAATAATAATGAGGGACAGAGGTAAGAAATATTCAAGTGTGTGGATAGAGAATGAGAAATATTAACCTTGATATTAACTGAGAGGCTGAAGGAAGTGGCAGTATATTGTACAGTTACCAACCCCTTGTATCCTTTTTTTTCTTTCATGTGATGCAGGTGTCGCTGGTGAGACCAACATTTGTTCCCATCCCTAATTGCCCTTGAGGGCTCCACAACCCCTTAGAGCAAACTTAATTTTCTCTCCTTCTTGAACCATTGCAGTCCATGTGTTGTACACTCGGAATTAGGAATGGAATTCCAGGAATTTGACCAAGCGACAGTGAAGGAATAACAATATAGTTCCAAGTCAGGATGGTGTGTGACTTGGATGGGTGGTATTCGCATGTGCCTGCTCCCCTTACCCATCTAGGTGCTAGAGGTCATGGGCTTGCAAGGTGCTGCCAATGGAGCCTAGGTCAATTGCTGCATGTGCATCTTGTATATGGTACACACTGCTGGCATTGTGCATCAGTGATGGGGAGTGAACTCTCAACCTCTGACCTGCTCTTGCAGCTACAGTATTTATTTTTTTGGAATAATATTTTATTGAGGCATTTATATTATAAATTTTAACACCATGGACAACAACACTCCCCCAAACCAGCCAACATAGCTTTACATAACCAATACCCCAACAATAATGCCCCACCAACCCGCCCCCACCTTGTCCGACTCCCTCTGCCTCCCCTTTTCTATCCCCGCCCCCTCCCTACCCCTGCTGACAGCTTAATTTTTCCCAAAGAAGTCGATAAACGGCTGCCATCTCCGAGCAAACCCTTCCACTGAACCCCTCGGAGCAAACTTAATTTTCTCAAGCCTCAGAAACCCCGCCAGGTCACTCACCCACACCCCCAACTTCGGGAGGTCCGAATACGTCTAGCAAGATCCGTCTCCGGGCTACCAGGGAGGCAAAGGCCAAGACACCGGCCTCTATCCCTCACTGGACTCCGGTTTTCTGACACATCAAAAATCGGCACCTCTGGACTCGGGACCACCCTTACTTTCAGAGCCTCCAACATAATGTTGGCCAACCCCTGCCAGAATCTCCCAAGGTTTGGACAAGCCTGAAACATATGGACATGATTTGTGGGCCCACCCACACACGATCCTAAACCCCTTCAAAAAAACTGCTCATCCGGGCCACAGTCATATGTGACCTGTGGACACCTTAAATTGTCTAAGGCTAAGCCTGCTGCATTAACTCTCCTCTGGGTATCCTCCTCCAGCTCCGTACCCAACGTTTCCTCCCACTTCCGCTTCACTTCCCCCATAGGGGCTCCCTCCCAGTCCATCAACTCCTTATGAATTTCCAATACCTTCCCTTCCCCTACTCCCATTTTTGACACTACCTTATCCTGTTGCCCCTGGGGCGGCAGATGCAGAAACGTCGATTCCTGCCTCCGCACAACTCCCTCACCTACAAATAACGGAACCCATTTCCACCGGGCAGCTCAAATCCCACTGCCACCCCCATAACGCCCCCCCCCCCCCACCAGACACCTCCCCTGAGCAAACTGGTGATTGCCACATATCGGTGCCCAAACCGAAGCCCCCTCCAACCCCATGCGCTGCCGCCACTGTCCCCACACCCTCTGGGCCGCCACCACTACCGGGCTTGTGGAGTATCTGGCAGGCGAAACAGCAGAGACGCCGTTAACAGGCCCCCAAACGTGCCTTTGCGTGAGGCTGCCTCCATCTGCTCCCATACCGACCTCTCCCCCACTATCTATTTCCTGACCGTTGCAATATTCGTCGCCCAGTTATAAAGTCCGGGAGAGCCAAACCCCCCCCCCCCGCCCCCGCCGCTCCAGCAGTACCTTCTTCACCCACGGGGTTTTACCCGCCCACACAAATCCTGAAATCACTGCGTTCACCTTCCTAAAAGACGCCTTGGGAATAAAAATCAGGAGGCTATGAACCACAAACAAGAACCTCGGGAGGACCATCATCTTTACTGTTCACACCCTCCCTGCCAATGACAACGGTAGCGCATCCCACCTCCTAAAGTCCCCCTTCATCTGCTCTACCAACCGAGCCAAATTTAACTTGCGCAGCTACTCCCACCTCCGCGTCACCTGAATGCCCAAGTACCAAAAGCTCTCCCCCACCACCTTGAACGGCATCTCCTGCCCCCTCATCTGGATCGAATGACCTCACTCTTCCCCATGTTCAATTTATACCCCGAAAACTGGCCAAATTCCTCTAAGATCCCCATAATCCCCCCAATACCTCCCTGTGGGTCCGAAATGTACAGCAACAAATCGTCCACGTAAAGCGAGACCCTAAGCTCCACCCCTCCATACTATCCCCTGCAAGTCCTTCGACGCTCTCAAAGCCATCGCCAATGGCTCTATAGCCAAGGCAAAGAGCAATGGGGATAGTGGCCATCCTTGCCTTGCCCTGATGCAGCCCGAAATAATCTGAGCTCACCGTCGGCACTTGATATAGCAGTTGGACCCAGTCCACAAAACCCTGCCCAAACCCAAACCACCCCAGCACCTCCCACAAATATTCTCATTTACCCGATCGAAGGCCTTCTCCGCGCCCATGATGACCACCACTTCTACATCACGTCCCTCTAGGGGCATCATTATCACATTTAATAATCTCCTAATGTTGCCTCCCCTTCACGAACCCCGTTTGGTCCTCCCCTATCATCCCTGACACACAATCTTCAATTCTAGATGCCAAGATCTTGGCCAGTAACTTGGCGTCCATATTCAACGTGTTCGGCCTATCGGACCCACAGTGCTCCGGATCTTTATCCCGTTTTAAAATCAAGGAGATTGAGGCTTGTGATAACATCAGGGGGTTACACCCCCCCCCCCCCCCAACTGCATCGTCTCAAGCCCAAGCACCACCTCTACCAGCCCAATGGGGGCTCCCAGCCCCTCCACCAGGTCCTCCTCCACCCTCGGGAACTCCAACCCCTCCAAAAACCGCATCATCCCCTCCACCCAGGCTCGGGTTTCTGATTCACACAGTCTCCTATAAAAATCCCTAAACATCCCATTCACCCCCACCAGGTCTAAGATTGTGTTTCCCCCCCGCTCTCCCTGCCCTTCACTTTCCCGATCTCCCTCGCTGCCTCCTGTTTCCTCAATTGATGTGCCAGCACCCTGCTCGCCTTCGCTTCACTTTCCCGATCTCCCTCGCTGCCTCCTGTTTCCTCAATTGATGTGCCAGCATCCTGCTCGCATTCGCCCCATATTCGTAAACCACCCCCCTCGCCCTCCTCAACTGCCCTACCGTCTTTGGGATAAAAGCCCAAACTCCATCTGGAGTTTCTGCCGCTCCCTCAACAGCCCCTCCTCCGGGGCCTCCGAATACCTCCTGTCCACCTGATCTCCTAGACTCTCCATCTCCGCCCGCCCCACCTTCTCCCCGTGTGCCCGTATCAAGATAAACTCCCCCCTTCATTACTGCCTTCAATGCTTCCCACAATGCGGCCGCCAAAACCTCCCAAATGCCGTTCGGCTCCACATATCCCGAATGGCTGCCTTCACCTGCTCACAAACCACCTCGTCTGACAAAAGCCCCACATCCAGCCTCCACTGCAGGCTCTGGCCCCCTCCCTTGTTTACCCGCAAGTCCACCCATTGCGGTGTGAGGCACGATCAATTGCACAAAGACTTGAGTTGGGGACAACTGAGGCTTTATTGCTCTAAGATGTGTGGTCTCCCACGGCAGCTGGTGAAATGGCTGCAGCATGGAGGACACACATTTATACTCCGCCTACTGGGCGGAGCCAGCTGGCAGGGACTGCCAACGTACCTGTAGTACAGGTCCTACCATACATCATCTAATAGAGGTGCAACAGTGGTTTACCACATTCACCCCCTGTTAGAATTGAGTCCGGCGGGGGTGGTGGAGAACTATATGCATCAAATGGTTTTCTTTTTACATTTACATTTACAATTTTTGATAGAGAGGA
This sequence comes from Scyliorhinus torazame, assembly GCF_047496885.1. NCBI lineage: Eukaryota > Metazoa > Chordata > Chondrichthyes > Carcharhiniformes > Scyliorhinidae > Scyliorhinus > Scyliorhinus torazame. The sequence goes on along the minus strand of NC_092714.1, from coordinate 59,988,717 downwards.
AAAAAAAGCCTTTTGAAGTCCAGTGTACCAGTTAGAGGTTTAACCGGTCCGGGGCCTTGATGTGCCGCTGGGAGCGATGCAGTGGTGGCGGCGATGCTGATGCTGGTCTGATGTCCTGAGCCTCGGGGAGCGTGCCAAAGTCCTCTTCATCCTCGAGCATGGGCAGGGGGAGGACAGATGGCCCTGGGGGGGGTTGCTGCTGGGAGCGCCAGGGGAGGGGAGGGTGATGCCGGGCCGGGTGGGTGTGGGTGTGTGAGATCTGCTGGTGCTTGGTCCCTGAGGGAGACAGTATCCTGGCGGCCATCGGGGTACGCCACGTAGGCATACTGGGGGTTTGCATGGAGCAATTGCACCCTTTCCACCAACGGGCCCGCTTTGTAGAGTCGGACATGCCTACGGAGCAGGACGGGTCCTGGAGCTGCGAGCCAAGTCAGGAGCGACACCCCAGATGTGGACTTCCTGGGGAAGGCAAAAAGACGTTCATGGGGTGTGTTCGTGGCGGTGCACAGTCGTGACCGAATGGAGTGTAGTGCATCACGGAGGACCTCCTACCAGCGGGAGGCCGGGAGGTTCCTGGACCGTAGGGCCAGTTGGACGGCCCTCCACACCGTCCCATTCTCCCTCTCCACCTGTCCGTTTACCCAGGGGTTGTAGCTTGTCGTTCTGCTGGAGGCGATACCCCTGCTGAGCAGGAACTGACGCAGTTCATCACTCATGAAGGAGGATCCCCTGTCACTGTGGATGTAGGCGGGGTAACCGACCAGAGAGAAGATTGTGTTGAGGGCTTTGATGACGGTGGCAGGCGTCATATCGGGGCATGGGATGGCGAAGGGGAATCTGGAGTACTCATCGATCACACTGAGAAAATACGAGTTACGGTCGGTGGAAGGGAGGGGCCCTTTGAAATCCACACTGAGGCGCTCAAAGGGGCGGGAGGCCTTCACCAGGCGCGCACGGTCCGGCCGGTAGAAGTGCGGCTTGTACTCCGCACAGACCTGGCAGTCCCTGGTGATTGTCCGTACTTCCTCGACGGAGTAGGGCAGATTGCAGGCCTTTATGAAATGGTACAGCCGTGTGACTCCCGGGTGACAAAGACTGTCGTGCAGGGTCCGGAGTCGGTCTACCTGTGCGCTGGCACATGTACCTCGGTTAGGGCGCCTGGGGGCTCATTGAGCTTACCGGGGCGATACAAACTCTCGTAATTGTAGGTGGAGAGCTCGATCCTCCACCTCAAGATCTTATCATTCTTGATCCTGCCCCGCTGTGTGTTATTGAACATGAAGGCTACCGACTGTTAGTCAGTGAGGAGAGTGAATCTCCTGCCGACCAGGTAATGCCTCTAATGCCACACAGCTTCAATGATAGCTTGGGCCTCTTTTTCGACGGATGAGTGCCGAATTTCTGAGGCATGAAGGGTGCGGGAAAAGAATGCCATGGGCCTGCCTGCCTGATTGAGGGTGGCGGCTAGGGCGACGTCCGATGCGTCACTCTCTACTTGAAAGGGCAGTGTCTCGTCTACTGCGTGCATCCCGGCCTTGGCGATATCGGCTGATACGGGCGAAGGCATGTTGAGCCTCAGCCGTCAGGGGTAAATGGGTTGACTGTATGAGTGGGCGGGCCTTGTCCGCATAGTTTGGGACCCACTGAGCGTAGTACGAAAAGAACCCCAGGCAGCGTTTGAGGGCCTTGAGGCAGTGGGGAGGGGGTGCTCCATGAGGGGGCGCATGCGGTCGAGATCGGGCCCCAGAACTCCGTTCTGGACCACATAGCCGAGGATGGCTAAGCGGGTCGTGCTAAACACGCACTTCTCCTTGTTGTAGGTGAGGTTTAGGAGAGTGGCGGTGCGGAGAAATATGGCAAGGTTGGCGTCGTGGTCCTGCTGGTCATGGCCGCAGATGGTGACGTTGCCTAGGTACGGAAAGGCGGCCTGCAAACCGTACCGGTCAACCATTCGGTCCATCTCCCTTTGGAAGACCGAGACCCCGTTGGTGACGCCGAAGGGAACCCTGAGGAAGTGATAGAGGCGGCCCTCTGCCTCGAAGGCAGTGTATGGACGGTCCGATTTATGAATGGGGAGCTGGTGGTAAGCAGATTTGAGGTCTACCGTTGAGAAGACCCGGTACTGTGCAATCTGATTGACCATATCAAATATGCGTGGGAGGGGGTACGCGCAAGCTGCATGTACCGATTGATGGTCTGGCTGTAGTCCACGACCATTCTGTATTTCTCCCCAGTTTTAACTACTACCACTTGGGCTCTCCAGTGGCTGTTGCTGGCCTCCATGATGCCTTCCCGAAGCAGCCGCTGGACCTCGGACCTGATGAAGGTCCTGTCCTGGGTGCTGTACCGTTTACTCCTGGTGGCGATGGGTTTGCAATCCGAGGTTAGATTTGCGAAGAGGGAAGGTGGATCGACCTTGAGGGTCGTGAGGCCACACACAGTGAGGGGTGGTAGGGGCCCAACGAATTTCAGGGTTAGGCTCTGGAGGTTGCACTGGAAGTCCAGGCCGAGTAATAGGGCAGCGCAGAAGTTAGGGAGGACATAGAGGCGGAAGCCGCTGAATTCTACACCCTGGACCGTGAGTGTGACCGTACAGTACCCCAAGATCACCACGGAATGGGATCCGGAGGCCAGGGAGATTCTTTGGTTGGCGGGGTGTACCGCGAGGGAGCGGCGCCTTACCGTAACCGGGTGGATGAAGCTTTCGGTGCTCCTGGAGTCCAGCAGGCAAGAGGTCACGTGTCCGTTGATTTTAACGCTGATCGATGCGGTGGCCAGGATGTGCCGTCGAGACTGGTTGATGGTCACTGAGGCGAGTCATGGTCGCTCGTCGCTGGTGTAGGATGACGGGGAGCCCGGGGGGCCCTGGTCCTGGAACGCTAGCGGAGCCCATGTGACGTGGGGGAGACAAGATGGCGGCGCCTGAAGATCTCGAGGAGGACAAAATGGCAGCTGAAGATCTAGAGGAGTACAAAATGGCGATGCCCATGGGCTGCACGTGGCAGGGGGTTGAACAAGATGGCGGCACCCATGGGGCGCACGTGTAGCTCGGGGGGGAAGATGGTGGCGCCCACTGGCCGCTTGGTCTGAGGGAGAGAAGATGGCGGCACCCACTGGCCGCGTGTGGTCTGAGGGGGAGAAGATGGCCGTGCGTGGTCCAGGGAGGTGAAGATGGCGGCGTCCATTGTCCGTAAACGAGGGGGGTGGAGGCGATAGCAGCGACTGCACAGGCCTGACACACAAGGGGCGAAGTGCCCCTTCTTGCCGCAAGCCTTACAAAGGGCAGCACGGGCCGGGCAGCGTTGGCGGGGGTGTTTCTGCTGGCCACAGAAATAACATTGGGGACCCCCGGGGTTTGCTGGCTGGCGCGTGGCGCGGGTGTATTGGCTGGGTAAGGCCCCCGCTGGGGTGGCCGTCTGTGGGGTCCACGATGCGTAGGAGGGGTGGGCCACGCGGCTGGGGGTGTAGGCCTGAACGTTGCACGAGGCGACCGTCATGGAGAGCGCTAATTTCTTTGTCTCCGCTAGGTCGAGCATGGCCCCCTCTAACAGTCGCTGGCGTATGAGGTCCGACCCAATCCCCGTAACAAACGCGTCCCGCATAAGGAGGATTGAATGTTCAGTGGCCGTAACTTCCTGACAGTCACAGTCCCGGACAAGTGGGATTAGGGCCCGCCAGAAGTCTTCTATGGGCTCACCAGGGAGTTGAGAGCGAGTGGCGAGTACGTGCCTGGCGAAGAGCGTGTTCGGCTTCTGAGCGTAATTCTCCTTGAGAAGCGTCATGGCTTCGGCGTAGTTCGGCGCGTCCTGGATTAGCGGAAAGACGCTGGAGCTCAACCTGGAGTACAGGATCTGTATCTTCTGAGCATCCGAGACAGGGATGGACGCCGAGTTGATGTACGCCTCGAAGCAAGCTAGCCAGTGTTGAAAGTCCTTTTTGGCGTCACTAGAATGCTGATCCAGCTGCAGGCGATTCGGTTTGATACGGAGGTCCATCTTTTGAAAATCTTAGAGCAAAAAATTGAGGCACGATCAATTGCACAAAGACTTGAGTTGGATACAACTGAGGCTTTATTGCTCTAAGATGTGTGGCCTCCCACAGCAGCTGGCAAAATGACTGCAGCATGGTGGACACACATATTTATACTCTGCCTCCTGGGCGGAGCCAGCAGGCACGGACTACCGACGTACCTGTAGTACAGGTCCTACCTTACATCACCTAATAGAGGTGCAACAGTGGTTTACCACACGGTGCATGGCACGACACAACAATTGCTGAACACTGACGTCTACTACCCCTGCCAACAGCATCTAGTCCAGCACAAAAAAGTCAATTTGGGAATATACCCTTTGCACATGCGAGAAAAACGAAACCCCCCCCCCCCAACACCCGCCTCACAAACTCCAGTTCAGAGCATAATATTCACCAGCACCACCGGCATCCCCTCCAATTTTCCACTCACCATAACATACCTCCCCCCCCAGAATCTGCTACTATACTCCCCACTTCAAACACCACCCATTTATTAATCAATATTGCTACCCCCCCCCGTTTTTGAATCTAATCCTGAATGGAATACCTTCCTTACCCACTTCCTAGTCTGATCCCCAACCTTCAGGTGTTTTTCCTGCAAAAGAGCCACGTCTGCCTTTCAACTCCTCAAATGTGTAAACACACGAGCCCCCTTGACCGGCCTATTCAACCCTCTCACATTCCATGTGATCAGCCTGGTCGGGGGGTGCATCACTCTCCCGATCGACCATAACTCCTCCTGGGCCAGCCTCCAGCCTGCATCCCGCACCTCCTCAGGCCCACCCTCGGATGCCCATCGTCATCGACCCTCCCCATACCACATTTTAAAAACTCCTCCCCTGTCAGCAGTTTCCCCCCCCCCCTCCCTCACCCCACCACAAAATAACAACCCCAATCCCCATCAACACACTAACCACCGGCTCAGCCCCCACTGCGCTCCCGTGAACTAACCTAGCATGATGCTTAGCATCCTAGCTGATTCCCCTCCCCCTTGCTCAAACATTCTCCCAATGCAAACAAAACAACACCAACCCAAACACAAAGGAAAGAACAACCCACCATCCCCCACAAAGGAAAAACACACGGCAATGGCTCCAAAAGAATACAAAAACAAACCCAAAGGGACAGAAAGTGAGCATCTCCTCAAAAGTTCAATGTCCTCCTTCTCCTACAAGTGGGGTTATAGTTTGACAAATTCCATCGCTTCCTCCGGCGTCCCAAAGTACAGTTCACGACCCTTATAGGTCACCCATAGGCACGCCGGGTACAGCATACCGAATTTCACTCCCTTCTTGAAGAGGGCCGCCTTCACCTTATTAAACCCTGCTCTCCTCTTGGCCAACTCCACACCCAGGTCTTGATACACAGGAAGCTCACTGCCCTCCCAGGTACATCGCCTCGTCTGCCTGACCCACCTCAGGATCTGCTCCTTATCCAGGAACCGGTGCAGGCGCCCCACCATTGCCCTCGGCGGCTCGTTCCCCTGCGGCCTCCCATCAGCGCCATGTGCGCCCGGTCCACTTCCAGGGGTCATTCAAAGGCCCCCTCTCCCAGCGACTTCTCGAACATACGAGACAGCGTCCACATCTCCGCTGCTCTCCGGCAGCCCGACGATCCTCAAATTCTGCCTGCGGGACCGGTTCTTCAAGTCCTCCACCTTCTCCTGCGGCTGCCTCTGAGTATCACGCATCACCCCCAACTCGGCCGCCATCGAGGCAAGTTGCTCCTCGTGCTCCCCCACCATCTCCTCCATCTTCTGGATCGCCTGGCTCTGGGCCTCCAGCCTCGTGTCCATGCAGTCGATCCCTGCCTTTATTGGATCCACTACCCTTGCCAGGTCCTCCATATTCTCCTTCCTCTGCTGGGTGAACTTCTCATTCAAGAAGCCCACCAGCTGCTCCGTCGACCATTGAGAGGGTAGGGCCAGTCCCTGACTCTCTGCCATCTTCTCCTGTGTCCGCAGGTACAGCTTCAACTCGCTCCAACTGCTCCATTCTTTTTACACCACTCCTGGTCCACGAATCCATCCATCGGTGGGATACTCTCTCCTTCCACCCCTCCTGCACCTTTTTTTGGTCAACCCATCCACCTGTTAGCCTGGAAAAAGGTCCCAAAATACTACCACGAGCAGGAGCTACCAAATGTGCAACCACTCATACCATAGCCGCCACCGGAAGTCTGTCGTTACAGTATTTATATGGATAATCCAATTAAGGATTTTGTCAGTGATGCCAGTGTTATAGCTGTATTGGAATAGCTAGGTTAGGGGTGCAGCTCGTTCTTGAACAGGTCTTCAGTACTATTTCCTGGGAGGCTTAGATGGATTGTACACTCGGTACTTGTGGCTGAAGATGATTGCAAATGAAATGAAAATTGCTTATGTCACAAGTAGGCTTCAATGAAGTTACTGTGAAAAGCCCCTAGTCGCCACATTCCGGCGCCTGTTCGGGGAGGCTGGTACGGGAATTGAACCGTGCTGCTGGCCTGCCTTGGTCTGCTTTCAAAGCCAGTAATTTAGCTCCAGTCTTGTCTTTTGCACTGATGTGCTGGGCTCTCCCATCATTGAAGATGGGGGTATTTGTGGAATCTGTTAGTTGTTCAATTATCCACCACCTTTCACAAAAAGACTGCAGTGCTTTGATGTGGTCCATTAGTTATGATATCCCTCAAGCTCTTCACTGTTTGGGCATGCAGGGTGCCCTGTGTTGTATCTTCACCAGGTTGACACCATTTTATGGTATGTCTGGTGTTGCTCCTGACATTCCCTCCTTCCTACACACTTCATTGAACCAGGATTGATTCCTTGGCTTGATGGTAATGGTAGTGTGAAGAATATGTCAGGCGCAAAGGTTACAGGTTGTGGTTGAATACAATTCGACTGCTGATAATGGTTCACAGCTCCTCATGGATGTCCAGTTTCTCCCTTCAATGTCAGATTTTCCCTGAGATTTTTTACATTGCTCGTCCAACACACATTCACGTATATTTCAAAAATTGCGCCAATTATATTTGGATTTATTAACATAACCATATTTTGAATATGATGAACCAACTGTGAAGGCAGGAGTAGGTTACAATCTAGGGACCTCACATTGTTCTTTTGCAAGTTGGACCATTCGGTGAAGCCACATGTGCTTTGTTTTATTTTAATGTAATTTGCAAACTGATATAATTCAGCTCCAGGACATCACTGCAGGAGTTTCTCAGGGTAGCCATCTTCAGCTGCTTCATCAATGACCTGCCTTCCATTATAAGGCCAGAAGTGAGGATGGTTGTGGGTGACTACACAATGTTCAGCACCATTCGCAACTCCTCAGATAATGAAGCAGTCCATGTCCAAACGCAGCAAGACCTGGACAATATCCGATGAACAGTGGCAGCCGTGTGTACCATCTACAAGATGCACTGCACTAACTCACCAAAGTTCCTTAGACAACAGCTTCCAAACCCATGACCACTACCATCTAGAAGGACAAGAGCAGCAGATACCTGGGAAGCCCAACTCTTGGAGGTTCCCCTCCAAGTCACTCACCACCCTGACTTGGAAATATATCGTTGTTCCTTCACTGTTGTTGGGGCAACATCCTGGAACTCCCTCCCTAACAGCACAGTGGATGTACCTACACCTCAGCTTGCAGAGGTTCAAGAAGTCAACCCACCACCACCTTCTGAAGGGCAACAAAGGATGAGCAATAAATGTTGGCCTAACCTGCGACGCCCACATCCCGTAAAAAAAAATGTTTTCAATTCCTCAACTTCTTACTAGTCGTCCCAATAAAATCAGTAAGAATGTGTATGGAATGAAACACTGCAAGATTTTTTTCTAAATTTTCACTATTATATATTAATTATCCATGTGGCTTTAAGGGATGATCGTGTGGGTAAAAGCAAAAGCTTTCTTAGTGAAAGGTAAACATTCATCAATGCCAGCAGAAGAAGACATTTTTCTCAGTGTACTAAACTAAACCATAAGACGGGATTCTCCGTTTGAGAGACTCTGTGCTGACACCGGGACTAAATGTGAGTGTTTGATGGTCCCGATGACAGCTCCAGTCCCGAAGTAATTCAAGACATGCAAATGGGCTAGCATTCGCACCATATGGAACAAGTGCAATTCCAACTCACACTGCCGTTAGATTCACTGTGGTCAGGATTGGCACTGGAAAACCTGACAAACTGGAGCTGCATATAAGCACTCCACTCCCCACACACTCTCATTCCAGCCAAGAAGATGGCACCACGAAGAGCTGCCCCGAGTTTTGTAGATGCAGAGCTCCAGATACTGCTGCTGGATGCGGTGGAGTCGAGGAGGAACAGCCTGTTCCCTGGGGTGGGAAGGAGGCTGACACCCGCTGATGTCAACCGGGCCTGGGCACAGGTGGCAAAGGCTGTCAGTGCTGTGGGGTCCACAGCAAGGACCGGGCAGCAGTGCTGAAAAAAGCTGTACAACCTCCTCAGCACGGCCTGGATGAGTCACTATCTCCGTGCCCATGGCACCACCCTGATCCCACACACACTTGCCCCAGAGGGTGACTGGACCCCGGGCACACAGGCCGCCAGCTGTGGCCCCACTGTACTGCCTGTGACAGAGTGTCTCACACTGTGCATTATCTGCCCCCCCCCCCGCCCTGCCCCCCCAGGGGAAGGCGGGCAACAATTGCCGTGAGAGAGAAAAGACCGGACCGGAAGGTGCTCTCTAGACCTGCGGCCCCTCACTGCCACGTCACCCTCTGGAACTGGGGCATGCCAGCAATTGCAGCAAATCCTACTGCCCGGGCTACCTAGTGGGCTCGGTTCACATCGAAGGTGATATATTGTGCCGCACAGCATACAAGGCATCAGTTACAGCTTGGTTGCACCTGCGCACAGAGGACCGGGAGATTCCGTACAGGTTCCCGCTCGGCCCCTAGAAGGACTCCATGGCATATAGGTTCAGGGCAACCGTCAGCTTGATGCCCACCAGGAGCTGGTGTCCTCTCCTATACCCCCGCGGTTCCCGATGTGCCATGATCCGGCACAGATGCCGCACGATCTCTCTGCTCAGTCATCGTCGGCAGCGGCATGCTCGATCCAGCAGGTCCGCGTACGAAAGGCGCTGCTGGTACACACAAGGCTTGTTGCGATGCCTCCTTCCCACCCCCCCTCGGCATGCTGGGGGGGCCAACTCTCCATCGTCACCGGCTGGTCCCTGCTCCTCTGGGGCAAGCCTTGGTTCTGCAGGGTCCTCCCAGAACAGCTCCTGCTCGTGCAACCTTAGTGTGCCCACCAGGGCTCTGGCAGCCAGGCAGATACAAACCACAGCCGGCTCTACACTGAAATCCATTTCCTGCATGGGGTAAAGGGGCCTACCGTTAGCACGGTGAGTACGCCCATGCCAAACCAGGTCCAACGGTGTACAAGGCCTCTGTCCCGCATGTCCCTTTCCTAGCCCCTCTCTCTCACTCTCTCTCTTTTCTATCTATCTCCTCTCTCCCAACTACCCCCCCCCCCCCGCCCCTCCACCTCCCAAAGCGGACATTTATGGGTCACAGTGGGCGGTCAGTGGAGTGTGCAGCCAGATAGCTGCCTAGGAGGCTGCGGCAACCGTGCCCGGCCATCCTGGAACAGTGGGGACACCCCAAACCCATGGTGCATCTCCAGGCTGTCTGCACTGCTCCTCTCAGCCCTGGCAATCAACTTCCAGCCAGCGGCACAACTGGCAGCCTATGGTTGCTCCTTTGGAAACATATCTTGGCTCTTCTCTCACCCTCAGCAGCAACAGTGCCCAATTTCCGTTTTTAAATACCGCAAGTGAACCGCGCCAGCGTCACTTATGGCTGGCGGAGGCAGAGCAGCGTGGGAGGCCAGAGACTACCAGGTCGGGCCCTTTACTGATGTGGAACGGTCGTTACTATACAATTTGCACACTGGCACAGGCTGGAACATATTCTCGCTGCCATCAAGGCACTGAAGCATGGTGTTCTGTTAGGCGCCCGGCGCTGACCTCTATTTTTGGCTGATGCCCAATTCTCCGCCCGATTGCGATTTGCGATGCCGGCGTCGCTGGACAGAGAATTTTTAAAAATCCATTTACATAGGAAGGGTTTTGCAGTTTGATAAATATCTCTAATTCTGCTAGAATTTCACCGGACATGTGCTAAGAATAATTTTTCTTCTTTTTTCTCAACAGTAAAACAGTTCCAAAGTAGGCATCTCCTTGTTGCTCACCGCATCATTCATAATGAGGCAGAACGCATCATGACAGATTCAGCTCCATCTGTATCAGAATCCAGCAGTGTTGTAGTTGATGTTATGGATCAGGCACTGGCCGAGGTTGAGATAGAGATAAAGGAGACGAATGAATCATAAGTGAGGAACAAAGAAGTTTTAAATCTGCAATTGTGTGTAGGAAAGGGGAGTGGGGGGGGTCATTTTTAATTGGATCACTTGGGTGGCAATGTGATAAGTAAATCACACACTTATTATTGAACACGTCCCGTTCTTATAAAAACAAAATACTGTAGCTGCTAGAAGTCTGAAGTTAAAATAGAAAATGCTGAAAGTATTCTGCAGGTCAGGCAGCGTTTGATGAGAGATAAACAAGGGCATAGATTTTCACTCCCGAGGGTAGCGCAAGTCAGGAAGTTCCTTGATTTGCAACTCCCACCTTGGGAGAAATACCAAATGGTGCAATCTTCATTCCGGATTGAAGGTTGGGTGGTGGTTGTGAGGGGTGGTTGCCTGCCACTCCCAACACAGATTGAAAATGCCAAATGGGCAGCCATGCACCATTTAAAAGGCCTGCCTTAGTTCTCTGGTACTTTGCCCGAGTTGTTTGGTTGAATCTTAGGCCATCTAGCCCTCACCCCTCAGACCCCATCACCTGCCACCTCCAAGCTCCATCCAACTTCATGCCAGGCCTCTTATAATAGCCCCCACCCCCCTGCCAACTCACGCATTATCCACCATGGGCAGACCTCAGGAGCCATGTGGTGATGAAATAAAATAAAGCTCTAAATAGTTCACTATATTAAAACATACCCATTCAAACTTTTAAATCTCAAATGTTTAATTTCTTATAAGCATAGAAAATAGGAAGAGGAGGAGGCCATTCAGCCCTTGAAGCCTGCTCCACCATTCATTATCATGGCTGATCATCTAATTCAATAGCCTAATCCTGCTTTCCCCCATATCCTTTTAAAACAAGCTTCTATTCATAACTCCACATCATTGACAGATAATACTTTAATAACCTATTTTTATTTGTCAATCAAGCTGTGAACTTCAATCCTCTGCCATGATAATTATAGCTTATGGAAAGTAGCCAAGCATTCATAATTATATAATGAGAGCCCTTAGTGAAATGTTAACAAACAGCTACTGTTATCACTGGAACAAAGTTTCTTCAACTCTCACTTAAACAGGTAGCCTGTATTATTACTTTTAAAGGGCCGGGGATTAAATAAATTGACATCATGACAGTTCTACAGACCTTGGGTGGGATTCTCCAATAATGGGGCTATGCCCCCACGCCCGCAACTAAACGGGCGCAAATCACTCTGGATTTTTTTCTACAAAGTCCGGAGTGATTCTCCATTTTTATGGGGGCTAGCAGGGCCCTGGAGTACTCCACGCAGCTCTGGCTGCCGATACGGGGCCCTGCACCTCTAGCCATGGGTCCGCGCATGCCTACGGCGCCATGCGACATGGCGGACCCACACAGCGGGTCGGCGCCGAAGAAGTAGGCCCCCTACCCCAGATCACCTGCGCCTGCTGATCGGTGGTCTCCGATCGCGGGCCTGGCCGTCGTGGAGCCCCCCCCCCCCCGGTGACTGATCACCCCGCCCCTCACCAGGACGCCACCACAGCCACGACTCTGAGCTCCTGCCGGGTGGAACCATACGTAAACCATGCCGGTGGGAACTCGGCCAGCCATCCGCGGAGAATCGCCACGGGGGCCTTTCAACGGCCCCTGACCGGCGCCACATCGACCGTGCGCGACTGGCGCTGATTCTCCGGTCGCCGGAGAATCGCGGGAAGGCGTCGGGTCTGACGCCCCATTCTCCGCCCCGCGTCGAGCCCGATTGTGGCGTGGAGGCTCGGAGAGCCCCGGCCCTTATCTGCCCTTCAAGAGCATTTATCTCTTTTCTATTAATTGTGTATCGCAGGATTTGGGTTATGGCTCTTACTTCAGTGTAAATATAGTGTTTTTGAACTCAGCACTCAGTTCAAATGGCCCTGCTGTGTTCAGTTTCCCCATATGTTTAAATTAGGTCCACCCCCTTCCCCCTACCAGAGAAAATAGGATCTGTCGCAAATGGGGAATTCCACATGTTGCTCTTGTCTGTTATTTTTAACGGTCTGCAAACTCTCTGACTCTGCAAAAATATGTGCCAGAGATAATGGTTCAGGTTGATAACCATTTATTAGAACTGGAAAAGTTAGGATTTGTAACTGGTTTTAAGCAAGTCTAGAGGAGGAAAAGGGTCCGAGGGCAACTAAAGAGAAGTCTATGATAGTGTGGAGGCCAATGTGCCTCTAATGGCCCACATCTACTTTCTCTAATCTCTTCCTTTTTACATGGCTATAGAAACCTTCCCAATTTTTAAGTGTCCTTTCCTAGTTTACATTAATAATCTCTTCTTTTTCTTATCAGTTTTTTGGACATCCTTTGTTGAATTCTAAAATCCACCCACTCCTCAGCTTACTGCTCTTTTTGGCAACATTGCAAACTTCTTCCTTTAATCTATCTTTAAATTCTCTAGTTAGCCACAGATGGATCACTTTTCCTGCAGTATTTGTTTCCTTAAAGGAATGTGTATATGTTGAAAATAATGAATTAAATATTTAAATGTTGACCATTGCTCATCGACCATTGTACCATTTGATGAAATTTGCGTATCTTAGCCAACTAGCTCCAAATACCTACCAATTGTTAGGATACCAAACCAGATCCGAACATTTGTTAGGATAGCGGAGGAGAACCCCAAGCAATTTTTTTAAATTTGTAAAATGGTGAGGAAAGGATACTTTGCCCCAGGAGTGATGACTGACCAATAGGTATATTTTATGTTAAAACAAACCCACAGAATTAACCACATTAACATCAAAGAAATAGCTTTACAATTATCAGTTAAACAGTTCTTAAATAAAAAGAAAACACTTGAACATACTATCTACGCCTGCCTGCCACTATTTCCGAGTAAGCAACCAATACAGTTCAAATGCCGCTTATAAATTAAGTTAACAAAATAGGTAACATGCTCAGCTGTGTAAAGACTTTTGTAGAGCAATCCTTTCAAGAGCAGATCCAGTGCACTTCTGCCTTGTCATACTCCAATCCTATGGCAAGCTGCTGTTCATTTAAAATCTTATAACAGACTGCAAAACTACAGACAGACCTGGCTCCTCCCATTAATTACATCACCTGTATCCCACTACGTTCCATGACCTTCTTAGCTAGGACTAAATACAATCCCTCAAATTATCTACACTCCCAAGGAATCTCTAGCATTCAAAACACAATTATCTGTACCAAGTGGTTGGAATGAATGATCACCTCACCTTATACAACTCTTTCATTACAACTTTTGCAGACATATACTGCTTGGATGTATTTTAAACCAAGGTTTTTAAAATTGTTAAAATAAAATATATAACAATTTCTACAATCATCACAATAGCTTTGCTTGGTTCCGATTAAGACCCTAGTTTCTGACTTAACTAAACTTTCAAATTTGTAGAAAATTCAATCATATTGTAATTACTCTTCTGTAGATGCCCCTTTGCTACAAGGTACTTAATTTACCCTTTCTCATTGCACAATACTAGATGTAAAATACCCTGAATCCTAGCTCATTCCTTAACATACTGATCTAGAAAACTGTATCATATACATTCATTCAACCTGTTCTCCAAACTATCACTGCTGATTTGGTTTCCCTTGTCTTAAAGCCCCAATGATTACTTTATTACCTTTGTTACATACTCCTCTAATTTCCTGATTAACACTCACAGTACTGTTCAGGGGCAGGTAAACTAGTCTCACTAATGCGGTTCTTAACTGACCCAAACTAATCTTGCATCTTGATTGCTGAGCTCTGGTTCTTTCTCCTTTCTCGCAACTGTTTTTCATCTGATCCTTTATTTTCAACCCCCTTCCCAACCCCCCAATTCCCTTTTTCAATTTGCTATCTTTCTAAAAGTCAAACTTCCTGGATTATTTAGTTCTCAACCTTGGCCACACTGTAACCACCTCTCTGTGATGGCTATTAGATCAAACCATTCATTTCTCTCTGCACTATTAGTTTATCAATTGTGTTGTAGCTGCTTTGCATATTCAGTCACACTGCCTTTATTTTTATCTTTTTCTATTATTTCTTGATGTTACCTTAGCCACTATTGTCCTATTACCTTTGTTAAGCTTTCTTTCTCTTGAGTATGTAGATCCAAACCCTTCATTTGTTTAAAGTTCTGTCTAGTTATTCGACTTGCCAGAAAACTGCCAGCCCAATTTAAGTGGATACAGTTCCACTAAAACAGCTCCTTCATTCCACAGTACTGATATCAGTGACCCAGAAAGCAAAGCCCCACACCGCTGCATCAGATAATCTGTTTATCCCTATGCAACTTGTACTTGGCTCTGGCAGCAAGGTTGTTAGCGGTGTTATACTTTAGACTGTAGCTCCTCAGCTCTATCAGCCAACTCTTCTACCTGTGTCTTTGCTTCCTATTGATGCGCAATCAATTACACTCGAGACGAAGTGATTTCATAACTGAAGGCTTTAATCTACTAGAACTCTTTCCCCAGCAGCTTCGATACAGAAAGTGAAGGCTGCTGGGGTGGCACCGTTTCTTATACTCCGCCTGTCAGGGCGGAGCTACGTACAACAGCCAATGGTAGACTCCTGTGTCTAACCAATGGTCATCGGCCTCTTAGGTACCGCAATACCTGGTACTACCACATTCACCCCCTGTTAAAAATGAGCCTGGCGGGGACTTCCGGGTGCGGCTATGCAGAGCTAGGTCGCATATTCGGCAGCTCCTGCTTGGAACGGACTTTTGGGCTCTTTTACAGGGCCCCCACGGCATTTGTTTGACATTTCCCGGTGTGGGAAGAAGGCGGCAATATTCCCCCGACAGTGTCCCCCAGGAAGGGTATGTCTCTTGGTTGCCAGACACACGCAGAAACAGTGAAAGATTTGGCTGCAACTACAGGATAAACAGGGCCTCTTCCAGCATGCAGGCGGGGGAAGGGCAAGCTTAAAGCTGCAAGCTGACCTGAGGGCCTGTATCAAAGGTGAATTCTAGCAGCAGAGGGAACAACTGTGAAAAGACCTCATCAAGGCCACTGAAGGGACTTCCGGTTGCGGTGATGCCTAGCTAGCCGCACGCTTCGGCGGCTCCAGCTCCGACGGACCTTCGGGCTCTTTTAAGAGCCTCAACGGGGAATTTTTCGACGACGCAACCCGGTGTGGGGCGTGTGAGAAGGGAGTCCCCCCCAAACGAAGGAGGAAAAAACCGGCGGCGGCGGCTGCAGCGCGAGGAATCGTCGACCAAAGGGTCAGAAAGAGAGAAGTACAAGATGGCGGCGGAGAAAGCGCAGGCGACATGGGGGCCTGAGCATGAAATTGTGAGACGGTGCGTGGAGCTGCTGAAGAGGGAGGTGCTGACCCCGTTGCTACAGGCAATTGAGGGGCTCAAGGAGACATTAAAGACCCAGGAGACAGAGCTCCGTGTGGTGGAGCAGAAGGTGACAGATATTGAGGACGAGATCCTGGGCCTGGCGGTTAAGACACAGACGCACGAGGCACTTCATAAAAAGTGTACTGAAAGGATCGAAGCCCTAGAAAATGGAGCGCGAAGGAAGAACCTTCGGATACTGGGTCTCCCTGAGGGTGTGGAAGGAGTGGACTGTGGAGCGTACGCAAGTACGATGCTGAGCTCACTGATGGGTGCTGAGGCCCCTACGGGCCCCTTGGAGGTGGAGTGGGCAAATCGGATTCCGGCGAGAAGACCAAAAGCGGGAGAACCACCCAGGGCGATAATCGTGCGATTTTACCGCCTTAAGGATAGAGAAGAGGTCCTGAGATGGGCTAAAAAGGTGCGGAGTAGCAGATGGGAGAATGCAGTGGTACGGGTATACCAGGATTGGAGTGCGGAGGTGGCGAGAAGGAGGGCGAGCTTCAACCGAGCCAAAGAGGTGTTGCATAAAAGGAAGGTGAAGTTCGGGATGCTGCAGCCGGCAAGACTATGGGTCACGTATCAGGAGAGACACCATTATTTCGAGACGGCGGAGGAAGCATGGACCTTCATCAAAGAAGAGAAATTGGATCGGAACTGAGGGACTGATGCTGCAGGAAATGTTATTGTTAATGTTACGGTGGAAGTTAATTGAGAAGTAAACAGGGAAGGGGGGAGACATTGGGGAAATGTGGGCGCCGGTGAGGGGGGAAAGACGGGACATAGTTGGAGAATGGGGAAGGGGAGGGGGAGGGGAAAGGGAGCTGCGCCATAAGAGGCGGGTCAGGTAAAGGGATGTTCCCGCACCAGAAAGAATAAGGCGGGAAGACAGGCGCAAGGCGGATGGGAGTTCCCCACATGGGGGGGGTCGAGGAGTGAGCAGGAGTAGCCGGGGTCAGTTGAAGTCAGCTGACTTACGGAAGTAATATGGGGGGAGCAATCAAGCTAGAAAGAGATCTAGCGGGGAGGGGAGGAGGGAGGGAGAAGGGGGGGGGGGACAACTGGGTTGCTGCTGCGGAAATCCAAAAGGAAATGGCTAAAGAGTGGGTGGGCGGGGATGGTGTGCGACGCTGGGGGAGCGAGCGGGAGCGTGGAGGCGGGATATGGGACTGGCCTAGAGAAGGTAATGGCTAGTCGACACGGGAGGGGGGCAGGTAGCCCCCTAGTGAGGCTGATCACGTGGAACGTGAGAGGCCTGAACGGACCGATAAAAAGGGCCCGAGTGCTCGCGCATTTGAAAGGACTAAGGGCAGACGTGGTTATGCTCCAAGAGACGCACCTAAAGGTGGCGGACCAAGTTAGGCTAAGGAAAGGATGGGTGGGACAGGTGTTCCACTCAGGACTGGACGCAAAGAATAGAGGGGTGGCCATTTTGGTGGGGAAACAGGTCGCATTTGAAGCAAAGAACATCGTAGCAGATAGCGGAGGTAGATATGTAATGGTGAGTGGCAGGCTGGAGGGAATGGAGGTCGTGTTGGTTAACGTGTATGCCCCAAACTGGGACGATGCGGGATTTATGAGACGGATGCTGGGGCGTATACCGGACCTGGAGGTAGGAAACTTGATTTTAGGAGGGGACTTTAATACGGTGCTGGACCCGGGGCTAGATAGATCCAGCTCAAGGACCGGAAGAAGGCCGGCAGCGGCCAAGGTACTTAAGGGGTTTATGGACCAAATGGGGGGAGTGGATCCATGGCGATTTCTTAGACCTAGGGCTAGGGAGTATTCCTTCTTCTCCCATGTCCATAAAGTGTACTCCCGGATAGATTTTTTTGTTTTGGGAAGGTCGTTGATCTCTAGGGTGGAAGAAGCTGAGTACTCAGCCATAGCGGTTTCGGATCATGCCCCACATTGGGTGGACCTGGAATTAGGAGAGGAAAGGGAGCAGAGAACACTCTGGCGATTAGATGTGGGACTGATGGCGGATGAGGGAGTGTGTGCAAGAGTGCGGGGGTGTATTGAGAGATACCTGGAGGTCAATGACGACGGCGAGGTCCCTGTGGGAGTGGTATGGGAAGCACTAAAAGCGGTGGTCAGAGGAGAGCTGATCTCCATTGGGGCCCACAAAAGGAAAACAGAGGCCAAGGAAAGGGAAAGATTACTGGGGGAGATTTTAAGGGTGGATAGGGAATTTGCAGAGACCCCGGAGGAGGAATTGTACAGGGAGAGGAGACGACTCCAGACGGAATTTGACCTTCTGACCACCAGAAAGGCGGAGGTACTGTGGAGGAAGGCACAGGGGAGGAGGTATGAATATGGGGAAAAGGCGAGTCGCCTGTTGGCTCATCAATTGCGAAAGAGGGCAGCAGCGAGGGAAATAGGAGGAATTAGAGACGAAAGGGGAGACACGGTGCGAAGGGCAGGAAAGATAAATGAGGTGTTCAAGACCTTCTATGAGGAACTGTATAGGTCTCAACCCCCAGAGGGAGAGGAGGGGATGCGGCAGTTCCTGGACCAATTGAGGTTCCCGAAAGTGGAGGAGCGGGGGGTGGTAGGCCTGGGGGCACCGATTGGGGTGGACGAGGTTATTAAGGGACTGGGAAGCATGCAAGCAGGGAAGGCCCCAGGACCAGACGGGTTCCCGGTGGAGTATTACAGAAAATATGTGGACTTGTTGGCCCCGTTAATGGTGAGGACGTTCAATGAGGCCAGGAAAGGGGGGACTCTACCCCCGACGATGTCGGAGGCGACGATATCGTTAATTTTGAAGAGGGATAAAGATCCGTTGCAGTGCGGGTCCTATAGACCCATTTCATTGTTGAACGTGGACGCCAAATTGTTGGCAAAGGTACTGGCATCGAGGATAGAGGACTGTGTCCCGGGGGTGGTGCACGAAGACCAGACAGGGTTCGTAAAAGGGAGACAACTGAATGTTAACGTGCGACGACTATTAGGGGTGATAATGATGCCCCCAGTGGAGGGGGAGGCAGAAATAGTGGCGGCAATGGACGCAGAGAAGGCATTTGATAGGGTGGAGTGGGAGTATTTATGGGAAGTGTTAAGGAGGTTTGGGTTTGGGAACGGGTTTATTAGCTGGGTTAGACTTCTTTATGGGGCTCCAACGGCAAGCGTAGTTACAGGTCGACATAGATCGGAGTATTTCCGACTATATAGGGGAACAAGACAGGGATGCCCGCTGTCTCCATTGTTGTTCGCGTTGGCAATTGAACCTCTGGCCATGGCGTTGAGAGACTCCAGGAAATGGAGAGGGGTGATTAGAGGGGGAGAAGAACACCGAGTCTCGTTATATGCGGATGACCTATTGTTATACGTGTCGGACCCAGCGGGGGGAATGATAGAGGTTATGCGAATTTTGAGGGGGTTCGGGGATTTCTCGGGGTATAGGCTAAACATGGGGAAGAGTGAATTATTTGTGATACATCCAGGGGACCAGAGTAGAGAGATAGAAGGCTTGCCTCTAAGGAAAGTGGAAAGAAACTTCCGATACCTGGGGATTCAGATCGCTAGGAGCTGGGGAACCTTGCACAGACTTAATCTGACACGGTTGGTAGAACAAATGGAGGAGGACTTCAAGAGGTGGGACATGCAGCCTCTATCGCTGGCGGGCAGGGTGCAAGCAATTAAGATGATGGTCCTCCCGAGGTTCTTATTTGTATTTCAATGTCTCCCTATACTAATCACTAAGACCTTTTTTAATAAAATAGACAGGAGCATCACGAGCTTCGTGTGGGCAGGGAAAGTTCCGAGAGTAAGGAGGGGGTTCCTTCAGCGTAGTAGGGACAGAGGAGGATTGGCACTACCGAACTTGGGCGATTACTATTGGGCCGCCAATGTGGCAATGATACGTAAATGGATGATGGAGGGTGAGGGAGCGGCGTGGGAAAGACTGGAGAGAAAGTCCTGTAAAGGGACGAGTTTAGAGGCGCTGGTGACGGCGCCGCTACCGATCTCACCTAAAAAGTTTACCACGAACCCGGTGGTGGCGGCAACATTGAATATCTGGGGACAGTGGAGGCGACAGAGAGGGGTGCGGGGAGCCCTGGTGGGGTCCCCAATCAGGAACAACCATAGGTTCGCCCCAGGAAGAATGGATGGAGGATTTCAGAGCTGGTTCCAGTTGGGAATTAGGAGGGTGGGAGATTTATTTATAGATGGGACTTTTGCGAGCTTGGGAGCATTGGAGGAAAAGTATAAGTTGCCCCGGGGAAATTTCTTGAGATATATGCAGGTGAGGGCATTTACTAGACAACAGGTGAGGGAATTTCCATTGCTCCCGACACAGGGGATACAGGACAGGGTGCTTTCAGGGGTGTGGGTCGGAGAGGGCAAGGTGTCAGAGATTTACCGAGAGATGAGGGAAGAGGGGGAGGAGTCGGTGGGCGAACTAAAAGGAAAGTGGGAAGAAGAACTAGGGGAGGAGATAGAGGAGGGTATGTGGGCTGATGCCCTAAGCAGGGTAAATTCCTCTTCCTCATGCGCCAGGCTTAGCCTGATTCAATTTAAGGTGCTACATAGAGCACACATAACGGGAGCAAGATTGAGCAGGTTCTTTGGAGTGGAGGACAAATGTGGGAGGTGTGGCGGGAGCCCGGCAAACCACGCACATATGTTTTGGGCATGCCCGGCACTGGAAGGGTATTGGAAGGGAGTGACGGGAGTGATTTCGCGGGTGGTGAGGGCCCGGGTCAAACCAGGCTGGGGGTTAGCTCTATTTGGAGTTGCGGAAGAGTCGGGAGTGCAGGAGGCGAAAGAGGCCGACGTTGTGGCCTTTGCGTCCCTAGTAGCCCGGCGCAGGATCCTACTCATGTGGAAGGAGGCGAAACCCCCCGGACTGGAGGCCTGGGTAAATGATATGGCGGGGTTCATTAAACTGGAGCAGATAAAGTTTGCCCTGAGAGGATCGGCTCAAGGGTTCACCAGGCGGTGGCAGCCATTTCTCGACTACCTAGGGGAACGTTAGAGGGAAGACAGATGACCAGCAGCAGCAACCCAGGGGGAGGGGGGGGGGGAGGGGGGGTTTAGTTTAGGTCAAAGATAAAGGGGTTTTTGTTACTTGTGTATTGTTTAAAATTTCTGTATTGTTATTGTTGCGTTTGCTTTGTAAGAGGGGAAAAATTGTTGTTTGGGAAAAAATTTTCAATAAAACATTTATAAAAAAAAAAAAAAAAAAAAAAAAATGAGCCTGGCGGGGGTGTTGGACAGCGTTAATAGTCGCCTTTAGCATGGTATGACCAGGTATGGAGGTACCGTGATGTCGAGGATATTTACAAAGTGTAGCAATCAGTCGATCGGGTGGCCTGGTCGTCCTTCTGGAGCGTCTGGGTTTCGGCGGTGATTCTGATGGGGGTCCTGGCGGTTGCGACTCCGGGAGCATGGTTTCGTCCTCCCTGGCAGCCTTGTCACCCCTAGGCGGCGCTGTGGGGGCAAAAGGTTGACACGGGTGGGGGCGCCTATAGGGGGCGTCGGTGGGTAGTCGGGCCTAGGCAGGAGCGGCGGGAGTACTGACCCTCCAGTGAGGTGCTGTGGGGGTGGGGGCAATGGTTCTGGTGCGCGTGGGGTTCCGGCGGGCGCCAGGTCCCGAAGGGGGACTGTGTCTTGCCGGCCGTCAGGGAACGCTACGTAGGCGTACTGGTGGTTAGCGTGCAGCAGGTGGACCCTCTCGACCAACGGGTCCGACTTGTGCGCCCGCATGTGCTTCCGAAGCAGGATGGGTCCGGGTGTCGCTAGCCAGGTTGGGAGCGAGGTCCCGGAGAACCTGCACGTCTTTAGACTGTGGGAGGAAACCGGAGCACCCGGAGGAAACCCACGCACACACGGGGAGGATGTGCAGACTCCGCACAGACAGTGACCCAAGCCGGTTCGATTCCGGCTTCGGTCACTGTGCGGAGTCTGCACATCCTCCCTGTGTGTGCGTGGGTTTCCTCCGGGTGCTCCGGTTTCCTCCCACAGTCCAAAGATGTGCAAGTTAGGTGGATTGGCCATGATAAATTGCCCTTAGTGTCCAAAATTGCCCTTCGTGTTGGGTGGGGTTACTGGGTTATGGGGATAAGGTGGAGGTGTTGACTTTGGGTAGGGTGCTCTTTCCAAGAGCCGGTGCAGACTCGATGGGCCGAATGGCCTCCTTCTGCACTGTAAATTCTATGATAATCTATGAAGGACTTCCTGGGGAAAACAAGGAGACGTTCATGAGGTGTCTGATTTGTGCTTGTACAGAGCAGCGACCGGATGGCGTGGAGGGCCATCGGGAGGACTTCTTGCCAGCGGGAGACTGGGAGATTCCTGGATCGTAGGGCCAGTAGAACGGTCTTCCAGACCGTTCCGTTCTCCCGCTCTACCTGCCCGTTTCCCCGGGGGTTGTGACTGGTAGTCCTGCTCGAGGCGATGCCCTTGCTGAGCAGGAATTGACGCAGTTCGTCGCTCGTGAAGGAGGACCCCCTATCGCTGTGTATGTACGCGGGGAAACCAAACAGTGTAAAGATACCCTGGAGGGCCTTGATGACGGTGGTTGTGGTCATGTCTGGGCAGGGGATGGCAAATGGGAATCGGGAGTACTCGTCAATCACGTTCAGGAAATACGTGTTGCGGTCGGTGGAGGGGAGGGGGCCTTTGAAATCCATGCTGAGGCGTTCAAAGGGACGGGAAGCCTTTATCAGGTGCGCCCTCTCTGGCCGGTAGAAGTGCGGTTTGCACTCTGCGCGGATTTGGCAGTCCCTGGTGACTGACCTGACCTCCTCGATGGAGTAGGGCAGGTTGCGGGTCTTGACAAAATGGAAAAAGCAAGTGACCCCCGGGAGGCAGAGGTCCTCGTGGAGGGATCGGAGGCGGTCCACTTGTGCAGTGGCACAAGTGCTGCGGGACGGGGCATCAGGAGGCTCGTTTAGCTTCCCCGGACGGTACAAGATCTCGTAGTTGAAGGTGGAGAGTTCTATCCTCCACCGCAAGATCTTGTCGTTTTTAATCTTGCCCCGCTGTGCATTATCGAATGAAGGCAACCAACCGTTGGTCCGTGAGGAGAGTGAATCTCCTGCCGGCCAGGTAATGCCTCCAGTGTCGCACAGCTTCTACTATGGCTTGTGCCTCTTTTTGGACCGAAGAATGGCGAATTTCGGACGCATGGAGGGTACGGGAGAAGATAGCCATGGGCCTGCCCGCTTGGTTGAGCGTGGCCGCCAGAGCGATGTCGGACACATCGCTCTCGACCTGGAAGGGGAGGGACTCGTCAATGGCGCGCATCGTGGCCTTTGCAATGTCTGCTTTGATGCAGTTGAAGGCCTGGTTGGCCTCCGTCGACAGGGGGAAGGTTGTGGACTGGATCAGGGTTCGAGCTTTGTCTGCGTAGTTTGGGACCCACTGTGCATAATAGCTGAAGAACCCGAGGCAGCGCTTCAGGGCCTTGGAGCAGTGAGGGAGGGGGAACTCCATAAGGGGGCGCATGCGCTCATGGTCGGGGCCTATAACTCCACTTCGCACTACGTAGCCTCGAATGGCTACACGGTCGGTGCTAAACACGCATTTATCCTTATTGTATGTCAGATTAAGGATTTTCGTGGTCTGGAGAAATTTGCGGAGGTTGGTGTCGTGGTCCTGCTGGTCATGGCCGCAGATGGTGACGTTATCCAGATACGGGAACGTTGCGCGTAAGCCGTACCGGTCAACCATTCGGTCCATCTCTCACTGGAAGACCAAGACCCCATTAGTGACACCAAAGGGAACACTTAAAAATTGATAGAGCAGCCTATCTGCTTCGAAGGCAGTGTACTTGCGGTCACTAGTGCGGAGGGGTAGCTGGTGGTAGGCGGACATGAGATCCACCGTGGAGAAGACCTTGTATTGTGCAACCCTGTTTACCAGGTCGGCTATACGGGGGAGAGGGTACACGTCCAGCTGCGTAAACCTGTTGATGATCTGGCTGTAGTCAATGACCATCCTATGCTTCTCCCAGGGACTGTTGCTCGCTTCGATGACCCCTTCCCCCAGCAGCCTTTGGACCTCTGACCTGATGAAGGTTCGGTCCTTGGCACTGTACCGCCTGCTCCTGGTGGCGACGGGTTTGCAATCCGGGGTGAGGTTCGCAAACAGGGAAGGCGGGTCGACCTTAAAGGTCGCGAGGCCGCAGACAGTAAGGTGAGGTATAGGGCCGCCTAATTTAAAGGTCAGGCTTTGCAGATGGCATTGGAAGTCCAGCCCCAGGAGGGTAGCCGCGCAGAGGTGTGGCAGGACATACAGGCGGAAATTGTCGAACTTCCTGCCTTGAACAGTGAGGTTCGCTAGGCAGAACCCCTTTTTCTCCACTGAGTGTGACCCGGAGGCCAGGGAGATCCTTTGATTTACGGGATGGGTGACAAGTGAACAGCGCCTTACTGTGTCGGGGTGAACAAAGCTTTCCATGCTCCCAGAGTCAATCAGGCAAGACGTCTCGTGGCCGTTGATGAAGACCGTCGTTGTAGCTGTTGCGAGTGTCCGGGGTCGACTTTGGTTGGTCCAGTGTCACCGAGGCCAGATGAAGCAATTGCGAGTTCTGATCCGGCAGCGTGTAGTCGGCTGTGCTGGGGGCCTGGGGCCCCATCCAAGATGGCGTCACCCATGGGTCGCACATGGTGTCCGGGGATGAACAAGATGGCGGCGGCGATGGACAAAATGACGGCGCCCACCCGTCCAGCGTGGTGTTCGGGGGGGCAAGATAGGCGCGCCCGTGGTTCGCACGTGGCCCTAGGATAGGGGGATGGCGGTGAGCGCTGGCCGGTCGGGGCCTGAAGGGGGGGTTGCCTCGGCGGTCCATAGTCGCTGGAGACCACGGCCACAGCGCGGGCCTGGCAGACCCCCACAAAGTGGCCCTTCTTGCCGCATCCTTTGCAGGCGGCGGTGCGGGCGGGGATGATTCGCCTGCCCGCAGAAGAAACAACGGGGCCCGGCGGCGTGAGCGGGCCGTCCCGTAGTGCAGGCCTGCGGGGTCAGGGGGAAGGTCTGTGGGGCTGCCGCTGCGGGGCGCCACGCAGCCCAGGGGGCCGGCGCAAAGGACCGCACGTTTTTGTAGGCAACGTCCATGGACCCTGCCAGGGCCCGTGCCTCTCTAAGTCCCAGAGTGTCCCTTTCTAGGAGTCTTCGGCGGATATCTGGGGAGCTCACACCTGCTACAAAAGCATCCCTGATTAAACGTTCCATGTGCTCGCTCCCCAAAACTTGCGGGCAGCCACCGTTTCGGCCCAGCACCAGTAGCGCCCGATAGAAATCTTCCAACGTTTCCTCGGGGCTTTGCCGCCTAGTCGCAAGCAGGTGACGAGCGTAGACCTGATTTACAGGACGGATATAATGTCCCTCTAGCAGTTTGATCGCGGCAGCATAGTTCTCCGCCTCCTCGATAAGGGGGTAGATCCCAGGGCTGACCCGTGAGCGCAGGAAATGCATTTTCTGTCCTTCTGTGGGGGTGTCTACGGCCGTCTCGAGGTAGCCTTTAAAGCATGGCAGCCAGTGTTTAAAAATTGCAGCAGGGTTCTCTGCGTGGGGGCTGAGCTGAAGGCACTCCGGTTTGATTCGGAGTTCTATCCTTCCAGCTTAAGTTGTAGTAGATTAAATTGATGCGCAATCAATTACACTCAAGACGAAGTGATTTCATAACTGAAGGCTTTAATCTACTAGAACTCTTTCCCCAGCAGCATCAATACAGAAAGTGAAGGCTGCTGGGACGGCACTATTTCTTATACTCCGCCTGTCAGGGCGGAGCTACGTACAACAGCCAATGGTAGACTCCTGGGTCTAACCAATGGTCATCAGCCTCTTAGGTACCGCAATACCTGTTACTATCACACCTATATTTTAAATGGTGTCAAGCTTACGAAGTGGGAGGCCAGCTAGTCATGCATTAAAACAGTCATTTTCAAACTCAGGGTCGCGGGCAGGTTTTGGGAGCGTCATGGAACGATCGGTCGCGGCATTCCCCACCGTGGGAAGACATGTCAATGGCCATGACCAGCTTTTAAAAATACCCAGCCATGACCAACTTTCAAGAATGCCAGCTGTCCCGTGCATGTGTGCCCATTCAGCCGAATGTAGCAGTGCGCAGGCCTGGAGCCCAGCAGGGCAAACCGCCTCCTCCATAAGTCAGCGTGCTGTTCCAGAAGCAGATTTCTTAATCGATCAGTCTTCCCACCAGAAGCAGCGGCAGAGAGCAGGTCACATGCCCCATACACTGACATCACATACTCTGGGCTCAAAATTACTGAGAGCTTTCTCCGTTTTGTAGCTAACAGTAAGCAAGCAACAGGACTGTGTGAAGAAGTGACAATGGATCTTTTTGGATTAAGGAATAGGGGGCCAGAGACACAAACCGATCTGCTGGAGACAGCTTCACAGGAGGGTCCGCAGCAGGACAAAGCAGTGCTAGTGTGAGCTCCAGGACCTCTGATGAACCTCTGATGCTCCTATATCTTATGGTTGATTGGTTTGCAGCCTTTGACACAGATGATCACACCATCCTCCTCCATTGGAGTCAGCCTCACGTAAATCCAGAATATTCCTCGCTGTTTCAAGTTTCTCCCTTCCAAAACATTACATTGAACTTCATCATATTATGATTGCTATTACATAAATGTTCACATATCATTTGGTGTTGACTATATCTGGCTTATTATTCATTACCAGATCTAATATGGTATGCCCCCTTGTTGGCTCCAAGCCATATCGCTGCAGATAACTATCATGGACACTCAATAAATTATTTTTAAAAAAATAAAAATTTAGAGTACCCAATTTATTTTTTCCAATTAAGGGGCAATTTAGCATGGCCAATCCCCTAGCCTGCACATTTTTGGGTTGTGGGGGCGAAACCCACGCAAACACGGGGAGAATGTGCAAACTCCACGTGGACAGTAACCCAGAGCCGGGATCGAACCTGGGACCTCGGCGCCGTGAGCACTCAATAAATTCTTACGTGTTTGTCCTCTTATCCTGATGTATATGAAAAGATCCCCCATTAAAACTGCTCTTATGTCAGGGCAGCACGGTGGCGCAGTGGGTTAGCCCTGCAGCCTCACGGCGCCGAGGTCCCAGGTTCGATCCCGGCTCTGGGTCACTGTCTGTGTGGAGTTTGTACATTCTCCCCGTGTTTGCGTGGGTTTCGCCCCCACAGCCCAAAGATGTGCAGGGTAGGTGGATTGACCACACTAAATTGCCCCTTAATTGGAAAAAATTAATTGGGTACTCAAAATTTAAAAAAAATAAACTGCTCTTATGTCTACACTTAAGTATCTCATCTCTGGTAATATTCTAGAGAATTTCTTTTGCACCATCATTCCCACCCCTCTCTCCCAAACCCTTGACATCCTTCCTAACGTGTGGTGCCAAGAATTGAAAACAATACTGAAACATAAATAGTCTTAAAGATTTTGCATAACTTCCTTCCTTTCTCTCTGCCTCTATTAATAAGACCTATGATTTCATATATTTCAACTTATCCTGTTGCCTTCAAACAGTTATGTACATACACGCAGGTATCCCTACTGTAAACCATTTAAAATTATACAAATTAGTTCATGTTGCCTCTCCTCATTCTTCCCACCAAAATATATCTCTTCACATTCATCTGCATTATACTTCAGCAATATGCCCATTTCACTAGTTTGTTTATGTCCCCTAAATAGTTTCAAGTTTTAAACCATCTGCAAACTTTAGAAATTATTCCTGTGTACGCAAGCCAGGTTCTTAATATCTATCAAACATAACAATAGTCTCCGTAACAACCCCTGGGGAATGCCATTTTACATATACTTCCCTCCCTTGTGAAAAACAACCAATCTCCTCCGCTCCTTGTTGCCTTCTGTCCTTAGCTACTTTCATATTCGCACTGCTTCTGTCCCTTTTTTTTTTAAATAAAAAAATAAAAGAGTACTCAATTCATTTTTTCCAATTAAGGGGAACTTTAGCGTGGCCAATCGACCTAGCATGCACATCTTTGGGTTGTGTGGGTGAAACCCATGCAGATATGGGAAGTATGTACAAACTCCACACTGACAGTGACCCAGGGCCGGGATTGAACCTAGGACCTCGGCGCCGTGAGGCATCAGTGCTAACCACTGCGCCACTGTGCTGCCCCTGCTTCTGTCCTTTTAATCCAATTGGCATTAATTTTAACAAATCTATAATGTGGTACTTTGTCAAATGTCTTTTGAAAGTCTATATACACAAAATCAACCACATTACCCTCACCAAAACTCACCATTATTTTTGTCAAATAACCCATTCCCAATTTGCTTCTAACAAATCAGTACTGACTTTGATTTATTAGCTCATACCAAATGCCAATTAATTTTATCCCAAATTATTGTCTGCTAAAATGTCCCCACCACTGATGTTAGGCTGACTGACCTGTAGTTATTTGGATTATCCCTCAGCTCCTTTTTAAACACAGGAGCTACATTTGTAATCCTCCTGGCCTGTGGCACCACCTCCACATCGAATGAAGTTTGGGCTGGTGCCATGAAATCTTTTACATTCATCTTAGAGGGCACATTGGGCCTTGGTTTAATGTCTCATCTGAGTGGCAGAATCTCTGACAGTGCAGTAATTCCTAAGAACATAGATCACAACTTTGTAATTGGAATCAAGTGTGAGACATAGAAATGGAAGCAAGGACCAATCAAACTACAGGCAAGGATAGAAATTAATGTTCTAGTACAAAAGACATGAATAGACCTTTGGAAGGAAATGGTTGTTTAAGACTATGAAATAGCATAAAACAATGTTGTGGCTCATATTTATTGCTTTAGATGATAAACATTTTCATGTGTTCTTATTAATGTTGCATTATGGCTATATTTTCAATTGGGTTTGAAGTAAAAATGACAACTGGAACAACTTTGAAAATAAATTCAACAATGTACTTGTTTGAAACTACAGCCTTTCAGGTGGTTCCTTTTGTATGAATTTCTTTGAGCGAACCAGAATGATTATCATAGATTCTGCAGTGCAGAAGGAGGCCATTCGGCCCACCGAGTCTGCAGCGGCCCTTTTAAAGAGCACCCCACTTAAGCCCATGCCTCCACCCTATCCCTGTAACTCAGTAACCCCACCCACCCTTTTTGGACACCAAGGGTAATTTATCATAGACAATCCACCTAACCTGCACATCTTTGGACTGTGGGAGGAAACCAGAGCACCCGAAGGAAACCCACGCAGACACGGTGAGAACGTGCAGACTCCACACAGACCGTGACCCAAGCTGGGAATCAAACCCGGGACCCTGGAGCTGTGAAGCAACTGTGTGAACCGCTGCGCTACCGTGCTGCAAACAATTAGTTGCTTGTTTGTGCCAATATGAGAAGCTGCAGATTGTATTGTAATACAGAGTTATTCCACATAACAACTTGAATTGAAGGATTCCAATCATTCTAACAAGACAGTTATGGTGTTGTTTGAGCTTTCAATTTAGATTTACAGTCTCGTAACTCCTGGTAAAAAGGATCACAGTGGAACTTCAATTGATTATAAAGGAAAGTGTCATAAAAAGCTCAGTTTTAAACATGGTATCTACATTATAAATGCTACCTGCTTGCAGCTCAGTTTAATAATCTAATTGCTTTTGAGTGTTTTAAATGTCATTGAAACTATGTTCTTTTCTTTCAGATATTCACGGTGATTATTTCTTACACTACTCTGAATATTTACAAAGAGATTTGGTTAAAATGAAAAGTGACTTTAATGTGGAATTTTGTTTGTTCTTTTTCACACGTACTTTATTCACAAGTTCTTTCACTAACGAGTAATACTTAAAATAAATTAAATAGACATACATTTGTAATAGTACACTGAAATTGTGAATAAAAAATAAAGCTCAATGTTTAACTAACATTGTTATGCGTTCATTAGATGAAGTGCAACATGGAAAATACCACTCAGACCACCTGTTAAAGTAAAGTTGGCATAGTTCCAGATGACCATAGGCTGCTCCCCTTTGAGGGGGAGAGCTGAGTGGTGGTGATTTAACCTGAGGATCGCCTCACCTCATGCGAGGGGTAACATTGAGGAGGCAGGGCCTTCATGAATAACCTCAGCCGGTACGGGGATTGAACTTATGCTATTGGCTCCGTATCACAAACCAGTTGTCCAGCCAATTGTGCTAAACCGCCCCCAAACCACCTATTACCACCTCTGTAACATCGCCAACATCACCCTGTCTTTGCTCATATGTTGCTGAAACCCTCATTCATATCTTTGTTACTTGACTTGATTATTCAATGCACCACTCTCTGGGTGCAGAAATTTCTCCTCACCTCAGTCCTAAAAGGATTACCCTCATCCCCCTAGTTCTGGACTCCCCCACCATCGGGAACGTTCTTTCTGAATCTTCCCTGTCTAACTAACCCTGTTCGAATTTTATAAGTTTCTATGAGATACTCTCAACTCTTCCAAACTCCAATGAATATAATCCTAACCAACTCAGTCTCTCATATGGCAGTCCTACCATCCCAGGAATCAGCCTGGTAAACCACTGCACTCCCTCCCTCCATCTGAGGAACATCTTTCCCCAGATAAGGACACCAAAACTGCACACAATACTCCAGGTGTGGCCTCACCAATGCCCTGTACAAGTGCAGTAAATCATCCCTATTCCTGTACTCAAATCCTCTCTCTATGAAGGCCAACAAACCATTTGCCTTCTTTCCTGCATGTCGTACCTGCGTGCTTACTTTCAGCGACTGATGCATGAGGACACCAGAGTCTCGCTGAGTATCCACCTCTCAATTTCCAGTGATTCAAATAATCTGCCTTCCTGTTTTTGCTACCGAAGCAGATAACCTCACATTTATCTGCATCTGCCATGCATATGGCCCACTCATTTAGCCTGTCCAAATCCCACTGAAGCATCTCTGCATGAAATGAAATGAAATGAAAATCGCTTATTGTCACAAGTAGGCTTCAATGAAGTTACTGTG
This sequence comes from Scyliorhinus torazame, assembly GCF_047496885.1. Taxonomy (NCBI): domain Eukaryota; kingdom Metazoa; phylum Chordata; class Chondrichthyes; order Carcharhiniformes; family Scyliorhinidae; genus Scyliorhinus; species Scyliorhinus torazame. The sequence continues at coordinate 59,958,076 of NC_092714.1, read as the reverse complement.
AAAAGCCCCTAGTCGCCACATTCCGGCGCCTGTTCGGGGAAGCTGGTACGGGAATTGAACCATGCTGTTGGCCTGCCTTGGTCTGCTTTAAAAGCCAGCTCTTTTCAGTGCTACTGCTGCGCTCCTCACACGGCAGGAGGCCTGGTCATACTGTTGTAGGACATGTAATAGGAACAGGAGTAGGCCATTCAACCCATCAACTTTTCCACTATTCATAGCTGATCATTTACCTCAGCTTAACACCACTTTCCCAAGCTATCTCCATGTCACTTGGTATCATTGGTCTCCAGAAATCTATTCATTTTTATTTTGAGCATGCGCAATGATTGAGCTGCGACAACACTCTGGGGTAGAGAATTTCACCATCCTCTTGAGTGAAGAAATTCTTTCTCATCACAGTATTAAATGGCCTATTCCGAATCCTGAGATTATGTATCCTGGTTTTAGATTCACTAGCCAGAGGAAACTTCTTGGGCGGGATTCTCAGTTGGCCGACAGCGAAATTGGGAAAGGCAATCGCTCATTCTCTTGGCCACCCCCCCCCCCCCCCCCCCCCACCCCCCGCAACTTCCACACATTTCCCCCTCCGCCCCCAGCTAGCCCAGCCCAGCACACGGAGTACCAAGGCAAGTTGTAACGCTGGCAACAGACAATCAATGTGAGCGATATAGAGAGATTTCTGCCCTAGACCCTATCACTAAACTCTGCCCTGCAGCCGTGCCATATTAACTAGTGTCTAATGTCCTGGCCTTACGGGCTCTAATGGTACATCTAGGTGGGTCCCCAGATGGTACATCAGGGGTGGAGGCAGCCTGCTGTGATTCCCACCCTGTGACCTGGGTCCCCGTTAGCGGGCGTCTTATGGGACGACCAGGCCTGGATGCGCCCCGCTGCTGCTTGGGAGTCCCAGGTGGCATGGTGCCACCCCGTTCTGCCCACTGCCACCAGGTGCGCCAGAGATTGGGGGGGGGGGGGAGAGAGAAAGAGTCCAAGGCGCTGCGGTGTTCCGGCACGGGCTGCATCACCTCCTCCTCCCTCGGAGTGCGCGATGGCACCCGGGCTACTCCATGAGACAGGGTGCGAGAGGAGCTATCCCATGGCTCCCTGCCACCTGACACTGCCAGTCCTGGAGGCCCGCTCTGATCTCGACCAGGGTCCATACGCTCACAACCATGGAGCACAGGGAGTGGACCATCTCCGTCTCTGACTGCGCCACATCACGCTGCGACTGTGTGGTAGTATGTATTAGGGGTCATGTGGGACTGGAAGCCCTAATGTCATTGGCTGACAGATCCCGGGTCCTGGTTGGCCGTTGACCTCTAGCTCCGCCCTGAAGGCGGAGTATAAGAAGCCGGAGTCCTTCCCCGCAGGCCAGTCTACTACCGAGCTGCGGGGGAACAGACACGCTTAATAAAGCCTCATCGACTTCACTCTATTCGTCTCTCGGAGTCTTTGTGCGCTACAATTTATTAAGCGTGCCTAAAAAGGACTATGGAGCTCAGGATCATCCCGGAATGCCTGAGGATCAGCCCCCACGCAGTGAACGCGGCAGCAGCTTTCAAGCATTGGCAGACTTGTTTCGAGGCCTACCTCAGAACGGCCACCGGCCGGGTCACAGAAGACCAAAAACTACAGGTCCTGCACTCGAGGTTAAGCACGGAGATTTTCTCTTTCATCGAAGACGCAGAGGATTACCAGACGGCGTTCGCAGCACTGAAAAGTCTCTATGTCCGCCCAGTAAACCAGATCTACGCTCGCTACCAACTCGCAACGAGACGGCAAAGTCCCGGAGAATCGATAGATGAATTCTACGCCGCGCTACTAATTTTGGGACGAGCCTGCAGCTGCCCTTCGGTGAACGCAAATGAACACACGGACATGTTAATGCGCGATGCTTTTGTGGCAGGTATGAACTCCTCCCAAATCCGCCAAAGACTTCTAGAAAAAGAGTCGCTAGGACTCTCAGAGGCACGGGCCCTAGCAGCCTCCCTAGACGTGGCCGCGCGTAATACCCGTGCCTACGGCCCCGACCGCGCGACAGCCCATTGGGCTCCGTACGTACCCGTCGCGACAAACCCACCCCCCCCCCCCACCCCCGGACACCCCACAGGCTTGCGCGGTCCAAACGCCAAGTCGCACCGGGGGCGCCCGCTGCTATTTCTGCGGCCAGGCGAAACACCCCCGGCAGCGCTGCCCGGCCCGCGCAGCAATCTGCAAGAGCTGCGGGAAAAAGGGCCATTTCGCGGTTGTGTGCCGGTCCCGCGAGGTCGCCGCTGTCCCGGGAGAACAGGGAGCCCTGCACGCCGCTTACGCTCCCCAACCCCCCCCAGCGCCCCATGTACGACCCGCAGGCGCAGCCACTCTGGGTCCCGACCACCGCGGTCCCGGGAGAACAGGGAGCCCTGCACGCCGCTTACGCTCCCCAACCCCCCGCCCCCCCCCCCCCCCCGCGCCCCATGTATGACCCGCCGGCACTACCACTTTGGGTCCCGACCACCGCTCTCCCCGGAAAAGAGGGAGTTCTGCGCGTCTCTAACGCCCCCCAAACCCCCCCCCCCCCCGTGCCCCACATATGACCCGCCGGCGCTACCAATTTGGGTCCCGACCACCGCTGTCCCCAGAGATGAGGGAGCCCCGCGCGTTCCTAACGCTCCCCAACCCCCCCCCCAGCGCCCCATGTGCGACCCGCAGACGCCGCCATTTTGGGTCCCGGCCCCCACGAGGGGAGGAAGGGCGCCGCCATCTTGGACCACCCCAGACCTGTACGACGCACGGGGGCGGCCATTTTGTCCACCCCCGCCGCCATCTTGTGACCCCCCAGCCATGTGCGATGTATGGGGGCAGCCATTTTGTTCATCCCCGACGCCATCTTGGGCGGCAACAACGGACCCCAGTGTCGACAGCTCCACGGGGTTCGAGGAAGACGCTCCGCTACTACAACCACGTCTCGCTTCAATAACGCTCGACCAAGTCGGCCCCGGACACTCCAGACGACGACGACAACGGTGCTAATAAACGGGCATGAGACACCATGCCTAGTCGACTTCGGGAGCACGGAGAGCTTTATCCACCCCGACACGGTAAGACGCTGTTCCTTGACCACCTATCCCAGCGCACAAAAGATTTCCCTAGCTGCAGGATCCCACTCCGTACAGATCAAAGGCTTCTGCATAGTTACCCTAACGGTGCACGGGAGGGAGTTCAAAAACTACAAGCTACACGTCCTTCCCCAACTCTGCGCCCCCACATTACTGGGATTAGACTTCCAGTGCAATCTACAGAGCCTTACCTTCAAATTCGGCGGCCCAATACCCCCACTCACTATCTGCGGCCTCGCAACCCTCAAGGTGCAACCCCCGTCCTTGTTTGCGAACCTCACCCCGGATTGCAAACCCGTCGCCACTAGGAGCAGACGGTACAGCGCCCAGGACCGTACCTTCATTCGGTCCGAAGTCCAGCGGCTACTAAAGGAAGGCATAATCCAGGCCAGCAATAGTCCCTGGAGAGCACAGGTGGTAGTAGTGAAGACGGGAGAAGCAAAGGATGGTCATAGACTATAGCCAGACCATCAACAGGTACACACAACTAGACGCGTACCCTCTCCCCCGCATATCCGACATGGTCAATCGGATTGCCCAATATAAAGTCTTCTCCACCGTGGACCTCAAGTCCGCCTACCATCAGCTCCCCATCCGCCCAAGTGACCGCAAGTACACAGCCTTCGAGGCAGACGGGCGATTATACCATTTCCTAAGGGTCCCATTTGGCGTCACAAACGGGGTCTCGGTCTTCCAACGAGAGATGGACCGAATGGTTGATCAACACGGGTTGCGGGCCACGTTCCCGTATCTCGACAATGTAACCATCTGCGGCCACGACCAGCAGGACCACGACGCCAACCTCCAAAAATTCCTCCAGACCGCTAAAGCCTTGAACCTCACGTACAACGAGGACAAGTGCATTTTTAGCACCAACCGGCTAACCATCCTGGGCTACGTAGTGCGCAATGGGATAATAGGCCCCGATCCCGAACGTATGCGCGCCCTCATGGAATTTCCCCTCCCGCACTGCTCAAAAGCCCTGAAACGCTGCCTGGGGTTCTTTTCATACTACGCCCAGTGGGTCCCCCAGTACGCAGACAAGGCCCGCCCTCTAATACAGACCACGACCTTCCCCCTGTCGACAGAGGCTTGCCAGGCCTTCAGCCGCATCAAAGCGGATATCGCAAAGGCCACGATGCGCGCCATCGACGAGTCCCTCCCCTTCCAGGTCGAGAGCGACGCCTCCGACGTAGCTCTAGTGGCCACCCTTAACCAAGCGGGCAGACCCGTGGCCTTTTTCTCCCGAACCCTCCACGCTTCAGAAATCCGCCACTCCTCAGTGGAAAAGGAAGCCCAAGCCATAGTGGAAGCTGTGCGACATTGGAGGCATTACCTGGCCGGCAGGAGATTCACTCTCCTCACCGACCAACGGTCGGTAGCCTTCATGTTCGATAATGCACTGCGGGGCAAAATCAAAAACGACAAGATCTTAAGGTGGAGGATCGAGCTCTCCACCTTCAACTACGAGATCTTGTATCGTCCCGGAAAGCTGAACGAGCCGTCCGATGCCCTATCCCGCGGCACATGTACCAACGCACAAATTAACCGCCTCCAAACCCTCCACGAGGACCTCTGCCACCCGGGGGTCACTCGGTTTTTCCACTCTATCAAGTCCCGCAACCTCCCATACTCTTTAGAGGAGGTCCGTACAGTCACAAGGAACTGCCACATCTGCGCAGAATGCAAACCGCATTTTTTCAGGCCGGATGGTGCGCACCTGATTAAGGCTTCCCGCCCCTTTGAACGCCTTAGTCTGGATTTCAAAGGGCCCCTCCCCTCCACCGACCGCAACACATACTTCCTTAATGTGGTGGACGAGCACTCTCGCTTCCCATTCGCCATCCCCTGCTCTGACATGACCGCGACCACAGTCATTAAAGCCCTGAACACCATCTTCACACTGTTCGGTTGCCCCGCATACGTCCACAGCGACAGGGGGTCCTCTTTCATGAGTGACGAGCTGCACCAGTTCCTGCTCAGCAAGGGCATAGCCTCAAGCAGGACGACCAGCTACAACCCCCGGGGGAACGGGCAAGTAGAGAGGGAGAACGGCACGGTCTGGAAGGCCGTCCTACTGGCCCTATGATCCAGGGACCTCCCAGTTTCACGGTGGCAGGAGGTTCTCCCGGACGCTCTCCACTCCATCCGGTCGCTATTATGTACGAGCACTAATCAAACGCCTCATGAGCGTCTCCTTGTCTTCCCTAGGAAGTCCTCCTCTGGAACGTCGCTGCCGACCTGGCTGGCGGCCCCAGGACCCATCTTGCTCCGAAAGCATGTGCGGGCACACAAGGCGGACCCGTTGGTCGAAAGGGTTCACCTCCTCCACGCGAACCCGCAGTACGCTTACGTGGAGTACCCCGACGGCCGACAGGACACGGTCTCCCTGCGAGATCTGGCGCCCGCCGGCAACACACACCCCCCCCGACACCATTCACCCAACCCCCCCCCTTCCTGCCACCGCCGCACCCCGCGACCGCCCCCTTCCCAGGAGGATCGGACCCCCTCCCCCCAGGCCCGACCAAGAATAAAGCCCAAGCTGAAACCGTAAGGCTCCCGGAGACGACAACACCGGAACAAACACCACCACCACCACCGGGACCGAGGCGATCGACACGGACGACCAGACCGCCCGACCGACTCGTGGCGTCAATCTAAATCAATATATGGACTTTTCACAAGAACATTTTGCTTTTTCTCCCGATACCTTCTGTAAATAGTTGAAACAGGACAAAATTGTACATACTGTATTGCCATATGAATGTTTTCCTCCCAGGACCAGCCCTGTAAACCCTTACCACCATACGAAGCATCACCCCGCCGGGTTCATTTTTGACAAGGGGTGAATGTGGTAGTATGTATTAGGGGTCATGTGGGACTGGAAGCCCTAATGTCATTGGCTGACAGATCCCGGGTCCTGGTTGGCCGTTGACCTCTAGCTCCGCCCTGAAGGCGGAGTATAAGAAGCCGGAGTCCTCCCCCGCAGGCCAGTCTACTACCGAGCTGCGGGGGAACAGACACGCTTAATAAAGCCTCATCGACTTCACTCTATTCGTCTCTCAGAGTCTTTGTGCGCTACAGACTGCCAATATCTTCTGGGTTGTCACATCAGTCAGTGACTAATGCCTTCTCCCTCTGGGACTGGGCCACCTCCCTCTGTGTCTGTGTCACGTTGACCAGCACCTGGGCAATGCTGCTGACATTTCCATCCATGGCCTGTTGTGACTGGGACACACTCAGAAGGACCACTGCGATTTCCAGGTGGTTCTGGGTCATGATCGCCTGTGAGGCGGTAACCCTGTCCCGGGCTTTGGCCAGTGTCTGCACAGAATGCCCTAGGCTTTGGACATGCTGTACCATAGTTGAAATTGTCGCCCCCAGTGCCTCCATTGCGGACGCCACACATGTGGTGTTGGCCTGTGTGACACGCATAGTCGGCACTACCTCCTACTCCTGCGCAGGGTTGGACTCCAACTGCACCTGCAGGTGCTGGATGCCCGCAGACAACCCCTCATGTAGTCCCTGGCTCTACGACTGCATCTCCACTATGGATGGGACTGTATGTTCCAGAAGCTCGAGACCCGTCTGGTCGCCAGCTAGTTCCTGGGATCAGCCGGCCCTCCGACCGTCCACCCCCTCGGGTGTTCCTACCTCCACCTGCTGTACCAGAGTAGCAGTGTGGTGCGCCCTAGGTAGTGTCCCAGGAGCCTCTTCACTGAAGTGCCCAACCGAACTGAGTATTTCTGTGATTGTGGCGGGTGCGGGTGATAGCTGTGACGGGAAACCACTGACATCCTCCGACCTGTGTTCTGGGATCTCGAGAGTCTCGGGCAGAGGGCTGTGTAGCCATCTAAGGTGGCCACCTGCAAAGGACTATGGGAATTATGGCCAACCCAGGACTCAGACAGAAACAGAGCCAATGTGTATTTGAAACACAGGTAACCAGCCCTGATCGAAACCCCCGCTCGTTTGCATTTCAATGGCCCATTTCCCCAGGACAATAGAACTCCAATCAAGCAACCGGTACAGCCACAGACTGATCGGCGCCACTCCCTTTACTCCAGAAAGCACAACTGCCAAGATCAATGACCGCTAAGGACCCATCCAGCCACTCAGGCACCCGCCCCTTTATTGGCCAAAATTGAAAAGAGTGATCAGAGCCCTGTCAAACTATTGGGTCCAAGGTTAAGGACCGCCCCAAAGAGTGCAAAATCCCAGAGGGATAAAGGAGAGCACAGCCATGTGTCCTGTCTCTTTTGGATCCGACCTGTGCCAGCCCAATTGCAGCAGGAACAGCCAGCCATGTTCAAGACCAACGATCGCTACCTGACGGATGAGCCCAGCAGAGACAGAGCCACTTCCTTCGAACCAGCCAAGTGAAATCCAGATAAAGGCCTTATCCATTTGCACAGTGCCGGTCGCCCTGAAGTTAAGTATAGGTCATTGTAGCTGATAGGTGTAGTTTAACTCGTAGTAGATTTTGTGTTTGCATGTCGAGGTAACTCTTGTGTATGTAAATAAACCATCTTTTGAACTAACTAACTGGTTGTGTGGACATTTGATCGATATAAGGGAAGGCTTGTGGTTCACCAACATTATTAATATTAGTAACAGTATTGGCGACGCTGTTGGGATCGAAACGGTCAACAGCTGGTGTCCAAGCTGCTCTCAGCGTCACTGCTCGACTCACGTGGGGCCCCGGCTGTGGGCGGAGGATGCCAGATAGACCTGACCCATCACCAGCAGGACCTGCAAGACAAGACAAGACGCATGATTAGACTGCAGGCCGTGGGGGAGGGGGGGGGTGGTGAGGGTGGTAGGGGATAGGCACACGTGTCACAGGGAACCACAACTAAGCAGGGTCTCACTTCCTTGCCCGCGGCCAAGCTCCACCTTGGCGACCTCCCGTTCCTCCGGACCGCCAGCCACACCAGCACCCTCTGCTCAGGCACGGAGAGGGTCCGGCGGTCTCCCTCCTGTCTTCTGCTCCCAGCCATTGTGCGCGGCCTTTTCCTGGAGGGGGTTGGTGGGGGGTAGTGGGGGGGGGGGGGGGGCAGAAAACAACTTTGTTAAACAGGTCTGTTGTGAAAGTCCTCAAATGCTGCGTTGGCATCAACACTCAAGTCTCAGAAATGGAGAACCCCGCAGCTTATATTTACACCTACTCTTTCAACCCTGTAAGAATTTTGTAAGTTTGCATTAGGTCACTTTACATTCTTCAAAACTTCAGGGAACACAGACCCAGTCTCCCCTCATAAAACAATCGTGCCATCCCAAGGATAAATCTGGTGAACCTCCCATGCATCGTCCCCATGGCAAGTGCATCCCTCCTTTTATAAGGAGACCAAAACTGCACGCAATGCTCCAGGTGAGGTCTCACCAAGGCTCTACACACCTACAGTAAACATCTTGGGTGGGATTCTCGGTCTGCCGATGCTGAATTTGGGCAAGACGATTGGACAGAAAATTGGTTTTGTCGCCAAAATAGGGGTTGGTGCAGGGTTCACGCCGGTGCTTCGACAGTGGCAAGTGTTGCACTCCGCACTTACCGTAAACGCCGTTTGCACATCATTATCCCCCAAAATGGACGCGACCCACCGGTGGGGCATCACACGGCCTGCCCGTCAAAGGGCAATGCCCACAGTAGACCTTACAGGGGTGCACCGACAGGGCCATGGTGCGTACCGCTGGCAAGGGCAGCACCATTCGATGGTATGCCTGGCATGAGGGACAGGCTCCAAGGCTAGAGAACCCCACATGCCGGGTACCGAAGAACCAAGGATTCGGGGGCAGAGTCCGCCAATCAGGTCCACTGTGTAACCCGTTGGACCTGGTTGGGAACAGGGGTATGCACCATGCTAACATGTTGGCCTTTCACCCCCTGCCAACAATGGATATTGGAATTCAGCCAGCAATGGTGGCCTTCCTCCTAGTCGCCACAGCTCTGGGAGATGCCCTGCGGCTGTACGAGCTGGAGCTGCTCGAGGAGGAGGAAGCTGCAGCAGCAGAGCGTGCCCCAGAGGATGGAGAGTCGGCTACCCAACAGGCTGAGGAGGAGGGGGAGGTGCAGACACCTCACTTGCACTGGCAGCGCCCATCATTTGAGGACCTGCCAGACTGGGCATGCTGTTGAAGGCTCTGGCTGAGCAGGGAGACTCTGGCTGAGTAGGGGGATAGTGCGTCATATCTGCCGGATCATGGCGCACCTGGCACCATGGGGGAATGTGGGATTATACCCGCTCCCAATGACTATCAAGGTGACGGTCGCCCTGAACTTCTACGCCATGGGCTCCTTCCAGGCTTCGAGTGGGGACTTACCTGGGACAGGTGGCCAAGTGGGAGAGTGGGGTTGTGTTGGGGCAGGCTAGGGAGCTGAAAAACAACTGACAAATTGGCCATGGTTTATTTTGGGAAATGTTTGCAGAGGTAGTGTTAATTATGTAAATATAATCCTCTGTTTAAGTTTTTTCCCTTTTGTTTTTAATAAATGTTTAAATTGATTTTTATAAAGTCTTCAGAAACGGTTTGACATTTTTTCTCCTGACTTCAGCTACCTTCTCATAAAATATAAATTGCAAATTGTTGTGGTAGGATGTTCAAATTACCTTGGGAATTTGGGCACCCTATCATAACAACATGCAGCAGATTTACCAGGATGCTGCCTGGATGGGAGGGTAGGTCTTATGAGGAAAGGTTGAGGGAGCTAGGGCTTTTCTCATTGGAGCGAAGGAGGATGAGAGGCGACTTAATAGAGGTTTATAAGATGATGAGGGGGATAGATAGAGTGGATGTTCAGAGACTATTTCCTCTGGTGGATGTAGCTGTTACAAGGGGGCATAACTATAAGTTTCGGGGTGGGAGATATAGGAGGATGTCCGAGGCAGGTTCTTTACTCAGAGCGTGGTTAGAGTGTGGAATGGAAGTGGAGTCGGACACTTTAGGAACTTTCAAGCGGTTATTGAATAGGCACATGGAGCACACCAGAATGACAGGGAGTGGGATAGCTTGATCTTGGTTTCGGACAAAGCTCGGCACAACATAGAGGGCCGAAGGGCCTGTTCTGTGCTGTACTGTTCTATGTTCTATGTGACCATGTCCAACACATCATACTGGTGAATGCTCATTATCCTGGCAACAGTCAGGATGTCTTCATCCTTTACCAGTCATTGTGCCAATAACCCTTCACAGCATCAAACCAGAAGGTGACCACTTGGCAACAAGGGCAATCCACTTTGCACCAGGCCTGTGACACATCTCAGCTATCACACCATGTGGTCAAGTCATTCAATGAGAGTCATACTTCAACAAACAACATCATCAGCCATTGGTATGAAGGAATGATTTCACTGCTTGTGTCTCCTGGGAGGTATCCGCCAGTATTCACCAGAGCAGATGTCCTAATTTGTGGTGTTCTGTTGCATTCTCCACAGATTGGCCATCATGATATCACTATCCAGTTAGAACAATGTCCACTATAGAATATGGTTCACTGTAGGATAATAGTGCGTTTGTCAACCCCAGTATGAGGAGGAGGTAACAGAAGTGGGAACAACAGACGCAGCTAGCACGCCCATATTCTGGATAGGCTGTTCAGGAACACTAAGATTCCAGACTCCCTGAATAAAATCCCAGGTCCCCCTTCTTCAATACTTGACAATTTTAACATGCTTCTGTAAAGGGCTATAAAATAATTCTGTTGGCTATAATCTTGAAATAAAACACACCACAAACAGCCATTCCTTTCCAATTTTAGTCACCCTACACCATCCTCAACTATTGACATTTGAGTCCTATTTGTGGTTGCCTTTGCTCTTCACCGCGTTTTACTGAAAGAGGCAGTTGTGTCTCTGCGGGTCATCAAACACATACTATTCTAATCCCATTTTTCAGCACTTTGTCCATAGCCTTGTATGCTTCGAAAATGTTGAGGGTTCCTACCTCTCCCACCCTTTCAGGCAGTAAGTTACAGATTCCCACCACCCTCTGGAGTAAAAACCTTTTTCCTCAAATCCCTTCTAAATCTCCCGCCCTTCACCTTAAATCTATGCTCCCTAGTTATTAACCTCTCTACAAAGGGAATCTTTTCTCCCTCGCTACCCTATGTCCCATATAATTCTGTACACCTCCTTGATCTTCTAGTACGCATACACAGTGCTACCCCGTTGGCTGCAGTTGATGGAAGGCTGCTGACTTTCACAAGGGGAGACTGCAGATTTCCCTGCAGGATACCCTTGAGCAACTCAGGTCTTTGGTGTGTTTGCTTTGGACTGCACCCTCTCAGCACAGGTGGATGCAATCTGGATTGACTTGCTACCAGAGCGCTGGCAGAGTGGCAATGATGGGAGTATGAATGTTGTAATCCTGGGAGAAGGCAGTAGGTTGATACTCCATGGTGCCACTACCACTTGGGGGAGGCACCTTAGCAATCTAACCAAGCTGCTGGAGGATAGACTGGCAGGAGAGCCTGCAAGCCCCTTTCTGAACGGGTGGAGTTAGAACAAGACCCCCAAGACCTTCCAGAACAAGACCCCCAACTCTTTTCAATTTGTAAAACTTGAATTTAATCACAGAATTAACCACATGAGCAACAAACAAATACCTTTACAGTTAACAGTTACAGCAGTTCTCAAGTAAAAGAAGAAACCTCAACTTACTTCCTAAACCTGCCACTATATTCCATCTAAGGAAACTAATATATATTAAATTCCACTCATGAATTTTACTTGCTTTTCTCTGTGCAGTATCTTTGGAGGGAACACCTTCCAGGACCAAACTGAAACACCTCCGTTCAGATTAGAGTTCTAGGATTTACTGACTCTACGGACCTGGTCCTCCATTAACTATATCATCTGTACCCAAAGCATAAAGCATTCTTTGCTGAACAAGAAACCTGTTAGCTTATACAGTCCCATGTTCTAAACTGCCAAACAGAAAACCCTGGCAGACCTAACCCCACTGCAATTACCAATTTACCCATTGCTTCTTAGCTGTTGGCCCCAAGGCAACCCAAGCTACAAGCATTTAGTGGAACCAATTAACCCTCTTTCAGAACACCCCCTAGCCACTTTGGTCTTAAAGGGTCATTGCACAAAAAGAAAATACACTTCCCAAAGGACATGGGTCACCACACTGAGAATATTTCGATTCTCTGAGAGTTGAACCTCCAGGTGTGCTGAGTGTGGGAAGATTAATTGATTTGTAAATGGTTATGTTTGTGCTACTTGGTGAGCAAAGGGGAATGTTGAATGGAGGACTGTGAGAAACTAATGGTGCAGTTCGTAGAGTTTGGCACACAAGGATACATTCACTGATCTTCATCACACCGTGAGGTAATTAAACTTCTTGCGGCACTTCATCAAGGTCCTGTCATTGATCTCCATGGTGTTATGGGCGAGGTGTTTTCAGAACCCCAAAATATATCAAGGAGTTCAACCAACCTCTCCCTTTAATGGATTGTTGCTTTTGAAGCACACGGCTTGTTCCCCAGGTGTGATATTACAATTATGGACACGTGATTTTTAAAACAAAACAATGTTTATTCCATGAACTCAAATTAATCTATTAAATAAACATTGGATCGCTTAACACCCCTTACTTCAAAGATAGGGCAGCACGGTAGCATTGTGGTTAGCACAATTGCTTCACAGCTCCAGGGTCCCAGGTTCGATTCCCGGCTTGTGTCACTGTCTGTGCGGAGTCTGCACGTTCTCCCCGTGTGTGCGAGGGTTTCCTCCGGGTGCTCCGGTTTCCTCCCACAGTCCAAAGATGTGCGGGTTGGGTGGATTGGCCATGATAGATTGTCCTTAGTGTTCAAAATTGCCCTTAGTGTTGGGTGGGGCTACTGGGTAATGGAGATAGGGTGGAGGTGTGGGCTTGGGTGGGGTGCTCTTTCCAAGAGCTGGTGCAGATCGATGGGCCAAATGGCCTCCTTCTGCACTGTAAATTCTATGAAATAACCCTGAAAATAATACAACACTAAATAATCCCTCAAAATGTTCCTTCAAACATCCAAAAGGCTTCAAACCTTCAAAACAGTAACACTCCAGGTCACAGAATATATATATTTTCTGTTTGATGGCAGAGATATATCATCTTGGTTGACTTCAGCTCCAGCACCTTGCTTTTCTTCCTGCAGCTCTCTGGAAAACACCCAGACACACCCAAGCTGCTTTCTCAAACTGAAACCCAAAAGCAGAAGTGAGCTCAGCTCCCCCATCCTCTGACATCACTTCAGCAATATGATCATCTCCATTTCTTAAAGGTACATTGCTTAAACATCCATTTCTTAAAGGTACTCTTACATGACACCTCCCCCCAAGAAAAAAAATAAACCGTCAACTTCAAGATGGTTTTATTTTTCACTTTTGCACCATCCACTAAGAAATGTACACAGTAAATATACCTTTGCCTTTTTAAACAAAACAACACACGCAAACAGGTATAATAATATAGTCCATTTTTCTTTGTTCTTTTTCCTCCAACCGAAAGTTTCGCGATTGACAGTCTCTTTGAACAAGAAAGTCTCTGCACGATTTATCCATTCCTCTACGCCTCGGCATGTCTCTTCAGAATCAGATACTTTAGTTCAATCTGACCAGAGTCCCTTGCAATTCTCCAATACAGGAGCATTGGTTACCACAGCTTTCAGGCAGTCAAATGCCTGTTGAAAGTCCCTTATTCATTGACATTTTTAACATTTCTTTAGCAAGTCCATCAGCAGAGTAATCACGCTACAAAACTTTTTCACAAATGTTCGATCGAATCGACTCATGCTAAGAAATCGCATTATTTCCCTTCGTCTTGAGGGTATCAGAAACGCCTCAAGGAAAGTGATTCGGGCTTCTCCAAATTCACTTTCGGCTAGGTTCATCACCGAACCCACCTCCTGAAGTTGATCAAAGAACCCCATACGATGTTTAAAATGTTCTTTCCATGTCTGGAAGTTGGAAATAAAAGCAGATTGTTCCACTTTCTCAATGCAATCCTTCAAACGTGGGACAGGGTAAGAGTCCATTCTTGTAACTGCATTAACGTTTCGATAGTCCACACACAACCATTGGGTACCATCTGGTTTAGGTACCATCACTATGGGTGAGCTCCATTGGCTGCAACCCACTTCAATTATGCCATTTTTAAGCATACTCTCAATCTTTCTGTTCACCGATGCCAATTTTAAAGGGTTAAGTCTACACGGATGTTGTTTGATAGGAACAGCATTTCCCACATCTACATCATGTATAGCCATTTTAGTACTTCCCAATTTATCTCGACAAACTTGCCCGTGATATCAATAACTCTTTCAGGTCAGTTTGTTTTTCCTCTGGAAGGTAACTTAACGATTCATCCCAATTTTTAAGAACATCCTAATTTTCCAATTTAATTTGAGGTATGTCAAATTCACAGTCATTTGGATTTGGTTCGTCACTTTGAGTTAGAATCAATACAACCTCCTTTTTCTCGTCTTCCCTTTCAAAGTACCTTTTAAGCATATTCACATGACACACTCGGTGAGTCTTCCTTCTAGCTGGTGTTTTTAACCACATAATTCACCTAATTTAATTTCCTTTCAATCTGATACGGTCCACAAAACCTAGCTTTTAAAGGCTCGTCTACCACCGGCAACAACACTAAAACATTATCCCCACTGGCAAAACTACGAACTTTGGATTTCTCGTCCGCAACCCGTTTCATCACATTTTGTGCAACTTTCAAATGTTTTCTAGCCAATTCACCTGCTCTATTTAATCGTTCCCTAAAATTTGACACGTAATGCAAAAGTGTAATTTCTGATTTCTCACCCACCAATTTTTCCTTAATCAATTTAAGTGGTCCTCTTACCTCATGACCAAAAATTAGTTCAAAAGGACTACATTTGGTAGACTCATTAGGTGCATCCCTAATTGCAAACAATACGAATAGGATTCCTTTATCCCAATCCTCTGGATAATCTTGACAATATGCCCTCAACATTGTCTTTAATGCCTGATGCCACCTTTCTAACGCTCCCTGTGATTTTGAATGGTACGCAGTTGATTTAAATTGCTTTATTCCTAAGCTATCCATAACTTCTTTGAATAACTTTGAAGTAAAATTTGATCCTTGATCAGATTGAATTTCCATTTCTAGTAAAGAATTTAAGTAACTCCTCCACAATCCTTTTAGCTGTAATATTACGTACTGGAATGGCCTCTGGAAACCTAGTAGACACATCCATTATAGTCAAAATATAGTGATGTTTGTTTTAGGAAGCGGTCCTACACAATCAATTAGGACCCTCGCAAAAGGTTCCTCAAATGCTGGAATGGGTATTAAGGGCACTGGTTTTATCATTGTTTGAGGTTTCCCTATCACTTGACATGTGTGACATGAGTGACAAAATTTAAGTACTTCTTTATGTAGTCCAGGCCAATAAAAATGTTTCTGGATTTTGGCTTCAGTTTTCCTTATTCCCAAATGACCTCCCACTGGTACCTCATGTGCAACTCGCAACACCTCCTTTCTATACCCTACCGGCAACACTACTTGATGAACGTCTGCCCACTTTTCATCCGCCTGCATATGTACAGTTCTCCATTTTCTCATCAAGACATCACTTTTACGGTAATAACACTCTGGTATACTCTCGGATTCCTCTTCCGTATATGCTTTCTGATATATCCGTTTTATTTCTACATCTTTCTATTGTAACTCCGCCAATTTTTCTGAACTAAAAATATCCACATGATCCTCCACCTGATTTGTTCTTTTTCAACCATCTGATCAAAAATCGTTTCTGATAATTGCACTTCCACTTCATCTTCATCTTCACTCTTTGATTTCTCCTCTTGTCTTAACCTGTGACTTTGCAACTTTGTTACTACACAATCCGGAAAAATCCCAGGATATTCGTCCTTCAACCCTTCAGTTGTCTGATTTTCCACTGGCTTATCAACCACGTTAGGCATCACTCCCATCTGCGACCCAGCTATATAATTACCCAAGATAAACTATACTGTATTCCTGTACAAGATAGTTTATCTATTACTCCTACTACCACTTCACTCTTCACTGGACTTTCGAACCTTACCTTATATAATGGAACGCTGAATTCCACATATCACCACCTTTTCTGGCAACGTTCTTCCCAAACTACATAATTCATCATCTCTTACTATTAAAGATTGACTAGCCCCTGTATCTCTTAAAATTGTGACTTCTTTACCTGCTCCTCCTGATACACATGAGTAAACTTTACCCACACAAGTAAATTCGTTAAAGACATCTGGCACCTTCTTAACAATTACTTCTTGAACAGGCTGTACAATCGTTTGCACCTCCTTTGCTTCCCTTGGGCTTTCCTTTACCACTCTAACAAATCCTACTGTCTTATCCTGTTTTACCACATCAGCCTTTCCAGTGCTTTTCTTCAACCACCAACACTGTGACTTTACATGGCCTAGTTTATTAGTGAAAACATTTGAAACTTTTCATCTCTTTTCCACCCTCCTGGATTTCTTTTTTAATCTGAGGTACACTCTCCTTATTATCTCCCATCAGATCACCTTTACCTTTACCATTTGAGTATTTCTCATGTCCCCAGTTTCTATATCTCACCGGCTGAAACTGATGTCAGAAACCAATCTTTGATTTATGAACTAATTCATAATCATCTGCCATTTCTGCTGCTAATCTCGCAGTTTTAACCCTCTGTTCTTCCACACGAGTTCTCACTACATCAGGAATTGAATTTTTGAACTCCTCCAAAAGCACAATTTCTCGGAGAGCTTCATACGTTTGGTATATTTTCAAAGCCCTTATCCACCTATCAAAATTACTTTGTTTGAGCCTTTCAAACTCCATGTATGTTTGACCAACTTCTTTCCTTGAATTTCTAAACCGTGTCTGTAGGCTTCAGACACTAGCTCATATGCATTTAAGATGGATTTCTTCACCTCCTCATACGTTCCAGATACCTCCTCCGGTAGTGATGCAAACACTTCACTAGCCCTACCTACCAGCTTTGTTTGAATCAGTAATACCCACATGTCCTGTGGCCATTGCATTTGTTTAGCTACCTTCTCAAATGAAATGAAAAAGGTGTCTACCTCTTTCTCGTCAAACCTTGGACATATTTAATAGATCCCACCATGTCTTCGACTATGACGCTCTATCTCATTATCCTCATTCATCTCCTCCAACTATACGTGTCCCTTTGCGACTGCCAATTTTAACTGATTTTCATGTTTCAGAGCCATTTTCTGAAGTTCAAACTCTCTCTCTCTTTTTCCCTTTCCTATCCATCTCTTTCTTTGTTTCTTTCTTCTCTCTCCTTTTCTTTTTCCTCTCGATCTCAATCTCTTTCTTTCATTGCATATTCAAGTCGCTTTAATTCTTTTTCATGTTCAAGTTGCTTTAGTTCTTATTCATGTTCAAATTGCTTAATCTGCAACTAGAGCTTTGCCATATCTAATGAGTCAGAATGTATCTCAGGCAAACGTAAATGCACAGATACCGCGTTAAGTACCTCATCTTTTCGTATTTTGCTAGGCAGTGTTAACTGCAATGCTTTTGCCAAACCTAAGTCTGTTTTTACTCTCTGTCAGCAAGTGTCATGTGTTACCGCGTCCACCCCCAAAAACGTCTGAGCCTCCGAAAGAGCCATTGTTCACAACACTCTCCCCACTTAAACTAAAATACCACACCGGAAAAGCAATAATCCTTCACTGTCTTTAAGTTCACAAAAGCCAATCCGATAGACTTTTATCCCCCTCGAGCCCCCAATTGTTATGGGCGAGGTGTTTTCATAACCCCAAAATGTATCATGGTGTTCAACCAACCTCTCCCTTCAATGGATTGTTGCTTTTGAAGCACACGGCTTGTTCCCCAGGTGTGATATTACAATTATGGACACGTGGTTTTAAAAACAAAACAATGTTTATTCTGTCAAGTGAGAGCACCTTTAAGACATGGATGTTTAAGCAATGTATCTTTAAGAAAACAGTGATGTCAGAGAGTGGGTGGAGTGGAGGTCAGGTCAGCCATTTTGCAGTTTAGTTTTGCAGTTTGAAAAGAGCTGTCTGTGTTTGCAGTGAGCTGGATCTCTGGCAAGAAAGACCATCTCTGGATCATTTGGGTGATTTAAACTCATTTAACCTTTGACCTGATGTGATTCTGTTTAAAGGTGTTAAGTCTCTTGGAAGTTTGAAGGAACATTTTGAGGAATTATTTACTGTTGCAATATTTTCTGAGTTATCTTTGAAGTAAGGGGTGTTAAGAGATCCAATGTTTATTTAAGATGTTTAAGTTGAGTTCATGGAATAAACATTGTTTTGTGTTTAAAAACCCACGTGTCCATAATTGTAATCCCACTCCTAGGGCACAAGCCATGAGCTAGGAAAAGCAACAAATACATTAAAGGGAGAGGTTGGTTGAACTCCATGATACATTTTGGGGGTTCTGAAAACACCTCGCCCATAACAATTGGGGGCTCGTCCAGGATAAAAGTCTATCTATTGGATTGGCTTTTGTGAACTTAAAAACAGTGAAG
Source organism: Scyliorhinus torazame (assembly GCF_047496885.1). Taxonomy (NCBI): domain Eukaryota; kingdom Metazoa; phylum Chordata; class Chondrichthyes; order Carcharhiniformes; family Scyliorhinidae; genus Scyliorhinus; species Scyliorhinus torazame. The sequence goes on along the minus strand of NC_092714.1, from coordinate 59,939,449 downwards.
GATTGTTGCTTTTCCGGTGTGTATTTTAGTTTAACTGGGGAGAGTGTTGTGAACAATGGCTCTTTCAGAAGCTCAGAAGTTTTTTTGGGGATGCTCCGTTACGCTGGCTAGTCAATGGAGTTTCCCATTGTGAGGCAGTCCCACGCCATTGGGAAACCCCCAGGCTGCCGGCAAAAGGGAGCATCCCGCCAGCAGAGAATCCAGCCCCCTACTTTCAAACTGTATCCCTTAGTTCTAATCTCTCCCGTAAGGGGAAACATCCTTACAGCTTCCACCCTGTCAAGTCCCCTCAGAGTTTTAGGTCTTACAATAAAATCACCACTCATTCTTCAAAACTGCAAAGGGTACACACCCAGCCTGTTCACCTTCCCTCATTAGGTAACTGGGACGAGGGCAGTGTGGGTTGTCAGCCAAGTGAGTGAACTTCTCAAATCTTTCTACTTAACCAACGTTCCTAAACCTTGAAACCATTCTCGTGAATCTTTTCTGAACTATTGCCAGTGCCTTCATTTTAGGTTTAGCAGAACATCCAAACTTTTGTACTCTATGCTCTTATTGCTAAAGCCCACAATGCCATATGCTTTATTAACCACTCTCTCAACCTGTCCTGCCAACCTCGATTTTATACATAAAGAAAAACACACATGCATGTCTCTCTGCTCCTGCACTCCCTTTAACCGCCTTGGATCAGATGTTAAATGAAGACAGTGCTTGACTTTACTTGAAATGCATGCCTACCCTCTGACCTGGGCTTAAAAAAAAACTATGGCATAATTGGAAGAAGAGCAGGAAGGTTTCCCCAACTTCCAAGCCATAATTTATCCCTCAACCAACATTGCTGAAAACAAATGATCTGGTCATGATCTTGTTGCACTTTATGGGACCTTGTTTTGGGGAAAATAGTTTCCATATTTTCTACATTACAATGACCATACATCAAAAGTACAAGTGTTCCATTGGTTGTGAAGTCCTGAAGACATGAATGGCTCTTTGAAAAAATTAATTGGATTTTTAAAAAGCTCGAGAGATGAGGAACTGAGCTGATGATTGGAAAATGTAAACTGCTTAATATGAAACTGTGCAGTGACAACCAGGAAGGTCTTTGATTTAATTGTTGGTCTGTACAAAGTGAGATGGTCATGAAAATACCCGAGCTCAGATTGACCCCTTTGTCCAAGGACACCACCATTCCTGTTCCTAATGGCTTCACGGTTTGGGTCGCTGCTTGTGTGGAGTATGCGCGTTCTCCTGTGTCTGCATGGGTTTCATCCGGGTGCTCTGGTTTCCTCCCACAAGTCCCGAAAGACGTGCTGTTAGGCGAATTGGATATTCTGAATTCTCCTTGGGTCCAAACAGGCGCCGGAATGTGGCGACTAGGGGCTTTTCACAATAACTTCATTGCAGTGTTAATGTAAGCCTACTTGTGACACTAATAAAGATTACTGGAATTGTATCCTAGGTCATTAACATACATCGGGAAGAGCAGAGGTCGTAACACCAATCCCTGGGGAGCTTCACTAAAATCCTTCCTCCAGTGTGGAAAATAACTTCACCAGAATTCTTTGAGTGACAGGAAACAATTACATATCCATGTTGCTGCTGTCTCTTTTATTTCAGTCTGCTGGGCAGCACTTTATCAACTGCCTTTTGGAAGTCTCCATACATCACATCAACAATATTACACTCATCAACTCTCTCCATTACCTCAAAAAACTCAAGCAAGTTATTTATGCATGATTTTCCCTCAATTAATTTATGCTGGTTTTTCTTAAGCAGCATGAACCCACCTGACAGTTAATTTTGACCCAAATTGTTTCCAAAAGGTTTCCCACCACTTGAGGTAATCTAATTGGTCTATTATTGATGGGTTTATCTTTATGTCTTCTTTTGAAGGGTGCAATATTTGCAATTCTTCAAATTCTGTGGCACCATCACCAAGTTTAAGGAAGATTGGAAAATTGCCTCTGCAATTTCCACTTCACTTCCTTCAGCATCCTTGGATGCATGCCATTCTTTCCTAGTGCCTCATCAACTTTTAAATACAGATAGCCTATCCAATACTTCATCAATTTAAAAACCAAACTGTCTGAACTTTTCTTTTACCATGACCTGGATAGCATCTGCTTCCTTGGTAAGGACAGATACAAAGTATTCATTGAATACCTCAGTCGTACCCCTGCCTGCATGCATAAACTCCCTTTTGGTCACTCACGGCTCCCCTCGTAACACCCTTACTATTTACATGCCTAACAAAGACTTTGGAGTCCCCTTTTAAGTTAGCTGCCAGTATTTTGTCACACAATTGAGAAACAGGCCAAGAGTAACATCTACTTCACGTGTCTTAGGCACACTTTTTCTGCTTCATCCTAATCTCCAACTGTTCTGCAATCAAGGGAGTTCTGGATTTGCCGGTCCTCCCTTTCCCCTCGACTCTGTACTCGAATGCTCTCTTCCCTAAAGACAGCCCATTATTAATTTGAAATTTTACCTACTAATCTTTGATTCCAATTTATCTGGGCAAGATCCATTCTTACCCCATTGAAGTTGACTTTCCTCGTTATTTCTTTTTTAAAAAATTTGGAGTACCCTGGAGTAACCAATTCATATTTGTTTTCCAATTAAGGGGCAATTTAACGTGGCTAATCCACCTAGCCTGCACATCTGTTGGGTTGTGGGGGCGAGATCCACGCAGACACGAGAGAATGTGCAAACTCCACACAGACGATGACCCGGGACAGAGATCGAACTTGGGTCCTCAGCGCCATGAGGCAGCAGAGCTAACCACTGCACCACTTCCTCATTAGTTCTTACTCTGATTGCACCGTTCTTTTCCACAATGATCACTGTCCCTAAACTTTTCCCCTACTGACATGATCCATTTGGCCCAACTCATTCCCAACTATCAATTTCAACAGTGCCTTACTTTTAATTTGCTTAAAGTCTTCCTCAATCTGTGCAGCAGACAAAATGACTATTGCTCCAAAGGCCTCCACCTACCACTTCTCTTTTACATGCACTCAGCTGTTCGAAATGCTAAAATCAACTTTTTATCTGCCAGCCAAATCCTCGTTAGTCTGGATATGTCCTGAAGGACACAGAACTCTAGTTTATCTCAGGTTGTCATAAAAACCCAGCTGGTTCAATTTTCCAGTTTGGGGTGAATGCAGGGGACAGCACCACACAATCACCAAAGTGTTGGAAAAGGAAGAAAGGAGAGTGACCCGAGTAGGACTAGAACAAAGAATGTCCAGGTATCCCATGAAAAGGAACCATGTGTTCTCATAGACACCTTTTATTTGGAGTAAAGGAGAAGCTATTGGAAGTAAAGGAGAAGCTATTGGAAGTAAAGGAGAAGCTATTGAATGTAAGAACAAGTTCAGCTATGTGGAGCAGGATGGTGCTTGATGCAGACTGGTTGGGCTTTGTTCAAGAAACAATCTCAAGGCCAACATGCCATCTTTGTGGAGTGTAAGTGAGCTGGATGCCTTTGCTGAAAAGTAATGGTTTAGACCAGGACAGTAGAAATTTTATTTCACAGTGCAATCACTCCCACGGCTCTGGACACCTCCTTGACTGCATTTGTCCAACATGTTCCTACTCCTATAAATTACAATTTATCCAAGACTAAGCTATGTTTATCCTGCCCTGCCAAGACTCCATCCATTACCATGTCTCTCCCCCCACCCCCCTCCCCACAAAAGGCCTGATTCATGTGCATCACCACTTGCTCTGGCTCACCAAAGGTGGCGGAATCTTTAGCATTTTCTACAGAATTTCGTCCAAAAACTATTTCATTTCGCTCAACTTAAAACCCATCTTTTCAATAAACTGTGCATCTCTCCTTCCTAGCTTCCACCAAAGCTTGGCAGCTGCTTTATTTTTCTTTCTGTAATGCTTCGGGATGATTTAAAAAAAAAAACTTTAAAAGCACAATGGGTGGCATGGTAGCACAAGTGGTTAGCACTGTTGCTTCAGGGTCCCAGCTTCCCGGCTTGGGTCAGTCTGTGTTGAGCTTGCATGTTCTCCCTGTGTCTGCGTGAGTTTCCACCGGGTGCTCCGGTTTCCTCCCACAAGTCCCGAAAGACGTGTTGTTAGGTGAATTGGATATTCTGAATTCTCCCTCCGTGTATCCGAACAGGCATCGGAATGTTGCGACTAGGGGCTTTTCACAGTAACTTCATGGCAGTGTTAATGTAAGCCTACTTGTGACAATTAAGATTATTATAAAACATTATTTAAAAAACACAAATTGTTGTGACACCAGTGGCGGATTAACTCATTCTGGGTTACAGCCATGACCTGGGAAGCATAAACTGAACTCCACCCGAGAGGAACTTTGGGCTCTAACTTCCTCCAACGAACAAGGACTCACCCTAGCGCTCAATCCCCATCAAACTGTTTCTCAAAGCTAATTTGTCACAGAACTGTGGACATAAAGATGCTTCTCACCCTTCCATGAGGTATTATTATAAGATTGACATCACTTGAGATTGCAGCTCACAAAACAATTTAACAGAGGTAAGCAATTGTGAATGCTTTCCTGGATGCCAGTAATTACCCACAGTATATATATTCCATAACACTGAGTGGGAAAAGGAGGACTGAATGTTTTTGGAAATTAGCTTAATCTGGCAGAGTACAATATTAATGCATGTTAATCCCTCATATTATGATGATACATTTAAATACATTGGTTAGATAAGCTTCAGATTACATTCCAGTTAGGTGTTGTTTTCTTATCGTCCATGGAAAGAAATCTCAAGAACCTTTACTTTTAACATTGGATCTGCTGCTAAAGTACAATTTATTGAAATGACATACAAATATATGAAGGGCATAAAACTATAACTATAAGATGGTATAAGGGAAAGCCACGTAGTGTGTGACTAAAAAATCCCTCCAAAGGAAAATCTCCCACATATTTTCAAAGTAGTATTATCCAAGTCACACGGAGCATATTGTAATTAAAATAATAATTACATCTAAGGTTATCTTTTGTATAAACTGTTAAAATTACAGTTGATCTATTCCTGAGTTTTGCTGCCAGCATTGAAACCTACTTCACACAGGTTTGGTTTTTAAAAATTGAAAAACAAAGGTCAAAATTTAATAGATCTTACCAGATTCGACAGCTTGGATTTCAAGAATTTTGTACTGACGCACAAAATACAAATGCATTTTACTTTTTTACATGACACTGGAACTGGTATTTGTCAGACCATTATTTCAATTTAGGTATAATTTTATTGTTTTAAGCCAAGTAACACTTCGAGGAAACAAGAACAGCAGCAATTTCTATTATTTTCTCTGGTAGCTCACTTGTGTATGTATTCATATACAACCATATATTTTGCAGTTCAGCTTCACATTGTTTAACCAGTCAGATGCAAGTAATCACAGCTCCGTCTGAATGCACAGTGTAAATAAAAATTAAGTGTGATTAATTTCACAATGATTGCTTTATAAATTGGTTCATCTTGAATACTTCTGAAGAATTGCAACTGATGCCTCGTTTTTCTTGCCCAAGTCTCGTTATAATAATTTACTACTGATCACTGTTTTTAGATGTATATTACTGCCAGCAAGCCAAATTTTATAACAAAATTAAAGAAACTAACTTTAGATTTGAGAAATTTAAGTTTAATTTGTATTCAATATTAGGGCTAAGGTTGGTCCAGAAAATATGGGGTGGAGGGTGTTGGAAAGAGCAAAAGAATACTTTATATTGGAATATTGAGTGCCAGTGTGTTGAGCAGAGAGCTCATCAGTTCATACATTCTGTAAATTGCGGAATCATCAATGTACAGTTGGTTTTGCTGCCTTCTGATACATTGACCAGTTATAGTGAGAATTTGGACTAATAACCAAACTGATCACTAAAATAGGATTCTACTTTAGCCTCTCTAAAGCTTATCGCCACTCTTTGGAGGTTTAAGCCATTCAGCTGTTTTAATATCCATAACATGGGTATATTTATATTCAAATACAATAATTTGATAATTTTTCCTCACAGTAGTTCTTTACTAGTGATTAAACTATACTCTTGCACATGTATTTAATTCATAAAATGCTACAGTCAAGACATTTTATTAAATACACAAAAGGCAGACTATATTGCAAATCTACATTATAGGTTAAATCTTGTGAAAGAATTAACCACTTTTACTTGATCAAAATCAACTGCACATTAAAAAGGAAGACTTAGACAGGAAATTAGACAGGAAGGGACTATGAATTGTTTGTGGCCTATCCTACTGTTTATTTAATGCAAATTACAGTACCAGGTAATCTATTCGGAACCGAGTCACACAGAACGAATTGTATTTACAGGGATAAACATCAAGCATACTTCACAAAAATTTATATTAAAATGAAATAAAAATTCAGTCACAAACAGAAGCATTCAAGTAATAATGTTAAACAGGTCTTTTTTTTGTTTTTTTGCTTTTTTAAAACCAAGACAGTTCACAAGTGATGCAATGGTTGTATATTATCCACAGTCCTTTTTGACAAGAGAGGTGGTCACGCTTTTGTATACAGGCTGTGTGAAGCATAGCAAAACATCTCTAATGCGGATTATACAGGCAAGCAGGTAGTCACACAAGTAAATTACCACGTTTAACCCTTTGTGTACCAATTGCAAATTGCAACATAAAAACAAGGATGTAGGCAATGACTTCAACATATCCCCTTAGACAGTTTCAAAGATTTGGTTGACCTTTGTAGCAAAATCTTAACCATTCATTTCAATTCTGGAAATCAAATTGGGTAGACAGCAATTGGAGACACTCCCAGATCACCCACCCTCCTCCCAAAAAAACAGTTCAAACCAGGAGAAGTTTGGATCAAAGTTATGCTACTTTCACTAAACCGTGTCACTGTGAGGCCACTTGCTACAGCTCACACCTACTTTGTACTCCTGGTATAATGACATTATTTGGACCTTCTCAGGACCAGGAAACTGGAAGAGGAATGGCACCAAATATCACTTTCATTAAAAAAAAAACAAATCAAAGCACTGAAACTTCATTACAGCCACTGCAGTACAAATAGACTGGGCTTGAATTCAATTCTAGCTGGCTAGCAACATGCTAGTGGATGGCTCTCTTTTGATTTACTGCTAAATCAATAGCTACATTTCTGAATCTCAGTCTCGGTAAAAGTGACTGAGATATCGTAGCTGCTTATCGTTTCCTCCCTTCCCTCGAGGAATATGGAGGGTGCTGCGATTCAGTGTTTTGGATATTTATACAAATGGTGTAATAAAGACCACCCCAACCAAACTCAGTTCACATCGCTAATTAACTCATTCACTACCCGCTGCCACTATTATTATTACTGCAGCCCACATCTTGATTAATCCCCTTTAGAACGTTCAAGAACAGGGGGCTGAAGTGACAATTTTATAGTGAATAAGCCTTTCTTTTGTAACAATAAAACACACAAAAATGAGGAATATTTATTGTGTATACTAAAAAATAAAAGCCTAAAGTACATACTACCTGTTTGAATATTAATTTCCATATTGTAATAAAAATATTTTTGTGATGTTTACTATTAAAGAATAGCTTACACCAAAAAAAACTGTACAAACCAATTCTAGATGGTTCTTTTACAACTTGGGAATCCTTTAAGTTGTCCACAGAGCTTGAAATTCCATGTGTATACCTGCCAATCTAGGATGTAATGTCAATACCCAGGTCTGCTCCACCATTTCTTGACTGGAGATACCCAGCAACATCTACTGGCAAGAATCAGCTTAACACTGCAATTTCTGCCCAAATTGGACTAGCCTAATTTAACACATGTCCAAAATTTTTCTCCCCCACAGATTTTTGTAGCTCAAACTGGTAGAATGTTTAAGAGCAGGCCATTAAATGTGTTGCCTACTGTATCAGATTTTTAAAAATACAACCGTAAGCCACCTCTTCCTGATTTTCCCTTATAGGGAACACTTGTATTGAACTTGGAGGCTCATAAAAATGTTCCCTTTAATCAGACTTCCCCCTCCCCTCCTCCCCATTCACAAACCCTCAAAAGTGAAAGGCGAGCACTGCACTAGTCTAACCAAATTCTGACTAAATCTGTCTTTCATTAAAGAAATGGTAACTGAGGTCAGTGGCTGGCTCAGAGCAGCAGGGGCCTACATGCTGGTCAAAATGGTACCAATCAGAAAAATGTGAGGGAACATAATTTGAAAGGTTTTCGAAAACAAAAAGCAAAAAACATTAAGATTTTAGATTTAATTTCCAAATATTTCATTCTCCCATTGTTTTCAATGGCATGGTAATGCAGGATCTCAAAAAATAAAGCGGACTAAGTTCATCAGCCTGTGGCATTGGATTTCCAGAAAATACATGGACAACTGTTAGGCTGAGTTCTGATAAGGACAGGCTATTTAACTTCCAAAGATTAAAAAAAAAGACAAAGTGATAGTGTACACTCCATTACAGGAATCAGACTACATATGCAGACTGATTCAACTTTACTTGGAAATTCACTCACTGCTGGTACACTGCAGATGCCAGTGCATATCCTGTTGCTTATAATGAATATATACTGCAGCAGAGGTGCATTAAGGATGAGCAAACCATTCAGATTAAACTTGCCCGTTATTCCATTTTTGTCCAATGTCCACTTCCCCAATGCAGTATTTAGTGGCATTTCCTCATTATATATCATTTTATACATCTAGCTTATGTGGATGCAAAAAGAATGACAAAAATATCACCAGTGTGGTATTTTAGCAAAAATAGTGCCAAGTCTGTTACAAAAACAGAAAGCAAAGAAAGGGTCAAAGGTTCAATGGACAATATGAACTTGCTCCTTTAAAGGCACTAATCAAATCCTAACAGTTCTCTCATCCTTAGTACAAATTCACATGAAAGTTTCGAAGCTGCAAATTAAAGCTGCACTTCAGATAGGAAGCCATGTAATGGGGCACTCCAGTGTTAACTCGGTGCACACACGATAAAAGCATTTGGTAAAACAAAAGTAATTAAAATCAAGATTTGCATTATAAAATGTCAAATAATTATATCATTTGTACATTAAAAATTTAAAGTCATCAGTTCATGCAGCACTAGTAGCAACTCTGCCAGGTTTACTTTCATTCCTAGTTTCATGTCCTACAGTAAATTTTTGGAGAGTAAAACAGAGTTGGCATAGCACACAAGTGTTCAAATAGTTGGTTATACATGTACATAACATACTAAAATTTGTATTGTAGCTTTCTTTCAAATTAACTCTGCCAAAACAACTGGAAACAATTATTTTCTGTAGAACACTCCAGCCTCAAACCTCAAATTATCATAACCTGCTGAGAGCCCAAACATTTTAAATAACAAAATATGCAACTTTTGAAGCGTTCAACAATTCTGTACAACTGTTTTGTTCCAACTGCAGTGTGAATTTGATATAGCAATAAAAATAAAAATTCTCTATAGGACAGATGTCAACTTAAAAAGGTACATAAAGGGTTAAATATGAAAGAAATAGCAAATATACTTCAGTGAGGGACATCAATTTAAAAAAAATTCAAACATTGGAAGCAAAGGCACTCCAAACTATATACTATACAGCGCTAATTCCTTATTGTTACATTGTAGCCGCACCTATAGTACAGAATTGAAACTATATGGCTTTATAAGCTCTCCTACAATTAACGAAATTTGCCCTGAATGTTTGTTGCTCTCATCAGTTCCCAGGTCCACATACTTTATGTACAAAACAAGAATTATTAAAAACAGGGGGTTGGGGGAAGGGATGGAAAAAAGGCAGAGAAAATTGAGGAAGTTTGAAATAATTGGGATAATTTTTACACTCCTTCAAGAACTCAAGATTGTATTTCAGTTGGTGTAGCTCAGAAATCTACTTGGACCTGTGGATATATTGTGTACATTTAACTTGGGGTGTACGTGCTACACTGCTTCTGTGATATCTTGCTTTAAATAAATGGACCCAGGACAGAGTTGCACTGGGCCACTAAAAAAAATCTTTAGCCCTGAAGAGTCAAATGATCAAGTGACAAAAAAGTTCTGCAAATATTAGACTTCACTTCGATGCAGGGAATTTATGATGACTGTGGAGTCTCTGGTCTTTCTTGCAGTGGTTGCTTCAGTGGATCTGTACCCTTGTCCATATGTTGCTGGTACAAGTCCAGTACTGATAAAACCTAATGCCTATAACTAATACAACTAACTCCTTACTCAGATTCATAAGAAAGGATCCAATGGCAATGCTTCATGCCAAATCCGAGCCCTGCACTACACCAGAGTGAAATACACCTCAGACTTTCAGTTTTTGGATTGGGGAGGGGAGATTTGAACACTATGGCAGATTTCAATAAAAGATTGTCAAGGGAGGAGTATAACAATGCTCCACATTCCTTTGCAATCCCTCTTCAGTGAGTAATGATTGGTTTGTATTTATTTTGTGTATGTTTTTGAAACAAGATTAAATAAAATGAACACTAATGACGATTTTCATAGTTGACCAGCATTTTTGCAGCTGACTGGAAATTTGAGCCAAGGCCATCTCATCCTCAGGTTGAGTTGGATGCAGAGGCTGAAGCCGCATTGGTAGACTGTCCACGGTCCACAGCAGCATTGGTATCTAGGAGAGAAAAGATATTTTAAATTACATTAAAAAAAGGAACATTTATGAAATTCATTCTTGAAATGCTATTCACTATTTTGATAGAAAAACACTAGCAAGTGCAACACTATAGATATCAATACAGGAATCTGTGTAATAGTCTCACAGCTTCCATCACCATTAAGATCGGATTTAAAGAATATTTTTGCATTACATAAAAGTAACTGTAGAACAATTTCCCAAACAAATCAGTCTTCAGCCGCCCTCAGCAGCCATCTGAATTTGGAATATAGAACTTGTTAGAAAGCTACAGGATCGAATAGCTACTAAATTTGACAACTCAAAAATCTAGGAAAGTAAATTCTAAATAAAAACAAAAAGTGCTTGGCTAACTCAGCAGGTCGACAGCATCTGTGGAGAGAGAAAAACAGAGCTAATGGGATGAATTCTGGCACCGGCAGGATTCTCTGTTCTGCTGGCAGCGCACCCCCATCCTGCAGGTTTCCCGGCGGCATGGGGTGGCTACAATGGGGAAACCCATTGGCCAGCAGCGGGAACAGAAAATCCTGCTGCTGGCATGGCGCAATGCGGAGAAATACGCACTGGGGAGGCGGAAAATTCACCCCATCGTTTGAGTTGAATATGACACTGATGCTACCAGAATGGGTGAATTTCCAACATCCGCAGTATTTTCCTTTAATTGCAATTTTAAAAAAGATTGGGATACTAACAGTATTTTGAAACACAAGCAAACACACGTTAGATAGCTAAAAAATATGGACTGTTCGGATATGCTGAGCAGAGGAAAATAACTGCTATGGGGATAAAATACTGTAGTGTCAATAAGTTGGAGAGAAGCCTTTTAAAAAATAAAATAAAAGCACGAACATAGGACCTAATTTCATTAAACACAAAGGGCACAATTTAATGAAAAAGAGTCCCGTTTTGGGCACGTGTAGCGAGATGTTTCTCAGGGCTCGCAGTGTAGAGAACAACCCTGGTATTAAACAGGACTCTGTTCTTTTCTTGGGCCTCGGCGAGGAACACCCCAACGTGGCCACACTTTGTTCATTTCCTTCAGTGCAGGAAGAGATCGGGGTGCCATTTTTAAATGCCACCCCGATCTCTGTGCATCCCCCCCACATCATAAGGGTAGGGCACACCCGGCCCGATCCCTGGCAGTATTAACCTGGCAGTATTAACCTGGCACTCGGGCACCGTGGCAGTGCCCCAGCGAGGTGGGGCTGGGAATTTGTTAGCATACACGAGTGAGTGGCGCTGTGTTTTTGGATGATATTGCCATGGGGTAAAATGCAAATAATAAAGGGGGCCAGGGATAAATCCTTGGGGATCACCAGAGGTAATGGTGCAGGGGCTGGATGAGAAGACATTTGAGTGATTCTCTTACTATAATTAGATAGCTAAGAATGGAAACAACAAGTGCAGTCCCACCCAGCTAGACAACAGTGGAGAGGCATTGAAGAAGGATGGTGTGATCAACTGGTTTCAGACAGGTTGGGAATGATATAGGGGGATAGTTCATATTTGTTACAGTCACATAGGGCGCTGATAACCGTCATTTTGCTACTATGGCTGGCATTGAAACCTGGAGACAGCGGAAGGGCTTGCTATAATCAAGGTTAGCTTGGAGAATCTGGGGTGTTTTCCTTGGAGCAAAGTGAACTGAGGGGAAGTGTATAAGATTGTAACAGGTTTAGACGGGGTAGACAAAAACGAACAGTTACAGCTGCTGATGGTAGAAAGAATAGGGAACACAGATTCAAAATTTTGGGCAAAAGATGCAGGAAGGAATACGAGGAACAACATTTTCACGTAACGAGTGATAATGGCCTGGAACTCTCTGCCTACAAGGGTGGTGGAAACATAAATAATTTATGATTTCAAAAGGAAGCTGGCTGGGCACTTGAGGGAAATAGACTATCGGGGGCTCTGGGGAAAGGCCAAGGGAATGAAACTGACTGGGTTACACTGCAAAGGACCAGTGTGGAGACTTCATAGGTCCAGAACAGGTGCTGGAATGTGGTGACTAGGGGCATTTCACAGTAACTTCATTGAAGCCTACTTGTGACAATAAGCAATTATTCTTATATATTATTATATTATATTATAATGACTTCAAAGCAGCAACAAAATGAAGGGGCCAATTAAGGAAGAAAGGAAATATGCTTGTGGAGGCAAATGGCAAGACTGAGGTACTGAGTGAGTACTTTGCATCTCTCTTCACAGAAGAGGAGGAAGAAGTTAATGTCGCAGTGTAAGAGATGGAGGTATCAGATAAGATAAAAACAGAAAGGAGCTACTAAGCACATTGGTATCACTCAGTCCAGAACGAAGACAACCTTGGTTGTTAAGGGAAGTCAAGGTGGAGAAACAAAGCTCTGACCACCACCTTCCACTCCTCTTTGCATATGAAAGCAGTTCCAGAGAACCGGCAGATTGCAAAGGAAAGCCAATCAGTTTAATCTCATTGATGGAAAGGCTACTGGAGACCATTATCAAAAACAAATTAATTCTTATTTGACGAAGGGGTTAAGAAGGAAAAACCAGCATGGATTTGTTCAAAGGCAAGTGGTGTCTGATTAACCTGATCAAGTTCTTCGATTAAGTAACAGAGGGTTACTGAACTGCACAGTATACTTTCAAAAGATATTTGATAAATTAAATGCAACAGCATTATTTAGGAAATAGAAGCAGGTGGCATTAAAAATACAGCAATAGCTAGTTACAAAATTAGTTAAGGAATAGGAGCAAAGAGCAATGACCAAATGTTTTGGTGACTGGAGAAAGCTATAAGTAGGATGTCCCTGGGGTCAGTATTAGGACCAGTGATTTCTGGTTATATACAAAATAAATTGGACTTGGATATGGAAAGTATAATTTTGATAATATAGATACTACAAAGCCTGACAAAATATTAGGCGAGGATGCTAGTAGCAGGCTGCAGAGAACATACAAAGATTGGTGAAATGGACAGACACAGACATGGCAGATCCAATTTAATGCAGGTAAGTGTGAAGAGATGCCCTTCAGAGGATGATGTTAATTTGAAGGGGTTCCTCAGAGATTTGTTGGGGGCACAGATTCACAAATATTTGAAGGTGTCGGGGCAATATGGCAATCAATAAATCATATGGAATAATTGATATTGTAAAATGGAGGCAATGAATGCAAGGAGCCATGCTAAAGTTTTTCAAACCACCGGTTAGGTCTCGGCTAGAGCAGTGGATGCAATTCTGGACACCACAATTAATGAGAAGGCCAGAGGGGAAGCTTACCAATGATGAGGGACTTCACCTATGTGGAGTGATTGCAGAAGCTCAATTCATTCTCAGGTTCGCTCTACTTGCTCTGATTTCTTTGGCAAGCAGATCATAGATTTAAAATATTGGCAAGAAAACTAGAGGGATCAGGAAATTTTTCTCAGAGCATTAGGATATAAAACATGCTACCTTAAAGTGTAGTGCAAGTAGAGTCCATAGAAAGCTTCAAAAAGAGCTGGACGTGAACTTGAAAGAGGTCTAATTTCCAGATTGCAAGAAAAAAGCTGCAACCATTTAGAACATTTGATAACACTATATTGTAAATATCTCAACTCTGAAATAAAAGCTACAACCCTAGTAACAATGTAAATCTACGCTGATGCTTTTTCATTGGTTTTCCAATTGTTCTTATAATGGGGTGTGCAAAACAGGACACTTTTCCTACTGTAACCCAATGTCTTCCACAAGTTTAACATTATCATCTTGTTTTCAAACCATCCAAGACTGAAGAAATTAGAAATTCTACAAATCCAAAAATTCGGTTTGCTTTTTCTTTGAAATAGTTCATCAATTTGCACAGCCACTGTTAACGGCTTTGCACACCAATATCCCTCTTTCCTTTTAGATATTTCATTTTGCCTGTAATTCCACATTTTATTAATTCAGACTAATTCACATTGAACTCCATTTGAAATTAGATGGGGAAAATAATTCCCTAGTTGGATTTGCCTTTATCCTCGCAATTAATAATTTACAAAGTATCTTATCAAGTGCTTTTTGAAAATTCTTAGCTATCTTGTTATTTTCTCCAGGAATGACTTCATTCTTATACAAAGGCTTTAAGTACACCCTGCTTTTTAGAAATCTGCACCAACTGGCTCTCAATGCTTCAAAGAACATACAGAAAACTGCATCTTTACTGTAAAATTTTCAATATTATACAGCATAAAATGTTTGCCATTAAGTTAGCTTTCCCTCATTTTGTTTGATGGCTTGAGTGGTTTTTGGTGGGATGGACAAGCAGGCAACATAGAATAAATTATACAATTCTAAAAGGAGTGCAAGAGCAAAGACACCTGGTGGATAAGAACATAAGAACTAGGAGCAGGAGATCTGGCCCCTCGAGCCTGCTCCGCCATTCAATGGGATCATGGCTGATCCTTTGTGGACTCAGCTCCACTTTCCGGCACGAACACCATAGCCCTGAATTCCTTTATTCTTCAAAAAACTATCTATCTTTATCTTAAAAACATTTAATGAAGGAGCCTCTACTGCTTCACTGGGCAAGGAATTCCATAGATTCACAACCCTTTGGGTGAAGAAGTTCCTCCTAAACTCAGTCCCAAATCTACTTCCCCTTATTTTGAGGCTATGCCCCCTAGTTCTGCTTTCACCCGCCAGTGGAAACAACCTGCCCGCATCTATCCTATCTATTCCCTTCGTAATTGTATATGTTTCTATAAGATCCCCCCTCATCCTTCTAAATTCCAACGAGTACAGTCCCAGTCTACTCAACCTCTCCTCGTAATCCAATCCCTTCAGATCTGGGATTAACCTAGTGAATCTCATCTGCACACCCTCCAGTGCCAGTACGTCCTTTCTCCAGTAAGGAGACCAAAACTGAACACAATACCCCAGGTGTGGGCTCACTAACACTTTACACAATTGCCGCATAACCTCCCTAGTCTTAAACTCCATCCCTCTAGCAATGAAGGACAAAATTCCATTTGCCTTCTTAATCACCTGTTGCACCTATAAACCAACTTTTTGCGACTCATGCACTAGCACACCCAGGTCTCTCTGCACAGCAGCAGGTTTTAATATTTTATTTAAATAATAATCCCTTTTGCTGTTATTCCTACCAAAATGGATAACCTCACATTTGTCAACATTGTATTCCATCTGCCAGACCCTAGCCCATTCACTTAACCTATCCAAATCCCTCTGCAGACTTCCAGTATCCTCTGCACTTTTTGCTTTACCACTCATCTTAGTGTCGTCTGCAAACTTGGACACATTGCCCTTGGTCCCCAACTCCAAATCATCTATGTAAATGGTGAACAATTGTGGGCCCAACACTGATTCCTGAGGGACACCACTAGCTACTGATTGCCAACCAGAGAAACACCCATTAATCCCCACTCTTTGCTTTCTATTAAGTAACCAATCCTCTATCCATGCTACTACTTTACCCTTAATGCCATGCATCTTTATCTTATGCAGCAACCTTTTGTGTGGCACCTTGTCAAAGGCTTTCTGGAAATCCAGATATACCACATCCATTGGCTCCCCATTATCTACTGCACTGGTAATGTCCTCAAAAAATTCCACTAAATCTTTTTAAAAAAAAAAATATTTTATTGAAAATTTTTGGTCAACCAACACAGTACATGGTGCATCCTTTACACAATATTATAACAACACAAATAACAATGACCTATTTTATAAACAGAAAATGAATAAATAATAAATAACAAAAGTGAAAACTAACCCTAATTGGCAACTGCCTTATCACAAGTAACACTCTCCAAAAAGATAATTTAACAGTCCAATATATAATTATCTGTAGCAACGACCTATACATATTATACAGTATATATTAACAACCCTGAGTGTCCTTCTGGTTCCTCCTCCCCCCCCCCCCGATCCTGGGCTGCTGCTGCTGCCTTCTTTTTCCATTCCATCTATCTTTCTGCGAGGTATTCGACGAACGGTTGCCACCGCCTGGTGAACCCTTGAGCCAACCCCCTTAGAACGAACTTAATCCGCTCTAGCTTTATAAACCCTGCCATGTCATTTATCCAGGTCTCCACCCCCGGGGGCTTGGCTTCTTTCCACATTAGCAATATCCTGCGCCGGGCTACGAGGGACGCAAAGGCCAAAACATCGGCCTCTCTCGCCTCCTGCACTCCCGGCTCTTGTGCAACCCCAAATATAGCCAACCCCCAGCTTGGTTCGACCCGGACCCCCACTACTTTTGAAAGCACCTTTGTCACCCCCCTCCAAAACCCCTGTAGTGCCGGGCATGACCAAAACATATGGGTATGATTTGCTGGGCTTCTCGAGCACCTCGCACACCTATCCTCCACCCCAAAAAATTTACTGAGCCGTGCTCCAGTCATATGCGCCCTGTGTAATACCTTAAACTGAATCAGGCTTAGCCTGGCACACGAGGACGACGAGTTTACCCTGCTTAGGGCATCTGCCCACAGCCCCTCCTCGATCTCCTCCCCCAGCTCTTCTTCCCATTTCCCTTTTGGTTCATCTACCATAGTCTCCCCTTCGCCCCTCATTTTCCTATATATATATCTGACACCTTACCACCCCCCACCCATGTCTTTGAGA
Organism: Scyliorhinus torazame; assembly: GCF_047496885.1. Classification (NCBI taxonomy): domain Eukaryota; kingdom Metazoa; phylum Chordata; class Chondrichthyes; order Carcharhiniformes; family Scyliorhinidae; genus Scyliorhinus; species Scyliorhinus torazame. Next base: position 59,922,227 of record NC_092714.1, on the reverse strand, counting down.
TCACTCTGTCCTGCACCTCTTGTGTCGGGAGCTGCGGGAATTCCCTCACCTGTTGCCTCGCAAAAGCCCTCAGTTGCATATACCTGAATGCATTCCCTTGGGGGAACCCATATTTCTCGGTCAGCGCTCCCAGACTCGCGAACTTCCCATCCACAAACAGATCTTTCAGTTGCGTTATTCCTGCTCTTTGCCACATTCCATATCCCCCATCCATTCCCCCCGGGGCAAACCTATGGTTGTTTCTTATCGGGGACCCCCCCAAGGCTCCAGTCTTTCCCCTATGCCGTCTCCACTGTCCCCAAATCTTCAGTGTAGCCACCACCACCGGGCTTGTGGTGTAGTTCCTCGGTGAGAACGGCAATGGGGCTGTCACCATAGCCTGTAGGCTAGTCCCCCTACAGGACGCCCTCTCTAATCTCTTCCACGCCGCTCCCTCCTCCTCTCCCATCCACTTACTCACCATTGAAATATTAGCGGCCCAATAATACTCACTTAGGCTCGGTAGTGCCAGCCCCCCCCTATCCCTGCTACGCTGTAAGAATCCCTTCCTCACTCTCGGGGTCTTCCCGGCCCACGCAAAACCCATGATGCTCTTTTCGATACTTTAAAAAAAGCCTTCGTGATCACCACCGGGAGGCACTGAAACACAAAGAGGAATCTCGGGAGGACCACCATCTTAACCGCCTGCACCCTCCCTGCCAGTGACAGAGATACCATATCCCATCTCTTGAAATCCTCCTCCATTTGTTCCATCAACCGCGTTAAATTTAACCTATGCAATGTGCCCCAATTCTTGGCTATCTGGATCCCCAGGTAACGAAAGTCCCTTGTTACCTTCCTCAACGGTAGGTCCTCTATTTCTCTACTCTGCTCCCCTGGATGCACCACAAACAACTCACTTTTCCCCATGTTCAATTTATACCCTGAAAAATCCCCAAACTCCCCAAGTATCCGCATTATTTCAGGCATCCCCTCCGCCGGGTCTGCCACATATAGTAGCAATTCGTCCGCACACAAAGATACCCGGTGTTCTTCTCCTCCTCTAAGTACTCCCCTCCACTTCTTGGAACCCCTCAACGCTATCGCCAGGGGCTCAATCGCCAGTGCAAACAATAATGGGGACAGAGGGCATCCCTGCCTTGTCCCTCTATGGAGCCGAAAATAAGCAGATCCCCGTCCATTCGTGACCACGCTCGCCATCGGGACCCTATACAACAGCTGCACCCATCTAACATACCCCTCTCCAAAACCAAATCTCCTCAACACCTCCCACAAATAATCCCACTCCACTCTATCAAATGCTTTCTCGGCATCCATCGCCACTACTATCTCCGTTTCCCCCTCTGGTGGGGGCATCATCATTACCCCTAACAGCCTCCGTATATTCGTGTTCAGCTGTCTCCCCTTCACAAACCCAGTTTGGTCCTCGTGGACCACCCCCGGGACACATTCCTCTATTCTCATTGCCATTACCTTGGCCAGGATCTTGGCATCTACATTTAGGAGGGAAATAGGTCGATAGGACCCGCATTGTAGCGGGTCCTTTTCCTTCTTTAAGAGAAGCGATATCGTTGCTTCAGACATAGTCGGGGGCAGTTGTCCCCTTTCCTTTGCCTCATTAAAGGTCCTCGTCAATCCCGGGGCGAGCAAGTCCACATATTTTCTATAGAATTCGACTGGGAATCCATCCGGTCCCGGGGCCTTTCCCGCCTGCATGCTCCTAATTCCTTTCACCACTTCTTCTACCTCGATCTGTGCTCCCAGTCCCACCCTTTCCTGCTCGTCCACCGTGGGAAATTCCAGCCGATCCAAAAAGCCCATCATTCTCTCCCTCCCATCCGGGGGTTGAGCTTCATATAATTTTTTATAAAATGTCTTGAACACTCCATTCACTCTCTCCGCTCCCCGCTCCATCTCTCCTTCCTCATCCCTCACTCCCCCTATTTCCCTCGCTGCGCCCCTTTTCCTCAATTGGTGTGCCAGCAACCTGCTCGCCTTCTCCCCATATTCGTACTGTACACCCTGTGCCTTCCTCCATTGTGCCTCTGCAGTGCCCGTAGTCAGCAAGTCAAATTCTACATGTAGCCTTTGCCTTTCCCTGTACAGTCCCTCCTCCGGTGCTTCCGCATATTGTCTGTCCACCCTCAAAAGTTCTTGCAGCAACCGCTCCCGTTCCTTACTCTCCTGCTTCCCTTTATGTGCCCTTATTGATATCAGCTCCCCTCTAACCACCGCCTTCAGCGCCTCCCAGACCACTCCCACCAAGGACCTCCCCATTATCATTGAGTTCCAAGTACTTTTCAATGCACCCCCTCACCCTTAGACACACCCCCTCATCTGCTATTCGTCCCATGTCCATTCTCCAGGGTGGGCGCCCTCCTGTTTCCTCCCCTATCTCCAAGTCTACCCAGTGTGGAGCGTGATCCGAAATGGCTATAGCCGTATACTCCGTTCCCCTCACCTTTGGGATCAACGCCCTTCCCAGCACAAAAAAGTCTATTCGCGAGTAGACTTTATGGACATAGGAGAAAAACGAGAACTCCTTACTCCTAGGTCTGCTAAATCTCCACGGGTCTACACCTCCCATCTGCTCCATAAAATCTTTAAGTACCTTGGCTGCTGCCGGCCTCCTTCCAGTCCTGGACTTCGACCTATCCAGCCCTGGTTCCAACACCGTATTAAAATCTCCCCCCTTTATCAGCTTTCCCATCTCTAGGTCCTGAATGCGTCCAAGCATCCGCCTCATAAAATTGGCATCATCCCAGTTCGGGGCATATACGTTTACCAAAACCACCGTCTCCCCCTGTAGTTTGCCACTCACCATCACGTATCTGCCCCCGTTATCCGCCACTATAGTCTTTGCCTCGAACATTACCCGCTTCCCCACTAATATAGCCACTCCCCTGTTTTTCGCATCTAGCCCCGAATGGAACACCTTCCCCACCCATCCTTTGCGTAGCCTAACCTGGTCTATCAGTTTCAGGTGCGTTTCCTGTAACATAACCACATCTGCCTTAAGTTTCTTAAGGTGTGTGAGTACCCGTGCCCTCTTTATCGGCCTGTTCAGCCCTCTCACGTTCCATGTGATCAGCCGGGTTGGGGGGTTTCCTACCCCCCCCCCCCTTGTCGATTAGCCATCCCCTTTTTCCAGCTCCTCACCCGGTTCCCACGCAGCTGTATCTCCCTCAGGCGGTGCCCCCCCGCCCATCCCCTCCCATACCAGCTCCCCCCTCTCCCCAGCAGCAGCAACCCAGTAATTCCCCCCTCCCACCCCCCCCGCTAGATCCCCCGCTAGCGTAATTACTCCCCCCATGTTGCTCCCAGAAGTCAGCAAACTCTGGCCGACCTCGGCTTCCCCCCCGTGACCTCGGCTCGCACCGTGCGACGCCCCCTCCTTCCTGCTTCTCTATTCCCGCCATGATTATCATAGCGCGGGAACCAAGCCCGCGCTTCTCCCTTGGCCCCGCCCCCAATGGCCAACGCCCCATCTCCTCCACCTCCCCTCCTCCCCCCTTCACCACCTGTGGAAGTGAGAAAAGTTACCACATCGCAGGATTAGTACATAAAACTCCTCTTTCCCCCCTTTTTAACCCCCCTCTTCGCCCCCCACTTTGTTCAAACGTTCTTTTTAATAACCCGCTCATTCCAGTTTTTCTTCCACAATAAAAGTCCACGCTTCATCCGCCGTCTCAAAGTAGTGGTGCCTCCCTCGATATGTGACCCACAGTCTTGCCGGTTGCAGCATTCCAAATTTTATCTTCTTTTTATGAAGCACCGCCTTGGCCCGATTAAAGCTCGCCCTCCTTCTCGCCACCTCCGCACTCCAGTCTTGATAAACGCGGATCACCGCGTTCTCCCATTTACTGCTCCGAGTTTTCTTTGCCCATCTAAGGACCATTTCTCTATCCTTAAAACGGAGGAATCTCACCACTATGGCTCTGGGAATTTCTCCTGCTCTCGGTCCTCGCGCCATCACTCGGTATGCTCCCTCCACCTCCAACGGACCCGCCGGGGCCTCCGCTCCCATTAACGAGTGCAGCATCGTGCTCACATATGCCCCGACGTCCGCTCCCTCCACATCTTCAGGAAGACCAAGAATCCTCAGGTTGTTCCTCCTTGCGTTGTTCTCCAGTGCCTCCAACCTTTCCACACATCGTTTCTGATGTGCCTCATGCATCTCCGTCTTCACCACCAGGCCCTGTACGTCGTCCTCATTCTCGGCTGCCTTTGCCTTCACGACCCGAAGCTCCCGCTCCTGGGTCTTTTGTTCCTCCTTTAGCCCTTCGATCGCCTGTAGTATCGGGGCCAACAGCTCTTTCTTCATTTCCTTTTTGAGCTCTTCCACACAGCATTTCAAGAACTCTTGTTGTTCAGGGCCCCATGTTAAACTGCCACCTTCCGACGCCATCTTGGTTTTTGCTTGCCTTCCTTGCCGCTGTTCTAAAGGATCCACTGCAATCCGGCCACTTTCTCCTCCTTTTTTCATCCGTATCCAGGGGGGATTCCCTTCTGGTTTACCGCACAGTGTTTTCAGCCGTCAAAATTGCCGTTGGGGCTCCTATCAAGAGCCCAAAAGTCCGTTTCACCGGGAGCTGCCGAAACATGCGACTCAGCTGGTCATCGCCGCACCCGGAAGTCCAGAAATTACACTAAATTAGTTAGGCATGAGCCCTTTATGAACCCATGTTGCGTCTGCCCAATGGGACAATTTCCATCCAGATGCCTCGCTATTTCTTCCTTGATGATAAGATTCCAGCATCTTCCCTACTACCGAAGTTAAGCTCACTGGCCTATAATTACCCGCTTTCTGCCTACCTCCTTTTTTAAACAGTGGTGTCACGTTTGCTAATTTCCAATCCGCCGGGACCACCCCAGAGTCCAGTGAAATTTGGTAAATTATCACTCGTGCATTTGCAATTTCCCTAGCCATCTCTTTTAGCACTCTGGGATGCATTCCATCAGGGCCAGGAGACCTGTCTACTTTTAGCCCCATTAGCTTGTCCATCACTACCTCCTTCATGATAACAATCCTCTCAAGGTCCTCACCTGTCATAGCCTCATTTCGAACAGTCACTGGCATGTTATTTGTGTCTTCCACTGTGAAGACCGACCCAAAAAACCTGTTCAGTTCCTCAGCCATTTCCTCATCTCCCATTATTAAATCTCTCTTCTCATCCTCTAAAGGACCAATATTTACCTTAGCCACTCTTTTTTGTTTTATATATGTGTAGAAACTTTTACTATCTGTTTTTACATTCTGAGCAAGTTTACTCTCATAATCTATCTTACTCTTCTTTATAGCTTTTTTAGTAGCTTTCTGTTGCCCCCTAAAGATTTCCCAGTCCTCTAGTCTCCCACTAATCTTTGCCACTGTGTATGCTTTTTCCTTCAATTTGATACTCTCCCTTGTTTCCTTAGATATCCACGGTCGATTTTCCCTCTTTCTACCGTCCTTCCTTTTTGTTGGTATAAACCTTTGCTGAGCACTGTGAAAAATCGCTTGGAAGGTTCTCCACTGTTCCTCAACTGTTTCACCATAAAGTCTTTGCTCCCAGTCTACCTTAGCTAGTTCTTCTCTCATCCCATTGTAATCTCCTTTGTTTAAGCACAAAACACTAGTGTTTGATTTTACCTTCTCACCCTCTATCTGTATTTTAAATTCCACCATATTGTGATCGCTCCTTCCGAGAGGATCCCTAACTATGAGATCATGAATCAATCCTGTCTCATTACACAGGACCATGTATACGTGCACAAATCACTGCAAGGTAGAGAATGTGGTTAAAAAGGCATATGAGATTCTGGGCTTTATAAATATAGGCTTAAGAGTCCTAAATTCTTGGCACCTCGCTTTAGGGTAGATGTGGTGGCATTAGAGGGGATGCAGAAAATATTCACGAGAATGGTTCCAGGGATGAATGTCTTCAGTTAAGGATAGTACCAAATTTTAAAAATAATATTGCGAAGATTAGTGATAGATAAGAATTATGAAAAAAGTAATGAGGGTAGAATTAGAGATAGCTAGCTAGAAATATAAAAACAGATAGTAAGAGTTTCTACAAGTATTTAGAAAGGATTGAGTAACTAGAGGGAGTATTGGTCACTTGGAGGATGAGTTTAGGGAATTAATGGGAAACGGTAATGGCAGAAGTATTCAACGGGTATTCTGTCGGTATCTTTTTCTCCTGTTGGGGTGCTTGAATTAGGGGACAGAGTTTAAAAATCCAGGGTCTCCCATGCAGGACCGAGAAATATTTTCTCTCTGGGGGCTGTTAAGTTTGTAGAATTCTCTTCCCTATAGATCAGTGGAGGTTGGGCCATTGACTACATTCGAGGCGGAGTTAGATAAATTTTTGATTAACAAGGGAGTCGAAGGTTATGGGGGTTGGGGAGAGGGTAGTGGTTGAGGGGGCAAACAGGGAAGTGGAATTGAGGCCACAATCAGATAAACCATGATCTTACTGAATAGTAGACCAGGCTCGGTCTACTCTATTTCTTTTGTTACATTGATAGATTGGAGAAAGTGGAGTTTTTCTCCTTCGGTGAAGGGAAGATTTAGAGGAGATTTGATAGAGGTGTTCAACATCAAGGGACTTAGACAGAATATGGAGAGAAATTGTTTGCAATTGCGGTAAGGGTTGAAAACCAGAAATTTAAGGTGAATGGCAAAAGAATCAACTGCCACCCGAGGAAAAACATTTTTCATGCAGCTGGAATGAAAGCTGAGAGTGGTGGATGCAGATTCAAAAACACAACTTTCAAAGGAAAATTGGATAAACACCCAAAGAGAAAAAATATGCAGGGCCACGGATGAGGAGTATTGAGAACAGCTGCTTTGATTTTGCTGAGCGCCAGCATGGACATGATAGTATAAAGTGCTGCAACTTCATAACCTTCGCATAAAAGCAAAACACTATGGATGCTTGAGATCTGAAATAAAAACAAAGTGCCGGAAAAACTCAGTAGGTCTGGCAGCGTCTGTGGAAGAGTTAACATTTCAAGTCCAATATGATTTCTTTCCAGCAGTTTCTGGTTTTATTTCTATTTTTTAGCTTACATTTTGTGCTCACATTTCTGGAGAGGTATTTGAACCCATAACCTTCTGATTCAGAGGTAAGAATGATACAAACAGTGCCACAACAGACACCAAATCAACTAACATTTACGCAATAGTGGTTTTGCGTGGATGCAGCGCAGTTACATAAACATTTTTATGTGAACAATGCAACTGCAGGATAATCTGCTCACAAAATGGTTTACTAATTTCAGCATTCTAATCAAGAAATCTTCCCCATGTCATCTTCATCTGAGATTACAGTTCTGTTTTTCTGCATAATACAGTCTTCATTCTAACTCACTTATTTTCATGCCTGCTGTAGTTAAGATTGTAATTCTAATGCATCACATTGAGTTGTGAGATTATTGGAGGATTTTAGGAATATTGAGACAAATTAAGAATTAAAAGCCTGGAAGTGGGGGTATAGTGTGTTTGGCTGAACTGGTCAGGTTTTTAAATGGATTTTGTTTTGCTTCTAGTAAATAGAACGTGAAATTGACAAGAAATGTTGTTTTCAGTCTAAGCTATTGGAATGTGGATTGACTGGGGAGGTTCATGGGGAGTTAATGTGCTTTTTGCAGCTAGCAGGAAAAGAGGGGGAAAAGAGGGGGGGGAAGTAAAGGGAGGGGGGGGAGGAGAAAAGGGAGGGTCAGGAGAAATGGGAAGGGGGGAGGAGAAATGGGAAGGGGGAGGAGAAATGGGAAGGGGGAGGAGAAATGGGAAGGGGGAGGAGAAATGGGAAGGGGGAGGAGAAAAGGGAAGGGGGAGGAGAAAAGGGAAGGGGGAGGAGAAAAGGGAGGGGGAGGAGAAAAGGGAGGGGGAGGAGAAAAGGGAGGGGGAGGAGAAAAGGGAGGGGGAGGAGAAAAGGGAAGGGGGAGGAGAAAAGGGAGGGGGAGGAGAAAAGGGAGGGGGAGGAGAAAAGGGAGGGGGAGGAGAAAAGGGAGGGGGAGGAGAAAAGGGAGGGGGAGGAGAAAAGGGAGGGGGAGGAGAAAAGGGAGGGGGAGGAGAAAAGGGAGGGGGAGGAGAAAAGGGAGGGGGAGGAGAAAAGGGAGGGGGAGGAGAAAAGGGAGGGGGAGGAGAAAAGGGAGGAGGAGGAGAAAAGGGAGGGGGAGGAGAAAAGGGAGGGGGAGGAGAAAAGGGAGGGGGAGGAGAAAAGGGAGGGGTAGGAGAAAAGGGAGGGGTTAGCGGAGTTCTTTTCTGCCCGACTGAGTCCACAGTCCTTTCCACGTAGGATAGTTAAAAAAAGAGTAATCATATTTTAAAGCACAGTAAGAAGTCTTACAACACCAGGTTAAAGTCCAACAGGTTTGTTTTGATGTCACTAGCTTTCGGAGCGCTGCTCCTTCCTCAGGTGAATGAAGAGGTATGTTCCAGAAACATATATACAGACAGATTCAAAGATGCCAGACATTAGATGCGAGCATTAGCAGGTGATTAAATCTTTACAGATCCAGAGATGGGCTAACCCCAGGTTATCCGGCATCTCCACATCATATTTTAAAGCAGACTAGTTTGTCCGAAGACAAGAGGGTAAAACAACCTAGTTGAAGCAGTTATTTGAAGATATTCAGCAAGAGTCAAAGGGATTCCAAACCTGTTTTATAGATCAAGTATTACTCTATGCCCTGCTAATTCTAAATTGGATTAAGAGCTTTGCATTTCTTTTCTTGATGTTTATTGGGAAATTGTACAGTTGTGTTAATGCTGTTCTTTTCGGGTGTGGCGTTAAAAGTTTAATATTGTATTCATAATAAAGTTTTGTTTTAGAAATACCAAAGCCCTATTTTTTCCTGCAATCACTTCTGCAGCAAATCATTCTTTCTTAAAATAAACTAAAATACTGGGGTTTCGATCCAGTATCACAGCCACGGTTGGGGTCTGGTCTGGGATCGTAATAGTTGCCCGAAATTAGATTTGTCAACTATTAAGATGCTGCACACTATGGTGATTACCTGACACCGCGGAAGCATTTGTTGGAGTTGATGCAGGAGCCTGATTCCGAATGTGAGGAGGGATAAGGATTGATGCCAGTGTTGGGTTGCTCGACAGTTCTGCAAAAACAAGGTAAAATGTTTATGGCATTTCACTCAGAATTCTGACCACGAAGCACTGACAGAGCTTCATACTGAAGAATCAATTTTTATAATATTCTTTGATCTGTCCAATTGCTGGAAGTTAACCAGAAAGTGTCCCTAGAGTATTGGCATCAATTTATTCAACTTGCAGGGGTTTCAGAGTTTTAAGCTAATGCCAGTAAGTCTTCTGTTGAGATTAATCTCTTCTTTGGTCATAATACAGCTATTTCCATTCTTTCTAACCAATCCTTGATTGAACCATCACAGTCTGCAACTCTCTAAACTTCTAGGGAGCTTAGCTTTCCTGTCACAGAGAACTAGTGACCAAATGTACTCTTTAGGTGAAAGAAAATGTCACTCCATACCAACATTTACACCTGGCCCAGTAGTCACGGAGGTTCTGGACTTATTGTGGGGGTACAGTCTCCAGTAACCCCACTCAAATTTACATTCATTAGTGGTGCTGAAGTAATTGTCAGCAAACAACTCAGTTGTGAGGAGCACATCTACATACTCACAAAGGTCACTAGATCATGATCATAGACCATAACCAATAGTCCCTCCCGAACCCAAGGACATTGAACCTAATTACTGTGTGCTCTATTGTCCATCTACACGAAGAAGAAAAATACACCGGAGATGGAACCTGGAGCTTTTGTGGCCTGTAATTCTCAGCTCCACACAATGAATAAACTTGTTCAACAATCAGGGGACCCCAAGCCACCGTATAACTTTATACTTCAATGACTGGCATTTTTGTAGTGCTCATTGAAGATGCAAGAGAATATTTTCCGAGAGGGTGAATAGCTTGGGAAATGTAGGGAGATTTGAAGGTTAAAAAGCACAACATTTGAAGAGAATTTTGGAAACAGGGAGTTCCAGAATGTGGATTTAAAGATGAAGATCAGAGGTAGGGAGGAGCTGGGTGTTGGATGATTTTGGAGAGGTGAGATTTCTAAACATCGACTCACGGGACACAAGAAGCCAGTGGAACTTGATAATGGCGATTTGGACCAGAATTTAGTTAAAGACAGAAGAGGTGACATTCCAGAATCCATTGATTATGAAAGCAAGAAGGCCAGCTAGGAGAGCATTGGTGAAGTTGAACCACAAGGTGATCAAAACAGAGTAAAGGTTCCAACACAAAGTAAAAATGGAAGCAAATAGTGTTGCATTGGTGAAAAGAAAGTGATCTTGGGGATCGTTGCACTCATGGTCAAAGGACTTTTGGGCTTAATCTCCAGTGGCAGTAAAGGGGAAAGAATAGGGGGTTTATAGGGGGCAGTCGAGAGTCAATTTCAGCGGGAGCGGAGCAGGCGAGTCAATTTCAGCGGGAGCAGTGCGCAAGTGATTTCTGGGAGGTAAGTTTCTCCTTTAAAAACACTTGTCTTTGCAGGAGCATGCCAGTCGATTTCAGCGGGAGCGGAGCAGGCTAGTCAATTTCAGCAGGAGCAGTGCGCAAGTGATTTCTGGGAGATAAGTTTCTCCTTTAAAAACACTTGTCTTTGCAGGAGCAGGCCAGTCGATTTCAGCGGGAGCGGTGCGTTAGTGATTTCTGGGAGACCTTCACAGGAGCAGGCTAGTCAATTTCAGCGGTAAACACTTACCTGGTCCCGTTGTCGGTCCCTCTTTGCTGTTTTTAAAAACATTTTAGTGTTTAAGGCGGGAACAGGAAGTTCGACCCGCGGACTTCTGGGAAGACCCTCACCAATAAATTCTGGTGGAGAGGAAACCCGAGACACTACACGTGTAGTGTCTCCCACCCGCCCTCCTCCTCTAACCTAATAATAAAACCCATTGGTGTGAGGTAAGTACCATATTTTATTATTATTATTATTATTTTTATTAAAAAAAATTAATTTAGTTGTTAGCCAGATCTTGGTAGAAAGGTAGAAGGATGGCAGGGAAGGGAGTGCAATGTTCCTCCTGCAGGATGTTTGAGGTGAGGGATGCCGTTAGTGTCCCTGCTGATTTTACCTGCAGGAAGTGCTGCCATCTCCAGCTCCTCCAAGACCGAGTTAGGGAACTGGAGCTGGAGTTGGAAGAACTTCGGATCATTCGGGAGGCAGAGGGGGTCATAGATAGCAGCTTCAGGGAATTAGTTACACCAAAGATTGGAGATAGATGGGTAACTGTAAGAGGGACTGGGAAGAAGCAGTCAGTGCAGGGGTCCCCTGCGGTCGTTCCCCTGAGTAACAAGTATGCCGCTTTGGATACTTGTGGTGGGGGGGGGGGGGGAAGACGGGACGGGACTTACCAGGGGTAAGCCATGGGGTACGGGCCTCTGGCATGGCACGGAGTCTGTCCCTGTTGCTCAGAAGGGAAGGGGGGAGAGGAGCAGAGCATTAGTAATTGGGGACTCGATAGTCAGGGGCACAGATAGGAGATTTTGTGGGAGCGTCAGAGACTCACGTTTGGTATGTTGCCTCCCAGGTGCAAGGGTACGTGATGTCTCGGATCGTGTTTTCCGGGTCCTTGGGGGGGGGGAGCAGCCCCAAGTCGTGGTCCACATTGGCATTAACGACATAGGTAGGAAAGGGGACAAGAATGTCAGGCAGGCTTTCAGGGAGCTAGGATGGAAGCTCAGAACTAGAACAAACAGAGTTATCTCTGGGTTGTTGCCCGTGCCACGTGATAGTGAGATGAGGAATAGGGAGAGAGAGCAATTAAACACGTGGCTACAGGGATGGTGCAGGCGGGAGGGATTCAGATTTCTGGATAACTGGGGCTCTTTCGGGGGAAGGTGGGACCTCTACAGACAGGATGGTCTACATCTGCACCTGAGGGGCACAAATATCCTGGGGGGGAGATTTGTTAGTGCTCTTTGGGGGGCTTTAAACTAATGCAGCAGGGGCGTGGGAACCTGGATTGTAGTTTTAGGGTAAGGGAGAATGAGAGTATAGAGGTCAGGAGCACAGATTTGATGTCGCAGGAGGGGGCCAGTGTTCAGGTAGGTGGTTTGAAGTGTGTCTACTTCAATGCCAGGAGTATACAAAATAAGGTAGGGGAACTGGCAGCATGGGTTGGTACCTGGGACTTCGATGTTGTGGCCATTTCGGAGACATGGATAGAGCAGGGACAGGTATGGATGTTGCAGGTTCCGGGGTTTAGGTGTTTTAGTAAGCTCAGAGAAGGAGGCAAAAGAGGGGGAGGTGTGGCGCTGCTAGTCAAGGGCAGTATTACGGTGGCGGAGAGGATGCTAGATGGGGACTCATCTTCCGAGGTAGTATGGGCTGAGGTTAGAAACATGAAACGAGAGGTCACCCTGTTGGGAGTCTTCTATAGGCCTCCAAATAGTTCTAGGGATGTAGAGGAAAGGATGGCGAGGATGATCCTGGATAAGAGCGAAAGTAACAGGGTAGTTATTATGGGAGACTTTAACTTTCCAAATATTGACTGGAAAAGATATAGTTCGAGTACATTAGATGGGTCGTTTTTTGTACAATGTGTGCAGGAGGGTTTCCTGACACAATATGTTGACAGGCCAACAAGAGGCGAGGCCACGTTGGATTTGGTTTTGGGTAATGAACCAGGCCAGGTGTTGGATTTGGAGGTAGGAGAGCACTTTGGGGACAGTGACCACAATTTGGTGACGTTTACGTTAATGATGGAAAGGGATAAGTATACACCGCAGGGCAAGAGTTATAGCTGAGGGAAGGGCAATTATGATGCCATTAGACGTGACTTGGGGGGGATAAGGTGGAGAAGTAGGCTGTATGTGTTTGGGAACACTGGATAAGTGGAGCTTGTTCAAGGATCACCTACTGCGTGTTCTTGATAAGTATGTACCGGTCAGGCAGGGAGGAAGGCGTCGAGCGAGGGAACCGTGGTTTACCAAAGAAGTGGAATCTCTTGTTAAGAGGAAGAAGGAGGCCTATGTGAAGATGAGGTGTGAAGTTTCAGTTGGGGCGAGGGATAGTTACAAGGTAGCGAGGAAGGATCTAAAGAGAGAGCTAAGACGAGCAAGGAGGGGACATGAGAAGTATTTGGCAGGTAGGATCAAGGAAAACCCAAAAGCTTTCTATAGGTATGTCAGGAATAAGCGAATGACTAAGGAAAGAGTAGGACCAGTCAAGGACAGGGATGGGAAGTTGTGTGTGGAGTCTGAAGAGATAGGCGAGATACTAAATGAATATTTTTCGTCAGTATTCACTCAGGAAAAAGATAATGTTGTGGAGGAGAATGCTGAGACCCAGGCTAATAGAATAGATGGCATTGAGGTACGTAGGGAAGAGGTGTTGGCAATTCTGGACAGGCTGAAAATAGATAAGTCCCCGGGTCCTGATGGGATTTATCCTAGGATTCTCTGGGAGGCCAGGGAAGAGATTGCTGGACCTTTGGCTTTGATTTTTATGTCATCATTGGCTACAGGAATAGTGCCAGAGGACTGGAGGATAGCAAATGTGGTCCCTTTGTTCAAAAAGGGGAGCAGAGACAACCCCGGCAACTATAGACCGGTGAGCCTCACGTCTGTAGTGGGTAAAGTCTTGCAGGGGATTATAAGAGACAATATTTATAATCATCTAGATAGGAATAATATGATCAGGGATAGTCAGCATGGCTTTGCGAAGGGTAGGTCATGCCTCACAAACCTTATCGAGTTCTTTGAGAAGGTGACTGAACAGGTAGACGAGGGTAGAGCAGTTGATGTGGTGTATATGGATTTCAGCAAAGCGTTTGATAAGGTTCCCCACGGTAGGCTATTGCAGAAAATACGGAGGCTGGGGATTGAGGGTGATTTAGAGATGTGGATCAGAAATTGGCTAGCTGAAAGAAGACAGAGGGTGGTGGTTGATGGGAAATGTTCAGAATGGAGTTCAGTTACAAGTGGAGTACCACAAGGATCTGTTCTGGGGCAGTTGCTGTTTGTCATTTTTATCAATGACCTAGAGGAAGGCGCAGAAGGGTGGGTGAGTAAATTTGCAGACGATACTAAAGTCGGTGGTGTTGTCGATAGTGTGGAAGGATGTAGCAGGATACAGAGGGATATAGAGAAGCTGCAGAGCTGGGCTGAGAGGTGGCAAATGGAGTTTAATGTAGAGAAGTGTGAGGTGATTCACTTTGGAAGGAATAACAGGAATGCGGAATATTTGGCTAATGGTAAAGTTCTTGGAAGTGTGGATGAGCAGAGGGATCTAGGTGTCCATGTACATAGATCCCTGAAAGTTGCCACCCAGGTTGATAGGGTTGTGAAGAAGGCCTATGGAGTGTTGGCCTTTATTGGTAGAGGGATTGAGTTCCAGAGTCAGGAGGTCATGTTGCAGCTGTACAGAGCTCTGGTACGGCCGCATTTGGAGTATTGCGTACAATTCTGGTCACCGCATTATAGGAAGGACGTGGAGGCTTTGGAGCGGGTGCAGAGGAGATTTACCAGGATGTTGCCTGGTATGGAGGGAAAATCTTATGAGGAAAGGCTGATGGACTTGAGGTTGTTTTCGTTGGAGAGAAGGTGGTTAAGAGGAGACTTAATAGAGGCATACAAAATGATCAGGGGGTTAGATAGGATGGACAGTGAGAGCCTTCTCCCGCGGATGGAAATGGCTGGCACGAGGGGACATAGCTTTAAACTGAGGGGTAATAGATATAGGACAGAGGTCAGAGGTAAGTTCTTTACGCAAAGAGTAGTGAGGCCGTGGAATGCCCTACCTGCTACAGTCGTGAACTCGCCAACATTGAGGGCATTTAAAAGTTTATTGGCTAAACACATGGATGATAATGGCATAGTGTAGGTTAGATGGCTTTTGATTCGGTGCAACATCGTGGGCCGAAGGGCCTGTACTGCGCTGTATCGTTCTATGTTCTATGAATAGGGGGTTTAGTTCAGAGGCGAGTAGGTATTTTTGTTTGGCTGATATTCATCAAGTTTGTAAGCTGAAAAAGTTGGAAACAGTGGCCCAATGATCACATCTGTTTCAGATAATTTTTCCAAGTTCTAGCAGGCAAACAAATAAAGGTTAGGAATCAAAAGTTGGAAGTTTGGGGTACACCAGAGGTAGCCCTCGTCGGTATTGGAGGAGAAACCACTAAAGGTGGCGCAATGTCTTTTGCCCAACAGGTGGGACAAGAATCAGACAAAAGCAGTGCTATGGAGGTAGACTGTAGAGAAATTACATTCTAGAAAGATGGAGTGGTTTGTAGAGTCACAGTTACAGAAGAACACTATGTTGTGTAGTTATTAATGACTTCAACTAGTGTAGTTTCAAGTGCTATTCAGTGTTAAAATTAGTAAATCGTAGTCTCGCTTCAAATTTTCTGATGTCAAGTTTCCCCCTCAAATTTCTTCTCAGTGGTCAGAGACCACTGTATCTTTTGGGGAAAAAAAAGGATAAATATTTGAAACAGAGGAAGATATCAGACACTGGCGAGACAGCAAGGCAGAAGAATTAGTTTTAGTTTGCTTTAACAAAGAGCTGTCGTAGATACAATGGGCCAATTGATTTCTTCCTGTGGTGTAAACATATTTGGTTCCATGTCTTGTTGGGATAGGATTTCACAGGCAGTCCAACACTTCACCTAAGTGGTCATTTTTAACAATACAAGCCTCAAAAGGGAATAATCAACAGAGATACTGCAGTTGATACCAACCCGATCCTCAGCAGTACCAGATGCTTTCGCCTTCCAGACCAGCTCTTTTAATTATCTTGGAAAACAGCACTTTGAACTGTAACAGATGCAAGCCTGGATGTAGCCAAGCCAGGAAAAGAGATCAACACGCAATCATTATATACAACACTTCCTTCGTGGACACTTCTAGTCAGTAGAATGGTCAGGCATGGATTTTAGCAAGTTATTCCTGGGTATTATGCAATTCAAATCAGACTGACTAATATTGTGAAAGACCACTCAAATGGCAAACTCTGTAGGAGGCAAAAACCTATGATAATATTTGTTCTTTCTTCCCACAACTTGCAAATTAATGACCATTGTTCGACACTGCATCAACTGAAGACAGTGCCATTTTAAGGCATGGTACTTTTGTTTTCCAACAATTGCGAATAGAGACGACAACTGTCTCGGGCACTGGATTTTGATGCATGAGCAGAAAGTTAAATTTGCACAAGATGGCTTAAATTTAGATTTACCGTTCTAGTCCGGTTTCTCACCTTGAGTAGTGAAATTGAACAGTAATGGTTTCTCACGTCCATTTGGTAACTTGACATTTGGGTCCCGTAGTTCATCGAAGAATGTATGTGCACACGCCTCTAAAGGCGTCAGACGGGCAGTTGGCGTATATTCAAGCAGCCGGCTACACAACGCAATGGCTTCCGGGGGAGTGCGGGGTCGGAAGACCTGCCAAAATAACAATAAAGCATTTAATCTTTTAAAAATGAATTAGAAAAAGTATGCATTTGGATGTCTGTCTTGGCTTGATAGTAGCATCACTGTCCCGAACCCAAAATGTTCTGGTTCAAGCAGAATGCTAAAGACTTGGAAGCATAATCTAGGTCAGCATTTTATTGTAGGGCTGAGGGAGTGCTGCAGAGTTGATAGCATCTCATCTGAAGGAGGACCCATCCAAGGTCCTATCTACCTTATCAGGTGAGTGGTAAAAGATCCCAAAAGAGCAATGGAATTTTTTTGAGTGCCTTGGCAACCTTTAGCCGTTAACCAACATTATTAAAAAATAGATTATCTGCTAATTTATCTCAATATTATTGATGGAACTTTGCTTTCATCATTTGCCTACCTTCTAACAGTGACAACATTTCAAAAGTACTTCACTGGTTGTGAAGTGCATTTGGCATCCGGTTATAAAAAGTGCTATACACCCTTAACTAAAAATTGCTCAACAGTTAGTAAGACCATTAAAAAAAAAGCATTAGGCTTTACTTCAACAGAGGACAGAGTTGAAAAGTAGGGACGTTATGCTCAACCTGCAAAATCATAGAATCCCTACAGTGCAGGAGGAGGCCATTCGGCCCATCGAGTCTGCACCGACCCTCTGAAAGAGCACCCTACCAAGTCCCACGCTTCCAACCTTTCCCCGCAACCCCACCTAACCTTTTGGACACGAAGGGGCTATTTAACATGGCCAATCCACCTAATCTAATCCAATTAACCTGCACATTTTTGGACTGTATTGAACCTTTGTTCGATCGCAGGGTACTGCATGCAGTTCTGGCTGTTATATTATGAAAGGGATATAGAGACATTGAAGAAGGTGCAGAGATTTACAAGTGGACACCAGAAATACGTATCAGGAAAGGATCAAAGGCTGGGTCTATTTCTTCTTGAGAAAAGGTTGAGGGGTAACCTAATAGAGGTCCTTAAAATTATGAAAGGTTTTGATTGAGTGGATAGAGAAAATGCTTTCATTTGTGGAAGTCATAGCTAGAAACCATCAAAAAAGTATAATCACCAAGAAATCCAATAAGGAATTCAGAATAAACTTCTTCACCTCAAGAGTGGTGAGAACATGGAACTCATTACCAGAGAGTGTCTGATGCTAATGGTATAGATGCTTTTTAGGAGAAGCTCGAGGGGTAAGGAAATAAAGCATGCAATAATAAATTTAGATGGGGATAGATGGGAGGGATCTCAAGTGGAGCAAAAACACTGGCATGGACTGGTTGGGCCAAAATGACCTGCTTCTGTGCTTTAAATCCTATGTAATCCGATGTAAAGAAAAGATTGCTTAACCAAGTAGTACCAGTTCCAAAATGGGTGATTTTACATAGTTGTTTTTTCTGAATGGAATGAATATTCTTGCATTAAAGTATTTACATTTAAAAAATATAAATTTTGACAAAAAGGAAAAATCCATACATCTTATCCAATCAGTACAATTAAGCAAATTATTACCCAAATTAACATCAAAATTCAATAGCGTTTATTAAATATTTGATAAACAAATTGCTTTTCTCAAAGTTTTACCTCATCCAAGTTTCTCTCCACCTCTGCTGATGGTATGAACTTGTGTTTGAGCACAGTTCTACCACTACCAGCCACACTTGGCAGTTATTTATTTGAGTGACAAGTAGCCTTGGGGCATCTCGCCTGCTTCTCCATTCACGCAATCCAGGAGTTAATGGATGGCAATCAAGTGGGAAATCAGACAACTTTCTATTGCTAGGTCGGTGCACTAAGGGACCATGAGCAGAATATAATCAAGAACACAAATAATATAATTAACATCTTAAAATTTGCCAAGTCTTCTGTCCACATTATACCAAGCGACACTTCAAAAAAGTGTGAAAATATATTCAAGGATATTAGTGTCAACACTCAAGTTCGTTGATGATAAGTGTCAGCTCATCCCATTCGTACTACACATTTTTCATACTATTCTTGTCTGCAAATTCACAAAACGTGTTCTCTTCATCTCATTGCCACCTTCTAAATTCTATTTGCAACTTTTTATAGGATGAAGCAGTCTGTTCTTGCACGGAGCAAGACCTGACAACATTTTAGGTTTGGGCTGATAAATGGTAAGCAACATTTGTGCAACGGAAATGCTGAGGTAACTCTCAAGTGCACCAAGAGAAAATCTAATTCAAAGGCACTATCATCAGCAAATCCCCAAAGTCAAATCTTGGTTGTGGAAGTTGGGGGTATTACCCCTGACCAAAAACCTAACTCATTAGCCACTTAACTACGCAGCTATAAGAGGTCAGAAGCTGGGAATTCTTCAGCACTGGCTTCTCAATTCCCCCAAATCAATCCACCAACTA
Source organism: Scyliorhinus torazame (assembly GCF_047496885.1). Classification (NCBI taxonomy): domain Eukaryota; kingdom Metazoa; phylum Chordata; class Chondrichthyes; order Carcharhiniformes; family Scyliorhinidae; genus Scyliorhinus; species Scyliorhinus torazame. Next base: position 59,903,424 of record NC_092714.1, on the reverse strand, counting down.
GAAGCCAGAAACCATGGTACGATGCAAAAAGTGCAGAGGATACCAGAAGTCTGCAGAGGGATTTGGATAGGTTAAGTGAATGGGCTAGGGTCTGGCAGATGGAATACAATGACAAATGTGAGGTTATCCATTTTGGTAGGAATAACAGCAAAAGGGATTATTATTTTAAATGATAATATGAAAACATGCTGCTGTGCAGAGACCTGGGTGTGCTAGTGCATGAGTCGTAAAAAGTTGGTTTACAGGTGCAACAGGTGATTAAGAAGGCGAATGGAATTTTGTCCTTCATTGCTAGAGGGATGGAGTTTGAGACTAGAGAGGTTATACTGCAATTGTATAAGGTGTTAGTGAGGCCACACCTGGAGTATTGTATTCAGTTTTGGTCTCCTTACCCGAGAAAGGACGTACTGGCGCTGGAGGGTATGCAGAGGAGATTCACTAGGCTAATCCCAGAGCTGAAGGAGTTGGATTATGAGGTGAGGTTGAGTAGACTGGGACTGTACTCGTTGGAATTTAGAAGGATGAGGGGGGGTCTTATAGAAACATATACAATTATGATAGGATAGATGCGGGCAGATTGTTTCCACTGGCGGGTGAAAGCAGAACTAGGGGGCATAGCCTCAAAATAAGGGGAAGTAGATTTAGGACTGAGTTTAGGAGGAACTTCTTCACCCAAAGGGTTGTGAATCTATGGAATTCCTTGCCCAGTGAAGCAGTAGAGGCTCCTTCATTAAATGTTTTTAAGATAAAGATAGATAGTTTTTTGAAGAATAAAGGGATTAAGGGTGTATGGTGTTCGGGCCAGAAAGTGGAGCTGAGTCCACAAAAGATCAGCCATGATCTCATTGAATGGCGGAGCAGCCTCGAGGGGCCAGATGGCCCACTCCTGCTCCTAGTTATGATGTTATGATGGAATACTCTCCATTTGCCAGAATGGGTGAATCTCCACACTATTCAGGAAAGAGCAACGTGCTTGACTTAGCATCCCAAGCATATTGAACATTCACTCTCTCCACCACTAGTGCACTTTGGCTGCAGTGTGGACCACCAACAATATCCACTGCAGTCCCTCGCTAAGGCTACTTTTTGACAGCACCTTCCAAATCTATGACCTCTACTGTTTAGTAGGACAAAGGCCGTAGGCACATGAGAATAGTGCCACCTGCTATCACTGTTCATCGCCACTAGGTCAATATTCTGGAACTTCCTCACTAACGGCACTGTGGATGTACTTTTGCCACAGACTGAAACGCTGAGGGAGGGGCTCACCATCACCTTCTCAACACCAATTAGGGGTGGGCAATAAATGCTGGAGGCCCATCACATTTCAAATAAATACTCCAAAAGTTTGTGCTAAATTGTCATTCAAGAATTTTCTTTCAACTTCCATGTCCATGCACTTGAGGGAAGTTGGTATAGAAGTTTGCAAACTTACTGTGACAAATTACTTCAGATTCCATATTTTTAGAATGGAGGTCAAGCATCCCACAAGAGATGAAATATTAGATCACAGGTATGGCCTTCACCATTCCTGGATTGCTGTCAACGTCCACATGCAAATGAACAGTCAGACAAGTGAATTATAAAGATATTCCTGTGACAATTGACATCAATATATAATTACACACATTGTGGTACTTCTGATCACTTCTTTGTATCATCCCGCATCAATCAGATCCTCTCCCATTTAATCTAAATTTCCTTCTGCATCACAGACGGAAAAACACTTCCTGCAAGCCACTTGCAACTACACTGCCTAACCTGTAGTATTTTATTCACAATACCTCTAAGCTACTAACCTCTCAACTACACCCTCACTTCCAACTATGAGCCATTTGTCCCCAGTTACACTTAAACCCACCAAAAGCGATAATTTCCCTTAATACGGCCTCCATTGAGATTTCCTTTATATTCTAGGAGTGCAGATTTGAAAGCTTATAATGCAAAGGCAGTTGAGCCAGTCTTCGCCAGATCTAGCTGGACCATATCAAGCATAATTTAGCCTTGCTGCTGCTGCTAAAACTGCACGCCATTCCAGGAGCGCCCTGGAAAGTACAGATAATGTCCACTTGCTTTTTCCCCCTCACTAATAACCAGCTCTCCAAACTCCTCTTTCCTGCCCTTCTAGCCTCAAACTAACAAGTGCAAGGTCATGAACTGCTTGGTCACTAACACAAAAACCATGTGTTCAACTGTCCCTCCAATTGCCTAAGCCAAATATCCCCCAAGGCTCCTCCTGCTCTTGCCCAGGACTCACATCTTTCCCCCAGCTCCCTTCATGTCCTCACTAAGCTCATCTTGTCCACGAGATGGGCCTCCACAGCTTCAACCTTATTCCCACTAAACTGCTGACCACCCAACTTCCTTTCCTAGCTCGCATGTTATTTCACATTGATAACTGTTCTCTCTCCTCACTGTCCTCTTCCTTTCAAATCTGCCACCATCACGCCCTTCAAAACACTCATTTTGACCTGTCTGTCCTTATAAACTACCAATCTATTTCTTTGTTTTCTCAAAGTCCATTAAACAGTGGTCACCTCCCAAAATGTATGCCAAGCTTTCAACAATTCTATGTATGAATCTCTCCAATTAAGGTTTCTGCCCATGTTACAATAAAGACATTGTCCTCAAATGACTGATGCATTCTCCTTCTTCACCTAACCAATCTGCAAAGTTTGACACCGCTGACCAAGCCATTCATCTGCAATGTCTTCCCTCCTCTGTCCAGCCCACTGTGACTTTGTCTGGCCTATCCAACAGCAGCAGTTGTTGACTACAACAGTTTTTCTTCTTGTACCTGCGCCCCATTCGGGCATGCACCAAAACATACCTCCCCCAATTCCACCAGAGGGACGAGTGACATATTATAAAATCTTTTTTCTGGTAAGAAACCTGCCAGGTACCTTTACAAGATCCAGTCAACAATTGTTCAACCCCAAAATAAAGAAAAAAAGTACAGACAGAATTTGCAAAGACCTTAGTTCCAAGTGGATATCTTGCATACAACCACAAGATCAACAAATGCCCCAAATCTAAGATGGTAGAGTGATATTCCACATATATACACAGAAGACCGGCAAATATTCATACAATTGGTTCAGATTGTAATGGATGTGGTCAGCATCACCCTTCATACGAAAAATGAAAGGATAAAAGTATATCGAAAAAGGAGTAGGGGATCGCAGGATAACAGGATAAATCCATGAACAGATGGCCCTATGGTGTACGCCTTCCTCCATAAAAGGTAACCAAGGATTCTTACACCATGTCAAAGCTGACAACACAAAGACCTCACTCTTCTCCATCAAATCAGAGGCAGCGTTCAGGCCTCGGCATCACCAAAAAAACTTCAATCATTTTCCACCAAGGAAACCGCACCGACAAGCAGAAGAATCATCAAGACATCCATCAACTGTGGGGGCTTGACAGCCATGCAATCGGGTAAAGCCCCGGGGCCGGACGGGTATCCGGTGGAGTTTTATAAAAAGTTCTCGGAGATAGTGGGGCCTGTGCTGGTTAGGGTTTTTAAACGAGGCAAGAAACAGAGGGGTTTTACCCCCGACGATGTCACAGGCCACCATCTCACGGATATTGAAACGGGACAAAGACCCGGAGGCATGTGGGTCCTATAGGCCGATCTCTCTGCTCAATGTAGATGCTAAAATACTGGCCAAGCTCTTGGCAGCTAGGATTGAGGACTGTCATTATGGAAGATCAAACTGGGTTCGTCAAGGGCAGGCAGTTGGTGGCCAACCTAAGAAGGCTGCTGAATGTGACCATGATGCCCCCCGGAGAGTAGGGAGGCAGAGGTAGTTGTGGCAATGGATGCCGAGAAGGCTTTCGACCGGGTTGAGTGGGACTATTTATGGGAGATGCTGGGACGATTTGGGTTCGGGGAGGGCTTTATCAACTGGGTTAGACTGCTGTACCAGGCTCTGGAGGCTAGTGTTCGGACGACGTCTGACTATTTTAGACTGTACCGAGGGATGAGGCAGGGGTGCCCCCTCTCCCCACTGCTGTTTGCGCGAGCAATAGAGCCGCTGGCAATTGCCCAAGAGCTCCTAGGGGTTGGAAAGGGCTGGTACGGGGGGGGGGGTGTTGGGCGAGGTGGAACACAGAGTTTTGTTGTACGCCAACGACCTGCTCTTATACATCACGCATCCAGTGGTTGGGATGGATGAAATCATGGGAATCCTGAGGGAATTCAGCCGGTTCTCGGGTACAAACTGAACATGGCAAAAAGCGAGTTGTTTGTAGTCCAGGCGAGGGGCCAGGAGGGTCGGCTGAGGAGGCTGCCATTTGGGTTAGATGGGGACAGTTTTAGATACTTAGGGATACAGGTGGAGCGGGACTGGGGCTGGTTGCACAAGTTGAACTTATCTCGGTTGGTGGAGCAAATGAGGGCCGAGTTCCGGAGGTGGGATGCGCTCCCACTGACACTAGCGGGGAGAGTGCGGACGGTTATAATGACGATCCTCCCGAGATTCCTGTTCGTATTCCAGTGTCTCTCCATTTTCATTCCGCGGTCTTTTTTCAAGAAGGTCAATAAAATGATGTGTGGGCGGGAAAGTCCCCGCGGGTGAGGAGATTGATGCTCGAGAGGAACCGAGGGGAAGGGGGACTGGCGCTGCCAAACTTTAGTAATTACTACTGGGAGGCCAACATAGCTACGATAAGGAAGTGGATGGTGGGTGCGGGGTTGGTTGGGGGCGGATGGAGGCCGCTTCGTGCAGGGGCACCAGTTTGGCAGCCCTGGTTACGGCGCCCCTGCCGGCACGGAACTCCACCAGCCCTATAGTGGTGGCGACCTTGCGGATCTGGGGCCAATGGAGAAGGCATGCGGGGGAAGTGAGAGCATCAGTTTGGCCCCCAATTTGCGACAATCACCTGTTTGCCCCGGAGAATATGGACGGTGGGTTCCGAGCATGGCGGAGGGCTTGGATTGAGAGAATGGGGGATCTGTTCTTGGAAGGGAGCTTCCCAAGCAGGAGGGCGCTAGAGGAGAAATTTGGGCTGGCAAGAGGGAATGATTTCAGGTACTTGCAGTTGCGGGACTTTCTACGCAGACAGATTCCATCCTTCCCATGCCTGCCACTTAGGGGGATCCAGGACAGGGTGGTGCCCAGTGGATGGGTGGGGGAGGGGAGGGTCTCAGATATATACAAAGAACTTATGGGGGCAGAGGAGTCGCAGACCGAGGAGCTGAAGCTTAAGTGGGAAGAGGAGCTTGGAGGCGAGATAGGAGAGGGCTTATGGGCGGAGGCGTTGAGCAAGGTAAACGCGTCCGCAACATGCGCTAGGCTCAGCCTGATTCAATTGAAGGTTGTCCACCGGGCCCACATGACAGTGGCCCGGATGAGTAAATTCTTTGGATTAGAGTACAGGTTGCCAGATGTTCGGGAGGACCAGCGAACCATGTCCACATGTTCTGGGCATGACCAAAACTCAGGGGGTACTGGCAGGGATTCGCGAACGTTATGTTCCGGGTACTGAAAACGAGGGTGGTGGTGAGTCCAGAGGTGGCAATCTTTGGGGTTTCGGAGGACCCGGGAGTCCAGGAGGAGAGAGAAGCTGACGTTTTGGCCTTTGCTTCCCTGGTAGCCCGGCGACGGATTCTGCTGGCATGGAGGGACTCAAAGCCCCCGAAGACGGAGGCCTGGCTATCGGATATGGCGAGCTTTCTCGGTCTGGAGAAAATTAAGTTCGCTCTGAGAGGGTCACTGTCTGGGTTCGCCCGGAGGTGGCAACCATTTATCGACTTCTTTGCGGAAAATTAATCGTCAGCCGGGGGGGGGGGTTAGGGCAACGTAGATTAGGGGGGTAGTTAGGTGGGTCCTTGTAGGAGGGGAGCTGGTTTTTGCACTATGTTGCTTGTTCTTATGCACACTGTTTTGTACTGTTGTTGTTTACTATGCCAAAATGCCTCAATAAAATTGATTATCAAAAAAAAAAAGACATCCATCAACTGGGTATCTGATACAATCCTCCTCCTCCTGACAAGAGAAAGGAAGTCCTCCAGAAATAAATAAAACAAATGAGAGCCCATATCAAAGCTGCGCTCATCCATATAAAGAAATGAAATTTCAGAAAGAGGGGAACACCAGGATTAGACTTCGGACATGGTGTGACAATGTACACTTCCCAGAAAGGATGCCAGGGACAGAACAGGATACTGCCATCAAGGGAGCCCAAGGATTCTTACATCAAACCAAGACTAGCAAGACCACAAACCTTGCTCCTCTCCAGCCAAATCAAAGGCCCCACTCAAGCCTCAACCTCACTGGAAAGCTTAAACTACTCTCCATTAAGGAAATCCCACTGACAAGAAGAATTGTCAAGACATCCATCAACATATCATCTTAGAGAACAATACAATTCTCCCCCTGCTGGCAGAAATCTGGACACCTCTCAGAACCAAATAATACAAATTAGAGCCTATATCAGCACCTCACCTACCCAAATAAAGAGAAATAAATCAAGAGACAGGAACACCAGGATTAGCCAATAGGCATCTGGCACGGTCTACCAATATACACTTTCGCAAAAACAATCCAGGGACAGAACAGGATACTGCCCCAGGGGGCCCCCCAAGCCTCCATCCAGCCTAATCCCCAACCGAAGAAAGACTCCAACAACGCTGAACTACAGCACTCAGACTCATTCTTACTAGGGTCCCACAGTCAACAGGATCTTAAGGAGAGTCCAGAAGCCCCCAAAAAGGGATATCTCGGGAAGGGGGCCTGTTGCCCCATCCAAAATACCCTCCACCTGACCTGGATAAACATCCGTCACTACTGCTCTGATCTACTCAATCAAACTAAATTGGGATCAACAATATATTAGAATAGGAGCCGACAGGCGAAGGTTACTCCCATCATTCTTATAACCACCTGTGCATGTACCAGTACATATTTCCTCCACTCCAATATCAGAGGTGTCAACGACTGAAACAAAAAAAGGAACCCAGTCTTCTCCGGGATATATGATTTGTACCTTCATAGGAGACAAGCAAGGATTTCCTAATACCAAATTAACAAAAGTGCAAAAGAAAAACATGACACCAATAGATCTAATGGGGGTAGTGCTTCCTCATCCACAATGGAGACCAATAAATCATATCAACCACCTCCGTACCAACCCACCTACCGCCACCCTGCTGTGGTGCCACCTTATCTATAAATGAAGTGAAGGATACCAAAAAATATACTCCTTCTGTGCAAAAGTACAGATTACAGCACAGTGGAAACCAAGTAAATACAACTCTCATATCAAACGACCACCTCAGCATGATTTTCACAGTATAACAGATAGCAGATGTCTCTGTGCTCATATATCATACACCCCGGTCAGTATAAAAGACAATAACACGAAAGAGGAGTAAAATCATGAGTGAACAAAGTCCAGAATTAATGAAGAACTGCAGGATAATATAACCATCCATGGAGTTTGACCACATCATTGCGCAACAATCAGTGTCCATCCAGAGTTTCACCGAAGCCCCTGCACCTCTGTCATGTCGCCGTCCTGGAGCCCCTGGAAAGGGACACCTAGACCCTGGCGGATGGCAAAGGCCCATCATGTCTGGCTGCCTCCAACCCTTCTCAACGAACATCGAGGCCCAAGACAAAGTAAGACCAGTGACAGATCCCAGATCTCAAAGACTAGATACAATGTGTTTCGTTGAACTCTAATCGCCCTGTCTTCAAATCAAGATTGCAAAAGCATGGCAGCGATTTCTCAAATTCGACTGGCAATTCATCCCCAGCTCCCTTTGGGGTGGTGGGGCACACAAACACTCCTCCTCTGGTTCCATCTCCCCAAATCAACCAGCATGTTCAACATACCATGCAGTAGGACTTCTAAAGACTGAAGCTGAGACCCCTCTAAGGAAACTGGCCTATTGACTGACAGTATTCTCTTCCCTGCTTCATCCTTCTCTACAGGGTATCTCGCAATTCATCAATGTGTGCAGCAATAATCTGTGCCGGGGTGCTGAGACCATGGTCCACAATTTCGCTGACAATGGCAGCCATCCCCTCGATGCCAATGGTATCATCGAAGAGTAGGCACGCCCACCAGCGAAACCACTAGTGCGATCTGGGCCCTACCCGGCCATCTCTAACCACCTCAATGAACCAAGCATTTTCTTGTCTTAACTCGGCTGCCCATCACCAAAATTTAACCAGGATCTTTCAGGAACATAACAGATCATACTCATCAGGATCAAATAGTTATGGGTTGTGCATCAGGATAACGCAATTTAAAAGATGAGTGGCGCCAGAGCTCACGAAAATGCAGGAGCTCCCACCACGTGACCCCCCCCCCCCCATCTATTTTTAATTTTCATGCTGCCACTCGGTGACAACATTCAAAAAGAGTTTAGTTACACACAATGATGACATCCGGCTCTAATCAGACACCCTGTTCCCAATGTGAAATCCCCTTCAATGGAACACTGGAAAGACCAATGCCATCATTTTCAGTCCCTGCTCCAAACTCTACTCTCAACCCACCAATTCCATAGCTGGTTGATGCTTCAGGCTAAAATTAAAGCATTCACAATCGCAGCATCTAATGTGACCCTGAACTAGGTTTCTGACCATACACCCCATTGTCACAAAGATAGCCTACTTTCACCATCCTAATTCTCTTGTCTCCGCCCCTGTATCAATCCATATGTGGCTGAAACGCTCATCTAGGTTTTCATTACTTTTAGACTCGATTATGCAAATGTTCTCCTAGCTTGCTCTCACATTCCGCCCTCCAAAAATATGAAACTGATTCAAAATTCTGTGATCGTTAAGACTTGGCAGCACCATTCATCCATCACTTATGTTGCCTCCCAGTTCAGCAAAGCAATCCTCCAGCCCTACAACAATCCTCCAATTCTTGACTTTCATATATCCTCCATTTCTTTTGCCACTTCTTTGGCAGACATGCCTTCAGCTGCCTAGGCACCAAGTTGAATAATTCCCTCCCTACATCTCTCTGCTTTGGCATTCTCCTTTAGGGCATTCCCCAAATCCTGTCCCAATTTCTTCTCCTTTGGTTCAATTGGTTATTGTTGATACAGAGCTAAAGAAAGTTCCTACTTTCAATTATTGAATTAGCTGAACTCTGCTGAGGAAGTAGGTTTGAAGACTGAAGGGAATGCCTAGTAGATGAAGATGGAAGTATCAGAGCACTCAACACTCATGTGAAACTGTGTGACCATTCAATATTTACAAGATTCAACTTGGCTGCAATGCGTCCGGTGAACAAATATTAGTCTTCCATTACCTTTGTAACTAGAACTCAATTTAGACTGTTACCTCAGCTTTTTGGAAGTGTGTGGCATCATGGAAACCAACTGAGCAATGGTAGGAAGTTAACTGCACAGAAAAATAGGAAGGCTAAAGATATAATTTGGTCATACAGAAAACTAAACAGCATGTGGAGGTTGAACTACATTCAAAGAATATGAAAATCCATACCCAAGACATCAAAATTTCCCACGCTAAAAAGGCTCCTATCACTTTATACACAAACACTGGGTTTAATTAAATAAGGTGGCTCTACTAGAATATGCAGTTTCCAAACTCTTCTGAACACTTCTACAGAGTTTAGATTTAAAAGAAAATGAAGGACACAAGAAACAAATCAATCCAAATAGATACTTTCATATTATTAAATATAAAGCAATTGTTCCTGTCTTTTCCCCATCTGCATCAACCTTCAATAGCTTGGGTAAAGATAAACACTAGGGCAAACTACAGAATGTACCTGAATTGAAAGGACTTGATAGGCCACATTGTCCTTTCTCATTCCGTGCTTTGGTTTCTTAAGAGAACTGGTAAAAGCTCGGTAGAATATTGCACCACCAGGGTCCCTAGTTTTCTAGGGAATTTTGCTTTCAAATTATGCCGAGCTCCTGTTTTAATCACATAATAAAAAATATGGATTATGCAGGAATAACCAGATTACTGCAGAAAACAAAAAGAGATGTCAAAGCTTTTTGCCTTGCACTCAGGACATTATGCAAGAATAATGATATAAAAGGGGAAAACAACAATTTGTACTGTACAAGAAGAAAGTGCTGATTGGTAGGCAGGTAGACTCTGATTGATAGAGGCCCTGGCATGGAGAACGGACCAGGTGACTGACAGTTAATTGCCAAGTATTGTTTGAAAGTTAAACCAGGCAGCCTGACCCCGATTGGTCAAGGCATCACCACGAGGAATTAACCAGTGAATGGCTGTCACTTATTTTGTTTAGCTGAAACAGGAGAAATGTGTACATGTTCTTTCTGCCTGCAAAGTACAGAGTCCTGTGTATTAATATATGTAGCTTCCAGTACTGGCAAATGCGCCTCACTGTGAGCTCGACTGAGAATCTTAAATTAGTTATCAGTGCAATTCTTAGTACAGATAATTATTTGGCAAATGTTGTTCAATTGCAAAATCAGATTTAATGATGGACACTGCGTTTTGAGATTTGCAAGCATGGAATGGTTGGGTACAGCCTGCACCTTGCCCGTTGCAAATAGCATGCTGCTTGATGTGATCCACCAGTCTTAGGCATGTACTGCCTACACAACTAGCATCACACTGGCACTGAAATTCATATACAACATTACTCATTTGTGTAATAGGCAGAACATCCTTTTGGCTTGACGGCAGCATCCTGTTAGTAGTGAATACCACTCGTGTTGCTACTGCTTGATAGCAGCGCCAAACAGCTAGCTTCACCAGTTGCTCAAGGTTTTGAGATAACTTGCCATTCCAGGGTAGTCTGAGGTAGACTGGGCACACATATTAATATACAGGGCACTGTACTTTGTAGACATAAGAACTTGCACACACATTGTGCCTGTTTCAGCTGAAAAAATAAGTGACAGCCATCCGTTGGCTCATTCCTCAGGGCTCATTACTCAGTTGACCAATCAGGATCAACATGCCGGATTTAAATTTCAAACAATGCTTGGCAGTTAACCGCCAACCAGTCACTTGGTGCATTCTCCATGGCAACACTTCTACCAGAGTCTACTTGCCAACCAATTAGCACTTTCTTCTCATACAGCACAAACTGTTGTTTTCCCCCTTGTATCAATCGATATTCTTGCATAATGTGGTGATGGATGAAAGACAAAAAGCTTTGGCATATCTAGTTTTTTTCAGCAATACTCAAGTTCTGTACTACGAAACCAGTATTAATAATTATATTATTTGAAAGTCTTATGCTTTGTAAGTGGTATTAATTTGATTACTCTAAAGATTAGATTATAAAATCTCACACAGCTAAAAGATGAGGAATTTGTCTGTTCTATCATTAAATATTTAAACTTATCTTGAATAATTTTTGGCATGCTTTAGGACTTTTATCCAGAAGAATGGCAGAATAATACTGGAGGACAATTAGAAAACCTCAAATTCAGGTGTTCGTGTTTTAGGTGGAATTCACTAATAGTTGGACAATTAGTCCTGAAATCAGATTTTAGTTTCTACATGTCAATACTCAGTTGCAGAGAACCCTGTGCAGTGGTTTGGTTCGAGTCTCTGATTAGACAAAAACATTTTAAATATGACCTACATAATTGTCAAATTTGCACATGTAGAATGAATGCTTACAATAAGTAATCTAAAATAGTTAACAAAATTGTATGAAATAAATAACAAGATTAAATAAATTGAATTTAAATTTTAAGGTTGTGAAACACCAACACTATTTCAGTATGAGCCACAAAACTCCGGAGCTAGTTTTTATAATTTAGCCGGAGTGTTGTATATTATCCAAGTGGTCAGGCAGTACTTACCAATTGCTAATAACTGAATTTGGTCTTCTCGTTCTCCCACCTCAGCCATAAGTGGGAGAACGAGTGGGGTATTTGACCGTAGTAGCCTGCTGTAGGTTGTTACATGTCTCCCGGCTCATGACTTATCAATCACTGACACACATTCATCTTCATTCACCTTCTGATGCACACTATAGTGTTCACTCAAACTCCTGCCTACTCACTCACTCTCTCTCGCATTCACACCCCTTTACCTCATATGTTTCTTGCCTGTCTCACTTTCACAATTTCTTCCCTTTAACTCAGTCTTTTACTTACTCTTCTATGTACTGGCACCCTACCTCAATCAGTAACTTATCCCTTCACACTCACTCAAGCTGCCACATGTAATCATTTCCTGGTATTCACTTATCACAATCTCCTTTTACCCGAGGGAGAATTAACCGCACCAATGAAGCATAGATGATTATACTGGATCCACATGGGCTCTTTGGTGGTTTGTGGCACTGTGCAATTGCAGTCTGTTCAATCCCAACATTGCACCTGCCCATTTAAAGGCAATTTCTATTCTATTTGGTTTGTGAGGGAGTCTTTTCATGAGTTCAAGATAGAAGCGGCAAAGATGCTCAAAGCCGAGAAGGCGGAGGGGTTACCTTATTGATCATGAGACATAGATAGGGTAGATAAGAAGAAACATTTCCCTTTAGTAGAGGGTCCAATAAACAGGGGGCATAGATTTAAAATAAAGGGCAGGAGATTTAGAGGGGATTTGAGGAAGAAAATTTCACCCAGAGGATGGTGAGAATCTAGAACTCACTGCCGAAAAGTGTCGGTAAGGTGGGAACCCTCACGACTCTTAAGAAGCATTTAGATGAGAACTTGAAACCCCATAGCATATAAGGCTACGGACCAAGTGCTGGAAAATAGGCTTAGAATAGATAGGTGCTTGATAGCTGGCGCAGACACGATGGCCTTATGGGCTGCAAAATTCTATGACTCTCTAAGAGTGTATCACAGTCTTTTGCTTCATAGTTATTGTTAGCATGCTGTACTTTAGAGAAGCTTTCGGACAGAATACGCAGATTGTTTTAAAATCTATTCTGATGTCTTTGAATTTGGGTGGTTGTGGAGTTAATGTTAGTAATCCCATTTTGAATCTAGTTTAGATCATAGGCACAATGATTTCTTCTCCTCTTCACCCTCTTGCCAGTTAAAAATGCCAAGTAACAATAACTCCGGCAAATTTAATTCAGGTTGTATTGGCCATGCATCCAAAACAGAGTCTGCTAAAGGCTCAGAACAGATGTGCGAAACCAAAATGTTGTGCAAGTATAGTAGTATGTGTTATGATATTGAGGCAGGATAGAAGGAGCCTTATTCTAGAACGAGTGGTTCTTAACCCAGGAGCTCATAATTCAAACCATGGGTCAGACTGGAAAGAAAATTCGCTCCCCGCTCCCCAGCACTCCCCCAACAGTGAAACCTTCAATTTAATGAGAATGAAATTTATCATTGTTTTCAAAAAGCTCCAATGATTTGCGCAAGGCTTAAATTTGCTTAATGCTTAAGTTCTTAAAGTTTCACATGTGTTGCAGAGTTCCAATTGATACCAACATAAATGTTATAAATAAAATCTGCTTAATAGAAAAAAGTTAAGGGATGCAAATCTAGATAATTCCCAATTTACAATACAAGGATTAATGGCTGTAAAACAAATGCACTTTACTAGTATCGGAAAACAATTATTAACGTTTAATGAAGATTTTATCTCCTTAATAGAGTGTCAGGCAGGAAAGGGAACTGGCAAGTAAATATAGGTCTATACTCCGTGGAGAGGTTTTATTTAAAACTCTATTTATTAGGGGTCAAAAAAGCTTTTCATTGTAGCTTATAGTGTCAGAATCCTAAGCTCCAGTATTAAGCATCATCTCCAACTGGAGTGCTACCAGTTCTTGGTCTGCCGATAAATGAGGCTTGGTGCTACTGTCAAAATAACTTTCTTTTGCTTACCTTAGTCCAAGGGTGTGCCTTGATCTGTGGGAATTTGAACTCAGTGTAGTTGGGATTCATCTCTCTGATTTGCTCCCTTGTTGGCGTTCCCAGGACCTGGAAGCAAACATGTAATAAATCTCATGTATTGTATAATCTGATGAATTATTATACAAGAATACAATTCATTAGATGATACAATTAGCAACACGTTGAACACTAATGTTCAACATGTTCTTAAGTCTTTTGCAATTAGGAAATGAAAATTGGTCACTACATTGTAATGATGCAGTTTTCAGTAAATATCCGTAAGGATGTTAGATTACCAACCATAGATATAGCCCCATTCTTTGAAACAGGTTTAACCATGCACAAACAGCAATATCAGAAGGCTAGGATCATCTACTGATTATCACATTGCCAACTCATTCAAATGTATAAGAAGCTAATTTCTCAACAGGAAGAGTTTCTTCCACATGGCACAATTGGATAGAAAATCATTTGGGTTAAATAACTTTCATGAAGTGTATATCCATTCGTGTGAAGTAAATCACTGGTTTTAAGGCAATTGAGATGTACCTCAAGGCTTCAAGTAGTGTCAAGATAGGAAAAGCTGAATGAACTGGCAGAAAATGTTTTTCAAAGTGATGAGCAGTGAATTATTTTTAGGCACCATCACTGTCAAACTGAATAATCAAATTTTTGCAAATCAATGTTGCAACAAGTTTAAAGGCATCCTTTCTTTGCTGAAGCAACATAGTTGAGTAGGCTGTCGGAAAGAGAGAAAGCTTACAGAGAGGTAAAACGATCATGAAAAAGACCATTAAGTACACAAAAGATATAAGTATTTAGACAATTGACATCCTACCTTAATAATTTCTACCAGCTGATCAACACCACTGTCACCAGGGAAGATGGGCTGTCCTAGCAATAGCTCTGCTAACACGCAACCAGCTGACCATACATCTAGGAATGTAAAATAATTATAAGAGCAGTGCTGAAATAGCATTACCTTTTTTGAAGTGATCTTAACTAGTATTAGATTCGCTTTGAAGCTATGTCAGTGCTTACACTGAAAAATCTTATCACCATGCAGCTTCATAAATTTACTATTTTTATCAGTAGAAAACAATTGAGGACTTATAAGCAAAGCTATACAGTTGCCTAAAATTAGTACAAAGATGACATGAACCATAAGATCGAGATGAAAAAAAGTGATGCTGTTTAACTTATTTCCAAAGCAACTACAATAGAGATCCTGAATCTCAAATCTCCATCTGAAAACTAGATCCAAGTTACTGATCAAAAATAATTAATTTTTTGGCCACAATATTTCAGATCCCCATCTCTCCTCAGCCAGTGTAAGACGAATGGCAAAGGCTTCCCAATTTGCTGGAAACACATTTCAAATCAGTTTGACATCTATCCTGAGCTGCCCGGCTGGTAAACGCTCCAGCTGTTGAGTTTACAGCAGTCCTTGGCTCCTAAGATAATGTTTAAAAAATGGACCAACAGCACTAGATTGATTCCCAGGCCCCACTGAAGTGCTTCTTCCACTGAATTGAATGGAGGCAGTCTGGGACACAGCTGTCTCCTGTCAGCAGCTGATAAATTTGTAGTACTAATTAACATCAAACACTTGAAATTATTGGTTTTCTTGTCTTTTGGTGATTAAAGAAATTGTAGAACTTTAATTTTCAAAACGGCTCAAACACATATAGGAAGCAACACATCAAATCCACAGAGGTGATCTCTTGAGCTGAGCTTGTGGTTTGTGCCCAAAAGGTAACCTGGTGAAAAGATGTTTGAAAGATGGCAGAACTTTGGTCATAATTGAATCAAGTCTCCTGGATCGTTCTACATCCATCCATCAAACCCTTCATCAGATTGAATTCCAACAATGCAACCTGATTTCCAGGCACAAAATGAAGGGTAATTTTTATCGTCCTTAATTGCAATTTCTTTTTACAGTTTAGCTTCATTGAGACCTGTTCTACATCTTGTTTCTTTGAATGGATTTTTATTGTACAAGTCACATCCAAAACTGAAAAGTTAATCCAGCTGCAGGCTCATAAACTTGCAGTGCCCAATTAGGTGAGTTGAAAGTAAAAAATTCCCCTTTCAATAGGAAATATATGGTCTAGGTTCAGTACTTTCCTTAGGTTCAGATTAATAATACGGATTTCTACCCATGATACGTTTGGGCATATTTTAAGATTGGGAAAATTCTTGGACATAACATGACATTGGAAGAATGGGCAAGGCACAGGGACATTTTCAGATCTAACTTTCAGCTTGTATTCAAAGAGACAGCTCTATGTCCACGTGTTATTGGCATGTCAGATCATAGTACTTTCACACTTAGCTTGTTCTGTAGGTTTCAAAATGCTGCATCTGATGAAAATTCTTTGCCAAGTGGATATAATATCACAAACTATTGAGCGGCTTATTGCCCTACATCGATTCCCTAAATTAGATCGGAGCAAATACAAATCCATGCCAGTGGGAAAAAAAGAGCAGAAAATTGGGTCAAAAACAAAGCTCATAGAATCATAGACTTTTGAGTGCAGAAGGAGGCCATTCGGCCCATCGAGTCTGCACCGGCTCTTAGAAAGAGCACCCCACGCAAGGTCCACACCTCCACCCTATCCCCATAACCCAGGAACCCCACCCAACACTAAGGGCAATTGTGGACACTATGGGCAATTTAGCATGGCCAATCCACCTAACCCGTACATCTTTGGACTGTGGGAGGAAACCGGAGTACCCGGAGGAAACCCACGCACACACGGGGAGAATGTGCAGACTCCGCACAGACAGTGACCCAAGCCGGGAATCGAACCTGGGACCCTGGAGCTGTGAAGCAATTGTGCTATCCACAATGCTACCGTGCTGCCGCCCACGGGATTAAGTCCACATACTTAAATTGGCACCATTAAATCCACAGCAAGACCTTGGATCCTATTGTCTACCACTAAAAGAAAGTTGCTTGAGAACCTTAATTGAAACAATCATTTTTGAAACTGCACCATTCCTTACAAAGTGACTTTTTGGTTCCCTGTGAAGCAAATTTACAACTTCCTTATTTTTTCAATATAACAAGCAGGTTTCTTGTGCAACTAAGCTAGATTTTTAAAACTCATAATCTTCCAGATTAAGGCTGGCACGGTGGTGCAGTGGTTAGCAGTGCTGCCTCACAGCGCTGAGGTCCCGGGTTCAATCCCGCCCCCTGTTCACTATCTGTGTGGAGTTTGCACGTTCTCCCAGTGTCTGCATGGGTCTCACTCCCACAATCCAAAGATGTGCAGGGTAGGTGGATTGGCGACGCTAAATTAGCCCTTAATTAGAAAAAAAAAAATTGGATCCTCTAAATTAAAAAAATAATAATATTCCAGATTAAAAATATTTGGTGCCCTGACTACTATCTTCCATAACTTTGTGGTCAAGGTTCATTGATACATTCACCCATTTAACTCCATCCTTGCTTTAGCCATTAATCCAGTTATGGGCAATCTAGTTACTAGTGGTGTCTCATTTCACAGGTTCGTTGAGCTGAAACTTCCAAGCATGAATCAGTTTCAATGGGTTGCAGAATGAGATGCGAGTAACACACTAAATACACAGCAAGCTTCACGTAGAAATTTCAAGGCTACTTGATGCAAAGGTGTGATTACACATGTAAGTCAACAAATACCTTAAAAACAAAAATAACAAAACTCACCTATACTGGAGGTATAATCCGTGGCACCAAAGATCAACTCCGGCGCCCTGTAGTACCGTGAGCAGATATAAGAAACATTTGGTTCACCACGCACCAATTGTTTTGCACTGAAACAAAAGTTGTTAGAAAGTAAAAACTCTGGACTAATGAATAAAATATTTTTTTTAAGTCCAAAAATAATTTGAAGTCTGACCGTAAGACATGAAAAATCAAATTATTTATTACAGTAGTTATAAATGAATGTATGTCGACTTTCAGCATACATTTCTACAACATACATCATGGAAATAACATAATGAAATATTACAGCCTTGAATGAGGTTTTGGAGTTCAACATTTCTGCAATTTCACTATTGACCCAAATAAGCAACTTTTAATAACAAACTCTTATTTCCTTTTTATATGAGAGGTTGTAATGTGGACATTTTTGTACACCAGTTGGCATACTAAGTTGTAGATGGCTACCTGTACAGCAGAACAGACTGCAACATGGTCTAACACAGATTGCAGCAAAGTATGGTTAACTTCTGCATCTGAATTTTGCAGAGGGGAACATGTTTCACAAGTAGAAGAATGTCCAATGGTGTTTTCCAAAGTCTCATTCATTTGATGCAAAATCTGGTGTTCTGATCCTCAAAAAAACCTTTATGAAAATGATCTTAATTTAACCAAATTATTTCAAAATGGAATGCAGGGAAAATATATATAGGAATATGTATATTTTCCCTGCAAGTCAAGGAGACACAGCCGGAGTGAGACACATCCAGAGTGGGAATTTGGAACTTGATAATTTGGTGCAGTGAGGTAATTCGGTGCAGAGTGGGAGAAGGTGCTTTTTCCCGACTGTTTTGTTCGCTCTCTTTCCTCTGGCCTGTAACTTTTAATCTGCAGGGAGAGAACCAGAGAACATCTGAGACCCTCGGAAGGTAAGTAAGTGATTTTTATTCATTTTTACTTTTATTACCGTTTCAAATTGTGTGTGTGTGTGTGGGGGGGGGGGGGGGGGGGAAGAGAACTGAAGTGGCATTACTGTAAAGCTGTGACCTGATTGGCTGGTTGGGAATCTACAATAAATTAAAATTAAGCATTGATAAACTAATTAAACATAATTACTTCTTACTTAATTATAATTTAGAGGGGTATCTAAGCCAGAGATCGGAGAGTACTGTATTTAGCCTTCACATTTATAGTAGAAATCTAGGCTAGGAAACATATAGTTAACAGTCACATTTTAAAAAAACTTTCAAATTTAATTTACTAATTAATTGACGCAATGTCAATTAGAGGGGTGCAGTGCTCTGACTGTGAGATGTGGCAGGTCCGGGAGACTTCCAGCGTCCCGGAGGGCTTCATCTGCAGAAAGTGCACCCAACTGGAGCTCCTCACAGACTGCATGGTTCGGTTGGAGCAGCAGTTGGATGCACTGAGGAGCATGCAGGTAGCGGAAAGCATCATAGATAGCAGTTATATAAATGTGGTCACACCCAAGGTGCAGGCAGAGAAATGGGTGACCACCAGAAAGGGCAGGTAGTCAGTGCAGGAATCCCCTGTGGTTGTCACTCTCTCGAACAGGTATATCCCTTTGGATACTGTCAGGGAGGGAGGGGTGGGGGGTGGGGGGGGGGGGGGGGGGGGGGGGAAGAGATAGCCTATCAGGGGGAAACAGCAGCAGCCAGAGCGATGGCACCACGGCTGCCTCTGATGTTCAAAAGGGAGGGTCAAAGCGCAGAAGAGTAATAGTCATAGGGGACTCTATATTCTGGGGCACAGATAGGCGCTTCTGTGGACGCGAAAGAGACTCCAGGATAGTTTGTTGCCTCCCTGGTGCCAGGGTTCAGGATGTCTCCGAAAGGGTGGCGGGCATCCTGAAGGGGGGGGGGGGTAAACAGGCAGAGGTCGTTGTACATATTGGTACTAACGACATGGGCAGGAAGGGGCATGAGGTCCTGCAGCAGGAGTTCAGGGAGCTAGGCAGAATGTTAAAAGACAAGACCTCTAGGGTTGTAATCTCGGGATTACACCCTGTGCCACGTGCCAGTGAGGCTAGAAATAGGAAGATAGAGCAGCTAAACACGTGGCTCAACAGCTTGTGTAGGAGGGAGGGTTTCTGTTATCTGGACCACTGGGAGCTATTCCGGGGCAGGTGTGACCTGTATAAGAAGGACGGGTTGCATCTAAACTGGAGAGGCATAAATATCCTGGCCGCGAGGTTTGCTAGTGTCACACGGGAGGGTTTAAACTAGTATGGCAGGGGTTGGGCACCGGAGCAATAGTCAGAAGATGAAAGCATTGAGGGAGAACTAGGGAATAGGGCCAGTATAGCTCTGAGGCACAGCATTCAGGGAGAAATTGCTGAACACAGTGGGTCTGGTGGCCTGAAGTGCATATGTTTTAATGCAAGAAGTATTACAGGTAAGGCAGATGAGCTTAAGAGCTTGGATTAGTACTTGGAACTATGATGTTGTTGCCATTACAGAGACCTGGTTGAGGGAAGGACAGGATTGGCAGCTAAATGTTCCAGGATTTAGATGTTTCAGGTGGGATAGAGGGGGATGTAAAAGGGGTGGCGGAGTTGCGCTACTGGTTAGGGAGAATATCACAGCTGTACTACGGGAGGATACCTCAGGGGGCAGTGCGGCTATATGGGTAGAGATCAGGAATAAGAAGGGTGCAGTCACAATGTTGGGGGTTTACTACAGGCCTCCCAACAGCCGGCGGGAGATAGAGGAGCAGATAGGTAGACAGATTTTGGAAAGGAGTAAAAACAACAGGGTTGTTGTGATGGGAGACTTCAACTTCCCCAATATTGACTGGAACTCACTTAGTGCCAGGGGCTTAGACGGGGCACAGTTTGTAAGGAGCATCCAGGAGGGCTTCTTAAAACAATATGTAGACAGCCCAACTAGGGAAGGGGCTGTACTGGACCTGGTATTGGGGAATGATCCCGGCCAGGTGGTAGAAGTTTCAGTAGGGGAGCATTTCGGGAACAGTGACCACAATTCAGTATGTTTTAAAGTGCTGGTGGACAAGGATAAGAGTGGTCCTCGGGTGAATGTGCTAAATTGGGGGAAGGCTAATTATATCAATATTAGGCGGGAACTGGAGAACCTCGATTGGGGGTGGATGTTTAAGAGTAAATCAACATTTGACATGTGGGAGGTGTTCAAGTGTCAGTTGAAAAGGAATTCAAGACCGGCATGTTCCTGTGAGGAAGAAGGATAAATATGGCAAATTTCGGGAACCTTGGATAACGAGAGATATTGTGGGCCTCGTCAAAAAGAAAAAGGAGGCATTTGTCAGGGCTAAAAGGCTGGGAACAATCGAAGCCTGTGTGGAATCTAAGGAAAGTAGGAAGGAACTTAAGCAAGGAGTCAGGAGGGCTAGAAGGGGGTCACGAAAAGTCATTGGCAAATAGGGTTAAGGAAAATCCCAAGGCTTTTTACACGCACATAAAAAGCAAGAGGGTAGCCAGGGAAAGGGTTGGCCCACTGAAGGATAGGCAAGGGAATCTATGTGTGGAGCCAGAGGAAATGGGCGAGGTACTAAATGAATACTTTGCATCAGTATTCACCAAAGAGAAGGAATTGGTGGATGTTGAGTCTGGAGAAGGGTGTGTAGATAGCCTGGGTCACATTGAGATCCAAAAAGACGAGGGGATGGGCGTCTTGAATAATATTAAGGTAGATAAGTCCCCAGGGGCTGATGGGATCTACCCCAGAATACTGAAGGAGGCTAGAGAGGAAATTGCTGAGGCCTTGACAGAAATCTTTGAATCCTCACTGTCTTCAGGTGATGTCCCGGACGACTGGCGAATTGCCAATGTTGTTCCTTTGTTTAAGAAGGGTAGCAAGGCCAATCCAGAGAACTACAGGCCGGTGAGCCTTATGTCAGTGGTAGGGAAATTACTGGAGAGAATTCTTCGAGACAGTATTTACTCCCATTTGGAAGCAAATGGACGTATTAGTGAGAGGCAGCATGGTTTTGTGATGGGGCGATCGTGTCTCACTAAGCTGATAGAGTTTTTTGAAGCGGTCACAAAGTTGATTGATGCAGTTAGGGCAGTGGATGTTGTCTATATGGACTTCAGTAAGGCCTTTGACAAGGTCCCTCATGGCAGACTGGTACAAAGGATGAAGTCACACGGGATCAGGGGTGAGCTGGCAAGGTGGATACAGAATTGGCTAGGTCATAGAAGGCAGAGAGTAGCAATGGAAGGGTGCTTTTCTAATTGGAGGGCTGTGACTAATGGTGTTCCGCAGGGATCAGTGCTGGGACCTTTGCTGTTCGGAGTCTAAATAAATGATTTGGAGGAAAATGTAACTGGTCTGATTAGTAAGTTTGCAGACGACAAAAAGTTTGGTGGAATTGAGGATAGCAATGAGGACTGTCAGAGGAGAAAGCAGGATTTAGATCATTTGGAGACTTGGGCAGAGAGATGGCAGGTGGAGTTTAATCCGGACAAATGTGAGGTAATGCATTTTGGAAGGTCTAATGCAGGTATGGAATATACAGTGAATGGTAATACCCTCAAGAGTATTGAAAGTCAGAGAGATCTAGGTGTACAGGTCCACAAGTTACTGAAAGGGGCAACACAGGTGGAGAAGGTAGTCAAGAAAGCATACGGCATGCTTGCCTTCATTGGCAGGAGCATTTGAGTATAAGAATTGGCAAGTCATGTTGCAGCTGTATAGAACCTTAGTTAGGCCACACTTGGAGTATAGTGTTCAATTCTGGTCGCCACACTACCAGAAGGATGTGGAGGCTTTAGAGAGCGTGCAGAAGAAATTTACCAGGATGTTGCCTGGTATGGAGGGCATTAGCTATGAGGAGCGTTTGAATAAACTCAGTTTGTTCTCACTGGAACGACAGAGGTTGAGGGGCCACCTGATAAAGGTCTACAAAATTATGAGGGGTATAGATAGAGTGGATAGTCAGAGGCTTTTCCCCAGAGTAGAGGGGTCAATTACTAGGGGGCATTGTATTAAGGCACGAGGGGTAAGGTTTAGAGTAGATGTACGAGGCAAGTTTTTTTTTTTTTTTTTTTACACAGAGGGTAGTGGGTGTCTGGAACTCGCTGCCGGAGGTGGTGGTGGAAGCAGGGACGATAGTGACATTTAAGGGGCATCTTGACAAATGCATGAATAGGATGGGAATAGAGGGATACAGACCCAGGAAGTGTAGAAGATTGTAGTTTAGTCTGGCAGCATGGTCGGCACGGGCTTGGAGGGCCTGTTCCTGTGCTGTACTTTTCTTCGTTCTAATGAGATTGATAAATAGCCTGCTCCAGTCTTTGGACGCAGTAGAAGAGCGGATACCTCGAGGAGGCTATACCCAGGTAGTGGCCTCTGCCAAAGATATTATTCATTTTTTCATGCAAATTGAGCCTGTTCCTTTTGACGATAACTGCAACTTTGTTCTTACTCTACCCTTACGTTTGGCTGAGAATTGCTCTGCAGTTAATCCAAAGTCCTATATCTATAGAGAATCAAAGCAAAAGTCAAAATGGTGCAAAAGGTGCAAATCTGAAGCAAAGGAGGCTAGGAATACTCAGCAAGTTAGGTTGAGAATCAACATATCTCGGTATTGAATTGAGTACCACTTACACGTGGTCATTGGATTAGAGCTGTAAGATCCTATATTCAGCCCTGCCACATCCAGTTGTTAATGGTGGACAATTAAACAAAAAAGGAGACGGTTCCACAAACATCCCCATCCTTAATGATGACGCCCTGCACATCAGTGCAAGACAAGGCTGAAGTGTTTGCAACCATCTTCAGCAAGGGTCAAGTGGATGATCCATCTCAGTCTTGATGGTTCTGTGGCAACACAGATACCACGCTTCAGCCACTGTTACTTGCTCCATGTGATGTCAATAAAAGGCTTGAGCATACTGAATACAACCAGGTTCATGAGCCCTCACAACATCTCAGCTGTAGTCCTGAAGACTTGTGCGCCAGAATTAGCAGCGCCCTTAGTCAAGCTGTTCCAATACAGCTACAAGACTGGCATCTATCCAGCAACATGGAAAATTTCCCAGCTATGCCTTGTCCACAACAGGCAAGACAAATCCGATCTGGCTGATTAATGCCTCATCTGTCTAGTCTCAATCATCAGCAATGTGATGGAGGTTGTGTCATCACGCGACAGCAACAACCTGTTGACTGATGTTCAGTTTGGGTTCTGCCAAGCCCACTTGACTCCTGGCCTTGTTACAGCTTTGGTTCAAACATGTAAAAAGAACAAGAGGTGAGGGGAGAGTGACTGCCCTTGACATCAAGGCAAATTTGACTGAGTATCCCATTAAGGAGCCCTGGCAAAATTGACGTCAATGGGAATTGGGGGCAAGCTCTCCACTAGCTGGAATCATACCTAGCACAGAAGATGGTTGTGGCTGTTAGAGGCCAATTATCTGAGCCCTATGACATTGCTGCTGGAGATCCTCAGGGCAGCGTCCTCGGTCCAACCATCTTCAGTTGCTTCAGTGGCTTTCCCTACATCGTAAGATCAGATGTTTGCTGATGATAGCAGCGGTCATTTCCATTCACTACTCCTCAGATAATGAAACAGTTCATACCTGCATGCAGCAAGACCTAGACAGCGTTCAGCATGGGCTGATAAGTGCCAAGTAATATTTGTGCCACGAGTGTCAGACAATAACCATTTCCAACAAGAGAGAATCTAACCACCTCCCTATGACATTCACCTCCATTACCTTTGCTGTATTTCTTCACCATCAACACCATGGTGGTGGGTTGCAGAGGTCACCACTGGCCAGAAATTTAGCTCCACAAATACTCTGGCACAAGAATTGGTCGGAGGCTATGCAATTTGCAGTGAATAACTTACCAACCGAACCCAAAACTGTAAGTCAATAGTTTGAAGTCATACTCTCTATTTATCTGGAGCAGTACAACTTCAATGATACTCAAGAGACTCGATACCATCCAGGACAGAACACATTACCACCAAATTAACAACATTCACATCCTCCACCATCAATGCATGCCAACAAGATGCAGTACAGCAACTTACCAAGCACCCTCCAAACCCTCAAACCTGTACCACCCAGAAGAACAAGAACAGCAAGTGCATGGGAACACCACCTCCATCAAGTTCCCATTCAAGTCACACAGCATCCTGACTTGAAAATATATCGCCATTCTTTCACTGTAACTAGATCAAAATCCTGCAGCTCCCCCTTTAATAATACAGGGGTTCAAGCACGCCACTCACGACCATCTTCTAGAGAGCAATAAAAACTAGTCTTACCAGAGATGCCGACAAAGAAACAAATTTTGCACTCTACGTTATGATCCCAATTGATGTTATAACTGGATGGGAAGATCCCAGAATGGAACCCTGGCTCAATCATAGATATCATAGAATTCACAGTGCAGAAGGAGGCCATTCGGCCCATCGAGTCTGCACCGGCTCTTGGAAAGAGCACCCTACCCAAGGTCAACACCTCCACCCTATCCCCATAACCCATGAATCCCACCCAACACTAAGGGCAATTTTGGACACTTAGGGCGATTTATCATGGCCAATCCACCTAACCTGCACATCTTTGGACTGTGGGAGGAAACCGGAGCACCCGGAGGAAACCCACGCACACACGGGGAGGATGTGCAGACTCCGCACAGACAGTGACCCGGAATTGAACCTGGGACCTTGGAGCTGTGAAGCAATTGTGCTATCCACAATGCTACCGTGCTGCCCAGCTTTCAAAGGACGTAACGTTTACATTTTCTTAATGAAATGTGGAGGAACGGAGTCACAAGACCACTAATTAGTTTCAACAAGAAAAAAATATTAATTAAACATGAAAGAATTGAATAATACAATATTCACCCTTGTTTTAACAATTACACAGGTTTTAGGATTAACACAGATTATACAGTACATCTTGAGATACAATGGTCTCATTAGCTGCAAAGTCCCTTTTAAGCACACAAGGTGACTGTAGTAAGACACAAAGTGAATGTCTGCAGATTTCTCCTCAAAATCCCCCCAGATAACTCTTGTACCATGAGCCACCTTGTCTCACTGAACTCCGGCTTCCACAAGAGTGCTTTCAAACTCTGCTTTCAAAAGTTACACTTCCAAATCTTCTTTTAAATTATGCTTTCCTACTGCTGCTTCCATCAAGGTTTTGGTTTCAGGTTTTACACCTCTTCTTTCGGGGTTCCTTTGTCTTAAAGACCTTTACATAAACTCTTGAGTTCTAGCCACCAATTTCCACAATTAATAGTAACAACAATCTTTATTAGTGTCACAAGTCGCCTTACATTAACCCTGTAATGAAGTTACTGTGGAAATCCCCTAGTTGCCACACTCCGGCACATGTTCAGCTACTGAGGGAGAATTCAATATGTCCAAATTACCTAACAGCACGTCTTTCAGAACTTGTGGGAGGAAACCCATGCAGACACAGGGAGAACGTGCAGACTTCGCACAGACAGTGACCCAAGTGGGAATCGAATGCAGCACCCTGGCGCTATATCAAATAATGTCTCCCAAACGATAATAATTTCCTCACAAGCCTGAGCACTACTGCAGATATCTTTCTGGCGTCTCACAATTCAATGCCATTTCAACTCTGACGTTACTGAACAGTATTCTATCCAGCAACATGGATTCCAATTTCTGGTTCCCAATTTCCTTTGTTTCGCTAATTCCGGACATCTTGGAAACGTCTTTTAATTTCTCTAACATCCTCAACTAGCTGGACTTTAGATTTCCAAATTCTATTTTCTTAACCATTACTCCATAGTATGGTTTTTCTTCTAGCAAGGCTGAGAGAGATATGCCCTCTTTAGCCTTCTAAAACTATTGCTAGCAGAGCTGAGTGCTGCCTTCTCTCTCAATACCCATCTCCAATACTCTGGCTTCCAGTTAAGACGAAGACGTTAAAGCACTTCCCTTTGGAAAGTGGCCTCCTGTTGCTAGCATCGACTTACTTCTATTTATTCTTCACACCATAACCCCCTCCAACCACGCCATAATCACAGTTGGAATTGAAACCAACCTCCACACATATAAACACCATTGCCCAGCAAGAATCCAACTATAGGTTTAAACCTTCCACGCATAGAAACAGAAATCCCTTAAAACTTCCTTTGTTTTCCTAACACTGTAAATAAAATATTTCGGGCCCAGGCAATCTTGACTTAATACAAGGCAAGCTATGTAACACGAGTTATGGAAACGATCACAACAACTTTTTGCCACCTCTTACCCGAGTTTCCTCTCTCTCCATACAATATTAGACATTATCACCAACTCTGAAGATAACAGCTGCAGCTACACAAGTCAAAACTCTGGTACTTTCTATTTACCAATGAAGAGTTCCAAAAGACCCTCTACTATCTCCAATAGTAATTTGGTAGTATTGTTGAAAAGTGAGACGTTTTTGTCTAAGCGTTTCATCTTGCACTCATCAGGACGTTCACAATACAACGCAAGGGAAATCAACAAATTTAAACTGTATGAGAAGATTGGTTAGCAATGGTCTCTTAAGAGGTGCTACCATGGAGAATGCACCAGTTCATATCATATCATTGAATTTAGAGTGAGGAAGGAGGCCATTCGGCCCATCAAGTCTACACGGCCCTTGGAAAGAGCACTAAGCCCACACCTCCACCCTATCCCCATAACCCAGTAACCTCACCTATCCTTTTTGGAAACCAAGGGCAATTTAGCATAGCCAATCCACCTAACCTGCACATCCTTGGACTGTGGGAGGAAACCGGAGCACCCGGAGGAAACCCACGCAGACACGGAGATAACGTGCAGACACCGCACAGACAGCGACCCAAGCCGGGAATCGAACCTGGGACCCTGGAGCTGTGAAGCAACATTGCGAATCACTGTGCTAATGTGCCGCAACTGACAGTGAACTGCCCAATAATGCCCAACATTATTTGTAATTTAAAACAGGCTATTCAACTCGGATTCGTCGACGCATTACCCTGAGGAATGAAGCAGCAAATGGCTGTCACTTATTTTGTTTAACTGAAATAGGCGCAATGTCTGTAATTATTCTTTCTGTCTGCAAAGAACAGGGCCTTGTATATTAATACATGTAGTTTCCAGTACACGCAAATTGTGCCAAATACTACGAATGTTGGAGATCTGAACAAAGGGAAAATACAGGAAATATCCAGTTTCTCTCTCTGCATATTTGTTGCCTAACCTGTTGAGTTAAGGTTTCAGGCCCATGGCCTTTCAACTCTCAACATTCTGATTCAGAAATGTGTATGCTAACACTGAACCAAGATGGAGCATGCATTTCTTGAAAGAACTATATAGTTGACATCTATCTATTTGGCAGAACTGGATTTGTCTATTCTTGTCAGAAAATAAAACACATCAGTTGAGCTAGTATCTTGAAAGTCTTACAGTATAGCAAAACAATGCAAGCAGTTATGAGTCCAGTCAAAGAAGCAACATAAGCACTGGAAGTTCATATACATTGGAAGGCAAGAGGTGTCCGCCAAAAACTATTCATCAAATAGGTCTAGATTTGTTCATATTGAAGCACAAAAAGCAAGCACCAACCAAGTCAATATTCTTAATCCAAGATTTAAAACCAATGTTGGTTGAAAATTATTGGACGATTATTCCCTCAGAACTTGAGGTACAACATATGTGAAAGTTATTACAACTCAGGAACCAACAATGAACCACATAATGTGGAGAAGGAAAGTTGCTAACCTGTTTTTAAGTGTTTCGATAATTAACTTTTGAACAATGATGCAATTCTCTACACAAAGGGTCTCCTCAGACACAAATATATCAGGACCACAAATTGAAGACAATAACCATTCTGCAGATCAAACTCAACTGTCAACAAGCAATATGCCAGTATTGGAGAGAAGAGAGTGGAGGAAGAAATAAAATATTACTGCTTACAAACTTACTGCAATGCAATTATGTAAAAAGAGTAACTCCACCAGCAACTCTGACATTTACACCACAAAGCTTATTGTATCCAAATGTCAGTCATTGCATCATCTTTGTTGAAAAAGGATTATTGGTTTGATAATTATCCACCTAAACTAAATGCAATAGCTCAAGTAAAACGTATGCAATAAACCTTTTACAGATGAAAAGTTTCAGCTTAATTTAACAAAGTCACCTTTTGAACACTATCCAGCTGTTAAATATTTTATCACAGTGAAGGCGGAGGGAATCTTTGAGGCATGGTTCAAAATGATACTGAAGCATTGGAGAAAGATCTTTTCCAATGCATCTAGCCAAAGCTTTAACTAAACTGATACTGATCTTAAAAAAAAAAACCAAAATATTCCATTTGACATTACCAACAGAGAATTTTCAAAAATAATCAAATGCTTGTACAGTTTCAATCAATTTATGCTCAGAGTAATTTATAAAATATATATTCCTGGTAAATAGGAATAAGGAGGCCACATATTTTCCAAGGAATATCTGATACAAGTTCAAATGGAGTTGAGGGAGAGACAAAGGGAGACATATTCACAAATCAGTAAAAGCAGCAACTCCAAGTTAACAAGACTATAAAAAATACAAAGCATTGATAATTCACTTCTAGAGGAATAAAATCCAATAAAAACAGAAAGGTTGCACTTAACTTGTACAGGACCTAGGTTAGGCCATACTAGCGTACAGTTCTGGTCGCCATATTATAAAAATGATACAGAAGCATTGGAGATGGAGCAAAAAGGATTGACAGGAATGATACCAGAAATACTGAACAGGCACTTTTCATGTGAAAAGAGAAAATCGGCAGATGACCCGAGGTCTTTAAAAGTTATGAGGGGCTTGAGGGGATAAAGGCCAAGATGTTTCCACTTGTTGGGAGCCCAAAACCAGGAATCATAAATATAAGGAATTCAGAAGAAAGTTTGAATGTGGAATTCAGCAACCACACGGGAGTAGTGGAGACAAAAAGCAGGGATACGCTTAAGGAAAGCGAGGCAAATATATAAGGGAGAAAGGAAGAGAAGGATAATCATTTGGTAGCACAGTGTTCGGGTATTGCTGAAAAAGAGACACAAACTGTCAAAGTTTTTCATCTTCCACTCATCAGGACACTTAGCAAAAGGAACGACAATTTATGTTGCATGAGAAGGCAGTGGTGATTGGTTGGCAAGTGGACTCTGATTGGTATGTTGCTCTTTTTAACCTTAGTCTATTTGCTCTGATTACGTCACCTTTGCTCACGAGTCGCCAGGTATCTTTATGATACCGCCACGTGGTTCAAGTTCAGGTTATGATTATTAATTCAGCACACCGCTTAGTAAGGATTAAAACGGTCATTTATTATATACAACAAGCAATATTAATACCCTAATACTACTTTCTATATAATAAACCTATCACTATTGGCCAATACTTAACTTAGGAAGAGCCCACCAGGTCAGGGAAACGAATGGCTTGTCCAATCAGATCTGGCCCGTGGGATTCAAAAGGCTGCTACAGGTCGGTGGCTAGGTGTCTCTACCAGATAGCGATCGCTGGATTCAAACTTACTGTTGCCGGTTGCTGTTCTTGCGAAGGTCTCGAGCAGGCGAAGAGGAGAGAGATCTGAACTTGGCCCCTCACTTTTATAGGGCCCAGGGGCTTCCCGCCTCCTGGGGCGGCCCTTGACCCTGAGTCCCAAGTGATTGGATTTGTTCCCAATCCCTGGGGTCGATGTGTCCAATGGTGAGGCGATTCCACGATCGTGGGGTGGTCGTTCACCTGTCTTTGTTTCGGACACTGCAGGTGCCAACAGGTCTGGCCCGGTATTCAATTGCTAATATGTTGCAATTGTTCCCGGGGATAGCCGATTTAACTGCAGATGCCTGGATAGATGGGCTACAAACAGTCCTGAATGTAACTGCAAATACCTGGGTGATGGGCTGTTGATAGCCGAGTATCGATCTGGGCTAACTTCCCCAGAGCCGAATATGCAATACTGTCTGCAGCTGCCTGCTTGTGTCTTGTTAGCTGCTTTTCCCAGCAGTCTTTCGGGTTAGCCATTTCAAACTGGGTTTTGGCCAGATTAATCGGAACGCTGCCATTTTACGTGGCTACAGGTAGAGGCTTTGCCATGGGGATTACAGTGGGAATAGTTAACTGCAAAGCTTTGGTTCAAATTTAAACCAGGTAGGTTGACTGATTGGGCAAAATTGCCATCAAAAATGAAACAGATAATGGCTGTCCCCCAAGTTTTTGTCTTGGTTAAAAGGTGCCATGTGACCTCCGGTGGCAGCCAGGACTGGACATGAAGACAAGGCGGGTGGCGGTGTTGGTGAATATGCGGGTGGCGTCCGAGGTGGGGAGCATTGTAGCAGATCTTGGGGGGGGGGGGGGGGGGGGGGGGGGATAGGTTTGTGATGATGAATGGGAAGCTGTAGGGGATGCCGGTGGCCCCGGCAAACGTTTATGCCCCAAATTGGGATGATGCAGATTTCATGAGGCAGGTGCTGGGGAAGATTCCTGACTTGGACTCGCACCGGTTGATCATATAGGTGGAATTTTAACACTGTTATAGAGCCAAGCTTGGCCCGGTCAAGTCAGAGGTCGGGGAAGGTGTTGGCAGTGGTGAAGGAGCTGAAAGGGTTCATGCGCGTATGGTGGGTTTTTTTTGGGGAGAGAGAGAGAGAGAGAGAAGATTGGACCTGGAGGTTTGGGAGGCCAAGGGTGAAGGAATTTTCATATTTTCCCATGTGCACTGGGTGTACTCCCGGATTGACTTTTTTTGTGTTGGGTAAGGCGTTGTTGGCTGGGGTGGTTGATTCGGAGTATGCGGCAATTGTGGTCTCCGACCATGCGCCGCACTGGGTGGATTTGTGAGGGGCCCAGCACCCATAGTGGAGGCTGGATGAGGAGGTGTGCGAGCGGGTGAGGGCCGCCATACAGGGGTACATGGAGCTCAATGACACAGGCGAGGTCACAGCCGCCACGCTGTGGCAGACAATCAAGGTGGTGGTTTTGGGGGGGAGGGGGGCGCATAGGGAGAAGGCTGAATGGGCAAAGATGGCAAACCTGGTGGAAGAGAATCTGAGGGTGGATAGGAGGTATTCGGAGGCGGGGTTGCTGAAGGAGAGGCGCAGGCTCCAGATGGAGTTCGGATTAGTGTCTACTGGAAAGGCGGTAGGGTAGTTGCAGAGGGCAGGGGAGCGGGGAAATGCGACGGCTCCTGGACGAGTTGGAGATTCCTAGGGTGGACGAGGAGTTGGTGCAGGGATTGGGGGCCCCCATTGGGTTGAGGGAGGTTATGGAGTGTATGGAGGCGATGCAAGCATGCACGGCCCTGGATGGGCTCCCGATGGAGTTTTATAAAACGTTTGGGGGGAAGAGGAGGGACCTGGGTCTACTGCTGGTGAGGGCATACAATGAGGCGAGGGAGAGGGGGGGAACTTCACTATTGCAGGCATCCATCTCTCCGATATTGAAAAAGAACAAGGAGTCGAAGCAGTGCGGATCGTTCAGTCCGATATCGCTATTGAATGTAGATGCCAAGTTCCTGCCGAAGGTATTGGCTTTATGAATGGAGTACTGCATCCCAGGGGCGATATGTAAAGATCAAATGGGGTTTGTGAAAGGGGGACAGTTGTTGGCAAATGTGAGGAGGCTGCTTAATGTGATTAGGATGCCTCCGGAAGGGCAGGAGGTGGTAGTGGCGATGGACGCGGAGATCGGATGGAGTAGGAATATCTGTGCGAAGTGCTGGAGCAGTTCAGACCTGGGTAGGGGTTTGTGGACTGGGTGTGGTCGCAAATGTGCGGACGAACCGGGTGGGTACTGGATATTTCGGGTTGCATCGTGGGACGAGGCAAGGGTGCCAGCTCTCCCTGTTGCTTTTTGTCTTGACTAAAGAGCCATTGGCAATGGCGCTTAGACTGTCGAGGGATGGGTGGCATTGGTGGTAATATGGGGATTTTGGAGGACTTTGGCCAATTCTCCGGGTACAAACTGAACATGGGAAAGAGTGAGACTGGAGGGCAGGAGAGGAAGTTAGAGGAGTTGCCGTTCAAGTTA
Source organism: Scyliorhinus torazame (assembly GCF_047496885.1). Taxonomy (NCBI): domain Eukaryota; kingdom Metazoa; phylum Chordata; class Chondrichthyes; order Carcharhiniformes; family Scyliorhinidae; genus Scyliorhinus; species Scyliorhinus torazame. Next base: position 59,870,932 of record NC_092714.1, on the reverse strand, counting down.
GAGGGGGCGAGTTTTAGATACCTGGACATTCAGGTGAAGCAGGGTTGGACGCAGCTGCACAAGTTAAATCTGGCTCAGCTGGTGGAGCAGATGAAGGGGGACTTCAAGAGGTGGAATGTGCTGCCACTGCCGTTGGTGGGATGGATACAGACAGTTAGGATGACGGTGCTGCCAAGGTTCGTGTTCGTATTTCAGAACCTCCCGAATTTTGTCCCAAAGTCGTTCTTTAAAAAGGTTAACGCGCTGATCTCTGGGTTCGTATGGGCAGGGAAGACCCTGTGGGTCAAAAAAGGGCTTTTTTGGAGCAGGGGCGAGGAAGGGGGGGGGCTGGCTTTGCCCAATATAGTGAACTACTACTGGGTGGCGAACATCGCCGTGGTATGGTAATGGGGGAGGGGTCGGCACGGGGACAGCTTCTTGTGGGGGAATGAGCTTAAGGGCATTGCTAACAGCGCCTCTACCGTTCCTGCCGGCCAGGCACTCCGTGAGCCCAGTGGTCATGTCGGTCTTGAGGATGGGCAGTGGAGGCAGCATTTTGGACTGGAGGGTACCTCGGTGTGGGCACCGATCTGTGATAGTCATAGGTTTGCAGCGGTGGGGGGCTGGATACGAGGTTGCGGGGGTGCTAGCAGAGAGGGATTCCGCGATTCAGTGACCTGTTTGTAGGGGGCAGTTTCACAAAATTAGAGGACCTAGAGGAAGAGTATGAGGTGCCCAGGTGGAATGGTTTCATGTACCTACAGGTTCGGGTTTTTGTGAAGAGAGGTGCTGCCCTTCCTGGGTTTCCGCCCTTGGCTGTGCAAGACAAGGTGATATCGAAGAGGGAGATAGGGGAAGGGAAGATGTCCGAGGTCTACAAGGAACTGATGGATTAGGAGGGGGCCCCAGTAGGGGATATAAAGCAGAAGTGAGAGGATAGCTGGGTGGGGAGGTGCAGGTCGGGACATGGGCTGAGGCGCTGCGGAGTGTGAATGCATCTTCGTTGTGAGAGAGGCTCAGCCTTATTCAGTTTAAAGTACTTCACAGGGCACTTATGACAATAGAGTGGATGAGTACGTTTTTTGAGGTGGTAGAGAATAAATGTGGGCTGTGCGAATCACATCCACGTTTTGGGCATGTCTGAAGTTAAAGGGGTTCTGGCAGAGGTTTGCGGATGTAATGTCAGAGGTGTTGGGGGCAAAAGTGGCCCTGAATCCAGAAGTAGCGATATTTGGGGTGTCAGATGATCCAGGAGTCAAGGGGGCGAGAGAGGCCGACGTTTTGGCCGTTGCCTCCCCGATAGCCCAGGAACGGACCTTACTTGGATGGAGGGACACAGAGCCACTGAAAGCGGGGGTGTGGGTGAGTGGCCTGGCTGAATTCCTGAGGCTGGAGAAGGTCCAGTTCATCCTGAGAGGGTCGGCTGATGGGTTCGCTTGGAGGTGGAAGCCGTTCACTGACTTCTTTAAGGAGGATTGAGGAGTCAACAAAAAAAGGGGGGAAAGGGGGTTAAAATCAGGAAGGCAGGATGGGAGGGGTGGGTGTTGGTTATTTATAATGCTGTACAAATTTGCTTCTGCTTCGGTTTGTTTTTATGAAAATGCCTGTGTGTGAATATATGTGGTTTCTAGAATGCCTAAGTGAGCCACACGGCGATGAGGTATAATCTGTACTTTACCTGTTGTGAACAGCTGAAGGGATGTGCTGTTTGATACGATCCACCAGTCATTAGGATGTACAGCGCACGTACCAGATATTACACTGACACTGAGATTCTTACACAACATTAATTTTGTGATTGGCACGTCAGTTTGACTTGACAGCAGTCTTGATTCTCATGCAGTATAAATTGTTGTTCCGTTTACTATTGGTATTCTTGCCAAGTGTTCTGATGGGTGCAAGACAAAAAAGCTTTGACAGCATACTGAAGAGAAGGATATGCCAATAGGGTTAGATGTTGTGTGGGAAGCGGGGAGGAGCATGGACACCTGCACAGACCAGTTGGGCCGAACAGTCTGTTCCTTTGCTGTGAATTCTATACAATGCTTATGTAATCTTTCATTACCAATGAACTGAAAAAAAACCTCACCTTCCAAAGTCACAGAGTTTTAGGACAGCTGTTTCAGGATCAAGCAGCAGATTCTGTGGTTTGATATCCCGATGGCAAATTCCAAAGGAATGGATGTAAGCTAAACTCCGGAACAGCTGATACATATACAACTATTAAAAAGAAAAGAATTTTCATCAATTATTAGAACAGAATTCAATAGTTTTGATAACACAAGTTAAAAACGGAAGTCCATTTATGTAGAGTATTATTTCCTCAGGACAGGTCAAAATACTTTTTAATCAAGTAACGCCCAAGAAGCAATATGTGGCATCCATCTTGTATAGAGCAATGTCCCACATACAGAAATAACTGAACAGATGCCCGTTTTTGGTGGGGTTAGTTGACGGAAGAATGTGGACAGGGAAGCAACTTATGTTTTATATAAACTTGAGAATATTTGATCATCTCAAAACTGGCATCTCAACTGACTAATTTGGCCTAATCAGTACGTGCAACTCAGATTCGTGGGTTTGCCACTTCAAGAAAGTGATCACTGTCACTCCGTTGCAGGAAGTGCCATTCTTTTGATGAATAGTTAAGAGGCTCCACTTGCCTATTCAGGTGAATCAGGTGGTCATTATAGATCCCATTAATGCTAATAGAAAGAGAGTAGGGAATTTTACCTAAATAACATTCCACCCATAAAAAAACTACCACAAATAAATTTGGTTATTCAACTCTTTGCGGTGTATAAATTTTCTGCTGAGTTTGTCTGTACACAAGTATCACTGTACTTAAAAATAATTCGCTATACGTGAAGCATTTTGAGATGTGGTAAGATACAAACTTTATACAATTGAAAATGTACAAACTAGGCAACTGACCTGTTTATTTAGTGCCAAAGTGAATTTAGAAAAACTGAAACTGCATGCTTCTACACATCCTCATCTTGTGCAATGCTTTGCATGTCATACTGACATCATCTTAAGTTAGGTAATAAATGTTTGAAATGGGTCTGTTCCATTAGTTGTCTGACCTTGGGTTACAAAGCTATTGCTACATGTTGAAGGCAGTGAACCAAATTACAGATCAACCCTTGGTCTGTACTGAGTAGTTAGCTGATCTCAACACTATAATTGATGGAAAAGAATATAAATCAGTCTAGACACAGCTGGATTAGAAAAAGAGCACAAATGTTTCTTTTTTCAGATCACCATCTAGAAACTTCAACAGGAAGTACACTAGTTTTGGTTCAGAATTTAATTCAGGACAGAATTAAACAGCCTGCCAATACCCATTTAGTCATGCACAAAAAATGGCAAGCAGGTACTGGAGGCTCAGCTTCCAACCTCTCTTTACTCTCCAAAGCCCCTAGACGTATCCCAACCAGTGGTCAGGTTTCCTGCAACTCTTGCGTTTACAACTCCAATCAGATTTCCACCTGTGCCAGAGGAAAAATGACAGCTAACAAACCATCGCTCTACAGCTCAGTGGGTTCACTTGGTTTCACTCTTACTGATTTGATCAAAGCAAGATTATCACCAGTAATGACCCCTACACTATTAGCCTGCTTTCCCCCAAACTTTTTGTTCAGCCCTCTTCTTCCTTAGCTACACATAGCCATATGGCTCTCATCCCACATGCATATTGCTGACATCAAGCTCTGCTTCCATCATCTTTCGACCAACCCACTGCTTCTGTTCTGTTTGTCCAATATCCAATCTTGCCTCAATTTCCTTCAGATGAAAACTGGGAAAATTAAGCCATTGTTCGTGCCACAAACTCTGTACCTTTGCTGTTGATTACAGAAATGCTAGGATCATACAAGACCTTGGGTTTCATAAATCCAGGTATAGTTATGCTTCAGTTTTATAAAGTTTAATTGGGGCCAACTAGAGTACTAAATCCAGTGCACCACACTTTAGGAAGGATGCAAAGTTCCTTGAAAGGTGCAGGGAACATTTACCAGAATGGTTCCAGGGATGTTGTATGTTACAACTTATTTATATAGCAACTTTAATGCAAAGAAACATTCCAAAGTGCTTCCTAGGAGCATTATAAAACAAAGTAACACGCTGAGTTACACAAGGTGATGTTAATTCAAATAACCAATAGTTCGGTCAAAGAAGTAGATTTTAGCTACAAGGTCTGGTTGCAAATCCAGACCTTGGAGCAAAAGAGATACAGGTTTAGATGAAGGGTGCAACGGAAAGCTGCTCTCATTAGCCGACAGTATATGGACTAGGAGACATGAGTGTTTTGTGCAGCAGATGCAGGAAATCAGAGGATGAACTTTTTAAAGCAACAATTGTAGAATCTCTACAGTGCAGACGGAGGCCATTCAGCCCATCGAGTCTGCACTGACCCTTTGAATGAGCACTCTACCCATGCCCTCTCCTCCCATCTACCCCGCCCTATCACTGTAACCCCATAACCTAACCTGCACATCCCTGGACACCTATAAGGGTGGTGGAAACGATCAATGATTTTTGGATAGGCACTTCAGGGAAGAAAACCTAAAACCTCCAGGGCCACGGGGATAGAATGGGGGAAATGGGACCTACTGAACTGCTTTACAGAAAGCCGGCAGACTCAGTAGGCTGAATGGCCTCCTGAGCAGTAAAAACTCTTATGACACCTTTAAAGAAATTAAAATAAGACAGACCTTTTCGAGCCTATTCACTCCCAGCTCAGATTCCAATCCCATATCTTTTTGCTCTCCCCCATCAGTATTATCCTTGGATCCCAGTCCCAACACCTCAAATTTGCATTCTCTGCATGGCTTCACCCCTCCTCAGCTGAATAGCCTCCTGCAGCCCTATAACGGCTCAATAGCCTCCTGCAGCCCTATAACTGCGCACAATCCTCCTCCTCCTCCTCCCTCCAAAAACTGCAGTCCTGACTGTGGACTGCTGTATATCTTTCTCTCATTCGATCATCGGCAGCAAAATCATTCAAGTCCTATAGTAAAATATTGTAAAAGCTACTTCTCTTTTATGTATGGAATGATCTGTCTGAGCTGCACGCAGAACATTACTTTTCACTGTACCTCGACACGCGACAACAAACAAATCCAATCTCCAAAATTGCACCCCTACACTCCCCCGTCTTCTCCTTCACTTGCTTTAAGATCCTCCTTCGAAGTCGATTTTCAGCCGAGTTTATGATTATACCTTCCAATACCTATTTCTTTTGCTCAGCATCCATTTAATATATTCATGGATCTATGAAGTACCTTGCACATTTTTGATGTTACAGGCACCATATAAATAAAAGTCTTGAACTCTTCTACTGTGGCGCACCTGAATTAACATGGATATATCCACTTTTATTTCCCCCCAGATATCTTTGAACCAGTGAACTTAAGGGTCATATTCCTCAGGCTAAAAACAAACTTGTGTTAACCAAGAAGTAAAGGCCTTGGTTGCCATCATTTCTTTAAAAAGTTTTATATTGAACTAAAATATCGAAAGAAGCTTAAAGGGTATTTCAGGTAATTGCATGGTGTCATAATCGGAGTCCTGCTTTACTGCAAGGACCTACACATGCAGTCAAACTAAATGCACATATGAACATACAAATTAGGAGCAGTAGGCCACTCAGCCCCTTGAGCCTGCTTAGTCGTTCAGCAAGATTATGGCTAATCTGATTGTGGCTTCAACCCCTATCCCCGATAATCATTGATTCCTTTTGCCCAAATCTATCTACTTCTACCATAAAAATATTCATTGACCTTGCCCCCAATGTTCACTGGGAAAGAGTGTTACACAGATTTCTCCTCATCATAGTCTTAAATGGGAGACTCCTTATTTTTAAACTATCCCCTAGTTCCAGACTCTTCCACAAGGGAGAACATCCTTTCAGCATCCACCCTGTCAAGCCCCCTCAGGATTTTGCATGTCAATAAGACCACCAGTCAATGTTCAAAACTCCAAAGAATACAGGCTCAGCTCATCTAACCTTACTTTAGCTGACACCCTCCATCCCAGGTATAAGTCGAATGAATCTGTTCTGAACTGCTACTAATGCATTTAGATCCTTTCTTAAATAAGGAGACCAAAACTATACACTGTACTCTAGATGTGGTTTCACCAATACCCTGTACAACTGTAACAAAACATCCCTAGCTTTATACTCTATTTCCCTTGCAATAAATGACAATATTCCATTTGTCTTCCTAATCACTTTCTGCACCGGCAAAATAGCTTTTCCTGATTCATGTCTGGACACCCAGATCTCTCTGAACCTCAAGAGTTCTGCAATCTTTCTCTATTTAAATAATATGCTGCTTTCTTATTCTTCCTGCAAAGGTGTGCAAGCTCACATTTTCCCACATTATAATCCATCTGCCAAACTTTTGCCCACTCACTTAAGGAGGTTACAAAGGAGCACGAGTTATATCCTCTTCACAATTTACTTTCTCATCTATCCTTGTGTCATTAGCAAATTTAGCAACCATACCTTTGGTCTCTTCACCCAGTCATTGATACAATTGTAAACAGTTGACACACCAGCACTGATCCCTGGCACACTACTAGTTACATTTTGCCAACCCAAAAAAGACCGGCTTATACTTACCTACCTGTGTCATGTTAGCTAATTGATCCATGCTAATATGTTACCACTACACTATGAGCACTTACAGCACATACACAAGCTTTCTTTTACCAATGTTACTACTCAAAAAGACCTCTAATAAGTTAGTCAAACACTATTTTCCTTTCACAAATCCATGTTGTATCTGCTCAAGTGCCCTGCTATAACGTCCTTAATAGATTCCAGCAATTTCCCAATGGCAGATATTAAGTTAATTGGCTTGAAAATTTCGGCTTGGTTTCCTTTCTTCCTGAATGGAGGAGTCAGGTTCATGGTTTTCCAGCCTAATGTACCCTTGCTAGGATTTAGGGAATTTTGGAAAATTAAAACCAATGTATCTACTATCTCAGCAACAATTCTGCTAAGACTACAGGATGAAGTCCTTCAGAACCCTGGGCACTTGTCAGCTTTTAATTATTACAATTTTCTCAATGTCTTTTCCCTGATGATGGTAATTGTTCCAAGTTCTTCTCTCCCTTTAGCTCAAGATTCACAATTATTTCTGGGATGTTATTTGTATCCTTTACAGTGAAGACAGATGCAAAATATCTGTTCAGTTAATCAGCCATTTCCTTACTTTCCATTAAGGAAAGGAGCCAACCCTCACTCGCCTTACTCTTTTCCTTTTTAAATACCTGGAGAAACTTTCCATATTTAAAAAATTTATTTTAGCTAGTTTTCCCTCGTACTCTCATTTCTTTATCCTTATTAAACAGTTATTCTTTACACTCTGTCCAATCATCTGACCTGCAAATCATCTTTGCAGAATTATACAGTTTTTCTTTCAATTTAATATTACCTTTAATTTTTTCTGTTACCCACAGTCCTTCCCTCAGAAGTCTTTCTTTCTGAAATAGCTCCTTAAATGTCTGCCACTGCATCTATACTGACCTATCTCTTAACCTGATTTCCCAGTTCACTTTAGCTAGCTCTGCTTTCATGCCCTCATAATTATCCTTATTTAAATTGATAACATTAATCTTAGGTCCACTTAGCTCTCCCTCAAACTGAACGTGAAATTCCATAATATTATCATCACTTCTCCTCTTCTAATATTTGTCGGTTGAGGGAGAAAGAAACCAGACAACAGAACCTCCTTGAGACATGGTTTCCAGGCAACCGGCTGACAGTTCCGGCTACCTAGGGGTGCCTTCACCATGAAGGTCATTACTTAATCCTGTCTCGTTGCACATTACCAGTGACATCAAAACAAACCTGTTGGACTTTAACCTGGTGTCGTAAGACTTCTTACTGTGCTCACCACAGTCCAACGCCGGCATCTCCACATCATGATTACCAGATCTAGTAGAGCCTGCTCTCTGGTTTGCACCAAAACATGCTGCACTAAACAACTGCCCCGAAAAACACTATGCATTCATCATCCAGGTTACCTTTTTTATTCTGATTCATCCAATCTAATCAATATGTAGATTAAAATTTCCCATGATTAGCACTCTACCTTTCTCAGAAAACCTCATTATTTCTTCCCATCCACCCTGCCCTACAGTGTGATTAAACCACTTCTACAAGTGCTTACCGTCACTATTTCTCATCTCTACCCAACTAATTCTACATCTTGATCTCCAGAACCAAGATGATCTTTTTCCAGTGTACCAATGCCACCCTTAATTAACAGAGCTACCCCAAAATAAATTTCTGGCTTCCTGTCATTCCTACATGTCACATACCTTTGAATATTCAGGTCCCTGCAGTCATGACTCTGTAATGTCCATCAGATCATACATATTTATTTTTATTTACACCACAAACTCATCTGTTTTGTTATGAATGCTATGTGCATTCAGATAGAATCTTTAGTTCTGTCTTTTTTACTTTTATTTAACTTTTAGCCTTATCTGCTGGTGAACTCTTAGCTTTGTCCACTCTGACCGTCTTGCCATGCCCACATTGTTATTTCTCATTACTACCGTATTCTTTTTCTGTGTCTATTCTATTTAACTTATTGCATCTTTCCAAATGTGATCCCTTCCCCAACTACTTTATCCAAAAAAAATCCTGCCATTGCTGTTCCACTGTCTTCCCTGCTCGGCGCTCAGCTCCTTTTCCAATCAACTCTGGCCAGCTCCTTCCCTCACGTCTTTGTAGCTATCCTTATTTAATTGTAAGACCGTTAAATCTGATTCCAGTTTCTCCCTCTCAAACTGCAGGGTAAATTCGATCATATTGTAGTCACTGCTCCCTAAGGGTTCCTTCACCTTAAGTTCCCTAATCAAGTCAGTCTCTTCACCAAATCCAGAATTGCCTGTTCCCTAGTAGGCTCTGTCACAAGCTGCTCCAAAAGAAATATCTCAGATATTCCACAAATTCCTTTTCTTGGGATCCACTACCAACCTGATTTTTCCACCTACATATTGAAGTCCCCCATGATTATTGCAATATTGCCTTTTTTACATGCCTTTTCTATCTCCTGATTTATTTTCTGCCCCACATCCTGACTACTGCTAGGGGCCTGTACATAACTCCCATCGGGGTCTTTTTACCTTTGTGATTCCTCAACTCTACACACACAGATTCTATGCCTTCTGATCCTATATCGCTCCTTGTTATCAATTTAACTTCATCCCTTACTAACAATGCAAGCCCACCCCCTTTGCCCATCTGCCTGTCCTTTCGATAGGACACATAACCTTGTATATTTAGATGCCAGCCCTGATCCCCTTCCAGCCTCGTCTGTGATGCACACATCGTACCGGCCAATTTCAATGTGCGCAACAAGTTCATTTACCTGGTTCTGTATACTGCGCGCATTTAGGTACAACACCCTCTGTCCTGCATTGACCACCTACCTTCTCACACTTGTCACCATTTTTGCTCTGCCTGAGAGTGATGTTGTTCTCTTATTTTTGTTCTCTATTTCCCCTTCAGTTATTACACCTTCTAAGGTAAAGCTCTGGTTCCCACCTCCCTGCCATAATAGTTTAAATCCTCTTGAGTGACTCTAGCAAACCTCCCAGCTAGGATATTGGTGCCCCTCCAGTTTAGATCCAACCCGTCCTTCTTGTACAGGTCCCACCTGCCCCGGAAGAGATCCCAATGATCCAGAATACTGAAACCCTCCTTCCTACACCACTAGTTTAGCCATGTGCTTAGCTGCGCTATCTTCCTATTTCTAGCTTCCCTGGCAGTTGGCACAGGGAGTAATCCTGAGATTACAACCCTAGAGGTCCTGCTCTTTAGCTTACTGCCTAACTCCCTGAACTCCTTCTGCAGGAGAACTCCTAATCACTCTTACTGCCTATGTCGTTAGTACCTTTGTGTACTACGACCTCTGACTGTTCACTGGTGTTCATTCAGAGACATCCTTGACCTTGGCATCAGGGAGGCAACAAACCATCCTGGAGTCTCTTTCATGTCCTCAGAAGCACCCATCTGTGCCCCTTACTATAGAGTCCCCTATAACTATCACTCTCCTGCACTTTGCCCTCCGCTGCTGAGCAACAGAGCCATTTCTGGCTGCTGTTGTTTTTGGTATCCCCCCCCCCCCCCCCCCCCCCCCCCCGAACAGTATCCAGAATGGTATATCTGTTAGAGAGGGAGACAGCCACAGGGGATTCCTGCACTGAGTGACTGCTCTTTCTAGCAGTCACCCATCTGTCTGCCTGCACCATAGGTGTGACCACGTCTCTATAACTCCTATCTATAACATTTCACGCCACCTGTGTGCTCCTAAGTGCAAATGCATCCAACGGCTGCTCCAACTGAACCACGCGGTCTGTGAGGAGCTGCCATTGGTTACACTTCCTGGAGACGTAGTAGACTGGAACGCTGGAAGCGTCACGGATCTGCCACATCCACAATGACTTTCATCCAAGTAGCTGCAAGAACATCAAATGTGCTCGATAACTGCAAAGGCAGAGCTCCTCCATTTCTACATTGTGGGCCCCCATATCTGCCTCACTTGCTGTTACACCCTCCTGAACGTGACCACTGACCAAATCAGAAAACCCTATCGTATGGGGTGTGACTGTCTCCTGGTACAAAGTGTCCAGGTAACTTTCCCCTTCCCTGATGCTTCGCAATGACTGCAGCTCAGCCTTCAGCTCAATTGCTCTGATCGGAAAGCTCAAGCCGCACACTGCAGATGTTTGGACCCTGGATCTGAAGCATCTGGCAAATCTTGCCATACTAATCCCAGATTCAAGCACTTTCTGCTTGAAGAACTGTTAAATCATGATAGAATCCAAACGTACAATATCCAAGATAGGGCTGAACTACCATTTTCAGGACAAAAGCAAAATATGGAGTCATTCTTGAAGGCCCCCTCTGGTGGAACAACATTTGTTCATTTCCAAACAGGCTGCAAATAATATGAGATTGAAAGTCTGGGACAATTATAACAGAAACAGACTGAAGCATGTACAATTTAGAGCTTGTTGGTCAAAATATCAGATCCAAAATTTGATAGATAATAAAAAGGATTTGATCTTAAACAGCCGCATACATTTGACATTACAAATTAAATAATTTTTTATTCTATAAATGAGTCATAATTTATCAGCCAGAGTTCAAAGGGTTACTGGACGTTTTCACAGCCAGAAACAGATCCGAATGTCCTAGTTCTCAGAAAAGGAACAACAAACCACTAGCAGTTTACAGAAACTGATTTATGACCATTATGACCTACTGCTAATCAGAAGACATACCTCAGCAATATTAAGGAAGAATCAGAATTTTAAAAAATGAACTGCATTTAATTTTATGCGCGTATATTTACATATGCACATATATTTACATATTATAGTTCTTTTTTAAAAACATTAAAACAGTACCCTTCCCTGAATACTGCGTTTCCATGAAACAGTCCTTTGTAACTGGCATATCCTACTGCCAGTTTTGCAAAAATGTATTGTTTCATGATTTGTAGTTAGCTTTGGGATTGCATTGTTAAACGCAAGATGAATGTGGGGGAAAAAAATAGAGTTTTAGGGGTTGGTAAACAGATCTAAAGCGACTGCAATTTGAAGGGTGTTGTATGCTTAATGAGGCCAGAGTTAGAAATGGGAAAACATTAAACGATGTGTGGCCTCGGAGTTCCTTGGTGGCGATGAGATGTCTATTATTGTCTTCATAAAGTTTAACTTGATCATGTAATTTCCCCAGATTAAATAAAGGTTGGAAAGCAATTGATAAACAAGAGAAAGTCTTAAAAGTATCCGCATACTTCCTAGATCAAAGGACAGGTCTGGGAATGGGACAGAATTAGTTTACATCTTTACCCAGGACATCCCAGGTATGCCACACCACAATGGAGATAAATTGAAGGAAGGGAACCTTTTGTTTGGGGTTATCCATGTGATTTTCACAGAAAACATCAGTAGCTGGAAACTTTAAAACAGGCCAAGAGAGAAAGCTGCCAGGAGATGTAAAAGGCAGTGAATCACAACCTTGAGTTGGGGTGTCGACAATCGTGAGGTTAAGGAGGGTTGGAATGTCACCCTGCCAAATGCTAGCATAGGGCCCTAGAAATAAAAAGCTTATACCTCAGAATAGCAAGAACACCGGGGAAAAAGTGAATTCCTAAGATGTGTGGCACACCTTAGATTGAATCTAGAAGGGATGAAGGAACCTTGGAAAGGTATAGAGACATACTTGGGTGAACAGGGAGTGACTCGTTGGGATTTAAAGAATAAGCGTTTATGAAATAATGTTGTTAGTAGTACTTGCTCTGTTTAATTCTTGTAAAGTAAAAAGTCTAGTTTAAAACATGAAACCTTATGGTTTAATCCTTTCAGTTAGTAACTGGGGAGTTTGAATTTTCCTTTTAAAAAGTTAAGTTTCCATTGAGATCGTAACATTCAAGGAGTGAGCTGGAAAGTGCATTACATCAGTAATTTAACAAATAAACAGATTTAAAAGGGAAAAGAGTTGACAAATTGCAAAAATGTAACTGCTTGCATAGAATCAAAGTTAGAATTTCTTCCAGGACTGCAATTTGGTGCATATTAAGAATAGCAAAATACTACAAATACTGGAAAGCTGAAATAACAGAAAATGCTGGAAATAGTCAGCAGTTCATCATCTATGGAGAGAGAAACAGTTAATGTTTCAGATTGATGCAACACCTTGCAACCTGCCCTATCTCTTCACCGTCCAAAGCTCCAAACACTTATTCCAGGCAAAACATCAATTTATTTGATTTTTAAAAATTAGTATACTGTATTCACTGCTTATAATGTTATCTCCTCTCCATGGGTTACCACTTTACGGAACACTCCATTCGATCTGTAAGCAAGACCTATTGTCTGGCATTTTAAGCCATCAATCCTGATGGATGAAGTGATTATTATAATTGGAAATTTACTAACAATCTTATTCTGAAAGTATAGACTAAGAACTCCAAAAATGGCGCTCTATTCTACCTACTCACAGCAACCGGTTCATTAAAAAGCAACTGAAATTGGAAGTTCCATTTAAGTTAACAAGACACACCTTAGGATACTCAAATCTACATGTTCCTGAATTTCAATTGCAGCCTCAGTCATCAATAAAATTTACAGCCATCAAAAGGGACATAATTTCTTGTTGGTCATCCTGATGGATTGCTGTGGGACTGAATGTGCCATCCTGCTGCAAGAAACCGGACCACTAAACTAATCCATCACCTCAAGACATGCTGCCGTCATTTTCTAACAATTAGGGACAGAAAAGTAGGTGATAGGCAAAGTATGGTGCAAAGCACAAATGAACAATTAAGTAAAACATTAAAATAAACAATTTTTGATGCAAATATGTACACATTGAATTCCTTACTTTTACATAAATCATCGGGAGTGTCTGCTTGGCTCGGCTGTAATGTCTGGCAACTCTGTACACAGTTTCCGGAACATAGTCTAGGACCAAGTTGAGGTACACTTCATCTTTCTACAAGAGGAGAAAAAAGTTTGTAATTATAATTTATAAATATATATTACCACACAGATCCGCTAATCCATTTACACAGTGTTCGCTTCAGGCACGTAGTGTCAGTATCTAGTGTTCCCATATCTGGCTATGTGAGCCATAGTCTATGGCATTGTGAAGCACTCTGCTCCAAAAATGCACCAATCCCAATTTCAGGCCAACTACCATTTCTTAGAATAGATATGCTGATTGAATACCAATTTACAGGACGCAATTTCGATCCTATAGTTAAATATTTTGTTACTTGAGATTGAGAAAGGAAGCAACAGTATGGTATGAAAAAAAATCCTCCACAAGATTCTTGCCCTTGTCCACTCTCCACAAATCCCTACTAGAAGAACATGCTTGAATGGCAACAAACCCAGGTTTGTGCTCAGCTGTGGTGTCCTCCACAGTTGGGTGTCCCACAGAGACTCATTGTCAAAGCCTACATGTAAATAGTCTACTGAACAAGGTATTGAAGGGTGGTCATTATTTCCTGAAACTTTTTGTTGACTTGATTCGTACATGTCATTTACAAAGGCTGGCAAGTGGCACTTCCTCGCAATGAAGGAGAGATGAGGACAAAAGATTTCCCGGACACAAAATTGGAATGCAGTAGCATCCACAGACCGAATTCCATCTGAAAAATTTAGTTGGCTTCAGGAAGATGTTGCAGATCCCAAAGCAAAGCTACAATTTAAAACCACTTTGTAATCTAATTGCCTTTCAGCACAGAGTTCAGTGCTTTAAAGCAAGGCGAGGCAGGAACCAGATTGTGTAAAACAAATACAGGCTAATGCAACATTTGTTCTAAAAGCTAAAAGTGACGTGTCAAATATTTTGCAATAGAATTAGTGATCGAAAACTTGTCAGTTAAGGTTAAGCTTAGTTACTATAAATTATGTTTCAGAATCAATGTGCATTGTTAACGCAGTAAAACGCTCAGGTGAGAAGATTAGATATTTGTACAAATGACTACAAGTATTATAAAAGAGGTAGGTTTTCAGCAATCTGAAACAGGAAAGGGGGAGAGGTTTTGTGGGAAGTTGGGGGTGGTTATGGTTTGGGGGTAAAGGTAGGGAAGGGGTATTTTGGTCAGTTGGAGGAAGTAGGGAAGTACGAAGACGAGTTGAATGAAGAGTTCTCAAAGGGTTGCAGGAGGTTACAGAGATGGGGAGAGGAGAGGCCGGGTGGAATTAGAAAACAAGTGAGAATTTTAAAATGGAGGCATATTCAAATGAACCTCAGCAACTGATGATGGGGGTGTATAGGACTCTGTACAAGGTAGGAAACAACGGTTCTGGATGAGCATATAATAGAGGCTGGAAGTTGGAAGGCTGACCAGTGGTGCATTGGAATAGTCAACTATAAAGATGACAAAGGCATGGATGAGAATTTCATCAACAGATGAGCCGAGGCAAACTAATGTTAAAAAGGTGTAAGGTATGAAATTGGAAGTTCTGCTCTGGGTCAAATAGGACAGATGTTGAAAATAGCCAGGTTCAGCCCAAGAATTAAAGAGGCTGAAGTATAAGAAATGCAAATGATTTCATTTCCTCTCAAGCATTGAAACATCATCAAATTCCTGTTGGTGGTGCTGTTGAGAACCAATAACATGTTCAAGGTTCAAACAGAGGTAATATATGTTAAAATGATATACAAGGACTAAATGTAATTTTATGGCCAGAATATGTGGAAGAAATATGAATGACGTGTAGTAATGTGTAGCTTAAACCTTTGGGGTTTTCTGAAAAAGAAAAGGAACAAGTTGGTGTTTTTGGAAAGATCTGTTAGATTTCAGAACTCTTTATCCAAATGATGTTACATACTGGATTGGTAAATGTTTTGAATAAGTGGACATTTTACACAAATTCTATGCATTAGGGTTAATATGTTTTTAGTTTATTTTTGCAAGTTTGTTTAAGAATTCAATATTGAAGTAAGTGAAAATGTGGAGGGGGGAAAATATACAGGTCATGGTTCCTTAATAAACTCCAATAACACATGTAGACAGAGAACATGTGACAAAGTAAATGGCCAGTCTATACAGCACAGGGATAATATGCTGTTCTGAACATACATGTTCAGCTCATTGCCAGATTTCCCTGTCATCTGGCACAGTTTGAATGCAGATTGGTGAAATGACAAATATAAATTCTGTTTTAGCTGCTGCACAGAGTTAAAGAAGGCTGCATAACCTCACGGGGCAGGGAAGGAGAAAAATTTGCCGAGTTGACTGAGGAGTGTAAACGATAATGGCCAGATAAGTTGGGTATTGAAACATTTGTACAGACTTTTGGCAATATTTCAAATTTATTTTGAAATTTTCTTTCATTTTACCCAGTCAGAATTCCAAATAACCAGTACACACAAGTGTGATAGATGAATGGCTGCAATGCAGAAACATTTTATTATAGTAATCTTAAACAGGGTTGGTTAAAAAAATGAAATAATTCTCTATACTTCTCCAACTTCCAGCTCATCTTGGAGGATACTTCAGGATATTTGCTCAATTACATTGTTTATTACTGAAAATTTCCATCATCTGAATTCCAAGTATCCAGCATGATCAAAAACTGCCTCACCTTTAACATTTTTGTCCTTGTGTTTAAATCCCTGGATGGCCTCACTCTCCCCATATCTGTAACTACCTCAAGAATTCAGGTTGTAGGATTCAGTGCTAATCCAGTTCTGGCTTTGTGTGCATTTCCGATTTTCATCATTCCATTATTAGCAGTTTTGTTTTCAACTATGTAGGTCCCAAGCTCTGGAATACACTCCCTAAATCTCTGCACACTACCCTCTCCTTAAATTTCTCCTTAAAGTCTATTTCAGACCAAGCTTTCAGTCAATTGTCCTTATGTTGATGCAGCTGGTGTCAAACTTTGTTCCATAATGCTCACGGGACACATGGCGAGACTTTTTAAACCACATTAAAGGCACGATATACATGAAGTTTCAATTATTTAGATACATCACCATGTCAAAAATGTTCAGAAGCCAGTTCCAAAACTGAAAGATTTCCAGCAAGTTAGAGTCTACCATAGTAATATTCCAGTTAGCAATAAATGAGATTTTAAGAAACCGTTGAGCAGTTGGAGGGGAAAAAAAACTCCCACATTAGTTAATGCTTTTGCCTCTATCCCCCATCCCAAACTAAGTTCCTCAATTTCACCTTGCCTCTTCCCCTCCCTTCTCCACCTCAAGTTTGAGAAATGTTGGCTATACTTTTACACACATGATTCATGAACATTCAACTGTTTATCCCACTGTTTAAAGCAGCCCCACAACACAACAGTAACTCTTGCAGCACCACTGACAAAAGCATCAAACTAGCCAAAGTTATTCAATACAATCACAAATCTATTGAAGCTAAAACTGTACCTCCTGTTGTGGAAGTTACAGCTTTTGCTGCCTTAAGGTAGAAATACTAAGATTTGATTGCACAATAGGCAGGGAGAACGAGTTCTGAAAGTTTTTTATGGATCCAATAGGTTGAGTAGTCCAAAATTGTTCTGCTCAACAACACTGTAGTGCTAAAGAGCTCCTTAAACAAATGCCCAATCCATAATTGATGACACACTAAGGAGTTCCTGATATTTCCTTTCACTAAGGTTATATAAACTGTAACACTTGAAATTATTAATCTACGACGTGATGAATTCCAGTGGAGGTCGATCTTGAACAATGATCTTAAGAGTCACAGAATATTATAGCACAAAACTAGGCTATTTGAGGTATGGAGTGTGTGCCAATTCTCTCCAAACCACCTCAGACTCCGCTTAAGGCAGAATGCCACAATCTAACCACCACGGAAATCAGAAACCTGCCCGAGTAGCCATCAGATTTCTATATTGAATTCACTTATGTACCCCTAATCTAACTAGGCAACAACTTTCTGTACTCAAAAATGAAAGTTCAGCAAACCCAAATGAAGCCCGAAAATGCAAGTTAGCAATTTACTAGCAAGTGATTGTTTTTATTATTTCGTCTGGCGCAAAGATACAAGAATTCAGACAAACAAAAATATTTTCGAAAACAATTAGGATGCTTCCCAACAAGGATCCCTTTTAAAAGAATCATGTCCCTGTTATTCTATTTCTATTGATATTTGGCTATATTTTCAAAATCATGAGCTGATGACATCAGGAACAGAAGGTTGAATACGTTTGTGTTCAAAACAAGGAGTGATCAGCATTGGAAGATATTACACATACACAGTATTTAAAAGGGAAGAAAACCAGGGCATTGGGGAGTGGGAAAGACACATAAACAAACAACTCCACTTAAACACTTAGCAGATCATTCAATTTATTCTAAATAGAATGGTATGCAGAGTCTAAGTAGAAAGTATCAATGGTTAAATAGCATAAGGTCACAAGGTCATAAGAAATTGGAGTAGGCTGATCAGCCCCTTGAGCCATGATCTTGACTCTCTGCCCTGCTGACTCCCTCCCATAACTCCCTTGTAGATCAAATATCTGACTAACCCAGTGCTGAATATATTCAATAAGCTAGTCTCTATTTTTTGGGGAAGAAAGTTCTAAAGATTAACAACACTGTTGATTAAAAGAGGAAAGATTCCTCCTCATCTCAGTCTTAAACAGGAGACATTTAATTTTTAAACTGTGTCCCCAGCTCTAGATTCTTCAATCCACTCAGCATTTTCTCCATCAAGCCAACTCAGAATCTTGTATTGTTCAATAAGATCAACTCTCATTCCTCTAACTCCAATAAGTATAGGCCCAACCTTTCCTTGGCAACCCCCACAACACCAACACCAGGTCCTGCTCTCGCAACTCTCAAATGGCACGCATTCCAGCGGAGGACAAAGCAAACACTATAAATACATTCTAAAGCTCTCCTTGAAGTGTGGCAGCATTGGCGTTAACGACTGGGAGGAGCTTACTATTGCGAGTCTGGATGTCTTAATGATGGGGCAGAGCAGTGGCAAAGAAGGAAATAAAAAGGAAGGAAATCCTGCATTCCAGACCGCACTGCTTCATGGGCATCCTGCCCCAAGATCTGCATGTCGAGAATCAGTCTACAGTCACATTTATTTTCTTTTGCATTTTTGCTGCCAGGAGGACCTCACATTTTCCCACATTATATTCCAACAAGCAATTTTTTGCTCACTTACTTAACCTATCCATACTCAAATGCAGGTTCTTTGGATCCTCCTCACAACTTGCTTTTCTATTTATTTTTGTATTATCAGCAAATTTGGCTACAACACAGTTAGTTCCTTCAATCAATTCATTAATAAAGAAAGAAAGATTGTAAATAGTTGAGGCCCAAGCTCAGATCCCCCTGGAATCGCACTAATTAACAGGTAACTAATTAATTTGACCCTGAAAATGAACAATTTATCCTGATTCTGTTTCCTGTTTCTAATCCTACGTCCATGCTAATATACCTTCTATATAAGCTAATATAAGCTTCTTCCCCACAGCTAGCAGACTCCTTAACGACTCTCCCTTGGACTGATCTGTTCCCTGTAAGAACACTATTCACGACGCCCTATGCTGCTCTTGTTTGGCCCTTGTTTTGCACTGTAACCAATCACTATTTGTTGATGCATCATTGTCAATGTGCTCTGTTGATTATTCTTTTGTCGACTGTGTACGTACTGTGTACGTTCCCTTGGCCGCAGAAAAATACTTTTCATTGTACTTTGGTACATGTGACAATAAATATCAATCAATCAATCATTCCCAACATCACAAATTCGTATCTTGTGCAGAAAGCTTTCACTTAGCATCTTATCAAATTGCTTTTGGAAATATAAATATACTAGGGCTACTGGTTCTTCTTGATCCACCCAGTTTGTTACATTCTCAAAATAACTCCAATGAATTTGTCAAACATGATTTCCCATTCACAAAATCATGTCAATGCTGCCTGGCTGTATTCTGATTTTCTAAATGCCCTGCCACTACTTTAATAATGGATTTTAGCATTTTCCCCAAGGACAGATGTTAGATTAACTGGCTTATAGCTTCCTGTTTTCCATCTCCTTTTTTGAATAGTGGTATTATATTTGCTGTCAGCCTTCAATCCCATTAGTTTTCCTCGTACTTTTTCCTCTTAATGATAAAGATTATTTTAAGTTCCTCAATTCATTTTGCCTCTGCTTTTCTACTCTTCGTGGGAAGAGTACCACTGTGAAAGTTTCTGCCATTTTCTTGTTTTCTATTAATTCCTCAGTCTTAACCTCCAAGGGATGAAAGCTTTTGCTATCTTCCTCTTTATATACTTGCAAAAGGTTTTATTCTCTGTTCTTACAATTCTTGCTAGTTTTCTCTCATACTCTTTTTTTTCCATCTTTTTTATATTTTCATCATCCTTTGCTGGTTTCTAAAATTTTCACAATCTTCTGATCTATTACTAGTCTTCACAGCATTGTACCCCTTTCTTTCAGTTGGATATGATCGGTAACTCCCTTAGTTAATCAGGGTCGTGCATCCTTCTCAAAGAACAAAGAAAAGTACAGCACAGGAACAGACGCTTCGGCCCTCCAAACCTGCGTCAACCATGCTGCCCGTCTAATGTAAAATCTTTTACACTTCTGGGGCCCGTGTCCCTCTATTCTCATGCTATTCATGTATTTGTCAAGACGCCCCTTAAATGTCACTATCGTACCTGCTTTCACCATCTCCTCCGGCAGCGGATTTCAGGCACCCACTACCTTCTGTGTAGCTTTAAACTTTGCCCCTCGCACCTTAAACTTATGACCCCGAGTAATTGACTCTTCCAACCTGGGAAAAAGCTTCTGACTATTCACTCTGTCCATGTCCCTCAGAATTTTGTAGACTTCTATCAGGTCGTCCCTCAACCTCCGTTGTTCTAGTGAGAACAAGCAGAGCTTATTCAACCTCTCCTCATAGATAATGCCCTTTATACCAGGCAACATCCTGGTAAACCTCTTCTGTACCCTCTTCAAAGCCTCCACATCCTTCTGGTAGTGTGGCGATGAGAATTGAACACTATATTCCAATTGAACACTATATTCTAAGGATCTATGCAGCTGCAGCATGACTCGCCAATTTTTATACTCAATGCCCCATCTGATGAAGGCAAGCATGCCGTATGTCTTGACTACCTTCTCCACTTGTGTTGCCACTTTCAGTGACCTATACACCCAGATCCCTCTGCCTGTCAATACTCTGAAGGGTTCTGCCATTTGCTGTATATTACTGTATATTGTATTAGACCTTCCGAAAGGCATTACCTCACATTTGTCCGGATCAAACTCCATCTGCCATCTCTCCGCCCAAGTCTCTAACCGATCTATGTCCTGCGATATCCTCCGACAGTCCTCATCGCTATCCTCAACGCCACCAACCTTTGCGTCGCCCACAAACTTACTAATGAGACCCGTTACATTTTCCTCCAAATCATTTATATATACCACAAACAGCAAAGGCCCCAGCACTGATCCCTGTGGAACACCACTAGTCACAGCCCTCCATCAGAAAAGCGCCCTTCCACTGCTACCCTCTGTCTTCTATGACCGAGCCAGTTCTGTATCCATCTTGCCAGCTCACCTCTGATCCCATGTGACTTCACTTTCGGTACCAGTCTGCCAGGAGGGACCTTGTCAAATGCCTTACTGAAGTCCATGTAGCCAACATCCACTGCCCTACCTTCAATCATCTTCGTCACTTCCTCAAAAAACTTGATCATGTGAGTGAGACACCATCTCCCCTTCACAAAACAATGCTGCCTCTCGCCAATATGTTCACTTGCTTCCAAATAGGAATAAATCCTGTCTCGAAGAATCCTTTCCAATAATTTCCCTATCACTGATGTGTAAGGCTCACTGGCCTGCAATTTCCTGGATTATCCTTGCTACCCTTCTTAAACAGAGGAACATTAGCTATTCTCCAGTCATTTGGGATCTCACCTGTAGCCAGTGAGAATACAAAGATTCCTGACAAGGCCCCAGCAATTTCCTCCCTTGCTTCCCTCAGTATTCTGGGCTAGATCCCATCAGGCCCTGGGAACTTAACTACCTTAATGTTTTTCAAGACGCCCAACATCTCCTCCCTCTTGATCTCAATGTGACCCAGACTATTGACACATCCTTCCACAGACTCATCATCCACCAAGTCCTTCTCTTTGGTGAATACTGATGCAAAGTACCCATTTTGTACCTCGCCCATTTCCTCTGGCTCAACACCCAAGATTCCCCCCACTGTCCTTAAGTGGGCCAACCCTTTCCCTGGCTACCCTGTTGTCCTTATATATGTATAAAAAAGCCTTGGGATTTTCCTTAATCCTGTTTGCCCTCAAGTATTTCTTTCTCAATTACATACGTTTCAAACGTCTTACCTTTTAACCTATAGTCCACTTTAGTCAAGTCTGTCTTCACCCTAGTAATTGTCTTTTAATTTTATGAATCTAGTTTTAATCCACATTTTTCACACTCAAACCGAATGCAAAATTCTATTATGTTATGATCACTCTTGCGGAGAGGATTCTTTAGTCGGAGGTAATTAATTATTCCAGTCTCAATTATCAGGTCCTACATAACCTGATCTCTGGTTGGTACCAGAACGTATTGTTTTAAGAATTTCTCCAATTACACTCTCCAGGTTATCTTTGCAAATTTGATTAACCCGATCTATATGATGATTAAAATCATCCACGGTTATCACAGTCTCTTTCTTGCATACCTTCAGAATTTCTTCATTTACACTTTGTCCTATAACATAGCTACTGTTAAGGGGCCTATAGGCTACACCCACCAGCATCTTCCTTTCTTTGCCATTTCTCATCTCCACTCAACTGATTCTGCATCTCTATTTTCCAAGCTAAGATCATTTCTCATAACTGTACTGATCTCATCCTTTATTAACAAAGCTATCTGACCACCTTTTACTTTCTTCTTGTTCTTCTGAAATGGCAGATGGCCTGGAATATTCACGCCCCAGCTACTGCTTTAATGGCCATCATACTCATTTTTATTTGTGCCATAATTTCATCCTTCTTTTTACAAATGCTGCATGCATTCTGATAGAGCCTTTAATTATGTCATTTTGCCATATTTCTCTACTCTGATCTCATTCTTTGGTGCACTCGCTGACCCTTCCCGTTACACACCGATCATAATGTAATAATGGCAGAAATCATAGAAATAAAATAAAAATGTGACTGCAATAATAAAATTAACATTTTATTTCTTTAAAAAGTTGTTCCTCTGCAATTTCTCCCAGTATTGACAAGGTCCCCAATCCTGAAATATTAACAGTACAGATGCTGCATGACCCAATTTAAATATGATCCACCCAATAATTACTTTTTTCACAAAAAATTATCCAATAATTTGAAATGAACAATTTATCACCATTGAAAGTTGAAACTAACCAGATGATTCAAATCAAATATTTTGACAAAACCAGGAACTGTACATTTAATGCCCTTGTGACATCACTGTTAACAGTAACCAACAGCAAAATATTTGTGTGGACATTTGCAACTTGATGTTTTTTGCTGCATGAATCAATGGGCCATACCTCCTGGTCCCCCAGCGTCATATTGGAGCCCCAATGATGCACTGGGGAATGCCTTTTCGAAGTTCCCATGTAAAGATTTACCCAGCAATTGCCAGAGGGCTAACTTGCCCTGGACAATTGAGCTGGTTGGGCACCATCCACAAAGCTATTTAAATCGATTACTTTGGATGGTTCTACCAGTTGTACCCTCCTAGTTGCTCAAAAAAAGTTAGAAGGAAAAAAAAACACTTCTCACTTTGGGGGAACTATTTTAAAGACCCATCTGGAACCCCACCCGTTCCGACTCTCTAGTAGGGATACAAGTCGAGTCTTTTTGGCTTCAAGAATAATAATGTATGCAAAGAATATCAGTTAATCTGAGAAGACTTTTGGCATGAATTTCCAAAATACAGGATTTCAATACTGATTGATTTTACTTAATGGGAACGATATGAAATGTCACAAATTTAAACAATTCTTTCAGAGTTTTAATGCTGCAGATATGTAAATTGTGTGCCCCAAAGTCTGAAAATCAGAAATTGTCAAAATAGCAACTTCAAATTATAGACAGTTTGCACATACACCTTCAACTTTGCACGACTTCAGCTC